>NC_092758.1:71898863-72249012 GCF_047496795.1 Chiloscyllium punctatum | reverse complement strand
GAGAAAAGAGAAAAGAGAAAAGAAGAGAAAAGAGAATAGAGAATAGAGAAAAGAAGAGAATAGGTAAAAGAGAAAAGATGAGAAAAGAGAAAAAAGAAAAGAGAAAAGAATAGAAAAGACAAAGGAGAAAAGAACAGTGAAAAGAGAAAAGGAGAGAAAATAAATGAAAAGAAGCGAAAAGCGAAAAGAAGAGAAAAGAAGAGAAAAGAGAAGAGAAAAAAGTGAAAAGAGTAAAGAAGAGAAAAGAAGAGAAATGAGAAAAGAAGAGAAAAGAGAAAAGAGAAATGTGATAAGAAGCGAAAAGAGAAAAGAGAAAAGAAGAGAAAAGAGAAAAGAGAAATGTGATAAGAAGAGAAAAGAGAAAAGAGAAAAGAAGAGAAAAGAGAATAGAGAATAGAGAAAAGAAGAGAAAAGGGAAAAGAGAAAAGAAGAGAAAAGGGAAAAGAGAAAAGAAGAGATAAGAACAGAAAAATGAAAAGAGAAAGGAAGAGAAAAGTGAAAAGCGAAAAGAGAATATATAGAGAAAAGAAGAGAATAGAAGAGAAAAGAGAAAAGAAGGGAAAAGAGAAAAGAAGAGAATAGAGAAATGAGGAAAGAGAAAAGAAGAGAAAAGAGAAAAGAAGAGAAACGGGAAAAGAGAAAAGAAGAGAAAGGGGACAAGAGGAAAGAAGAGAGAAGAAGAGAAAAGAAGAGGATAGAGAAAAGAGAAAAGAAGAGAAAAGAGAAATTAGAAAAGAAGAGTAAAGAGAAAAGAGATAAGAAGAGAAAAGAGAAAAGAAGAGAAAATGGAAAAGAGGAAAGAAGAGGATAGAGAAAAGAGAAAAGAAGAGAAAAGAAGAGAAAAGAGAAAATAGAAAAGAAGAGGAAATAGAAAAGAGAAAAGAGAAAAGAAGAGTAAAGAGAAAAGAGTTAAGAAGAGAAAAGAGAAAAGAGAAAAGAAGAGAAAAGAGAATAGAGAATAGAGAAAAGAAGAGAAAAGGGAAAAGAAGAGGAAAGAGAAAAGAGAAATGTGATAAGAAGAGAAAAGAGAAAAGAGAAAAGAAGAGAAAAGAGAATAGAGAATAGAGAACAGAAGAGAAAAGGGAAAAGAAGAGAAAAGAGAAAAGAGAAATGGGAAAAGAAGAGAAAAGGGAAAAGAGAAAAGAACAGAAAAGAGAAAAGGGAAAAGTGAATAGAAGAGAAAAGAATAGAAAAGAGAAAAGAGAAAAGTCGAGAAAAGAGAAAAGAAAGGAAATGGGAAAAGAGAAAAGAAGAGAAAAGAGAAAAGAAGAGAAAAGGAAAAGAAGAGAAAAGGGAAAAGAGAAAAGAAGAGAAAAGAGAAAAGAGAAAAAAGAAAAGAGAAAAGAAAAGAGAAAAGAGAAAAGAACAGTGAAAAGAGAAAAGAAGAGAAAAGAAATGAATAGACGAGAAACGAGAAAAGAAGAGAAAAGAAATTAAAAGAAGAGAAAAGAGAAAAGAAGAGAAAAGAAGAGAAAAGAAGAGAAAAGAGAAAAGAAGAGAAAAGAAGAGAAAAGAGAAAAGAAGAGAGAAGAAGAGAAAAGAAGAGGATAGAGAAAATAGAAAACAAGAGAATAGAAGAGAATAGAGAAAATAGAAAAGAAGAGGATATAGAAAAGAGAAAAGAAGAGTAAAGAGAAAAGAGTTAAGAAGAGAAAAGAGAAAAGAAGTGAAAAGAGAAAATAGACAAGAGAAAAGAAGAGAAAATGGAAAAGAGATAAGAAGAGAATAGAGAAAGAGAAAAGAAGAGAAACGAGAAATGAGAAAAGAGAAAAGAAGAGGGAATGGAGAAGAAGAGAAAAGAGAAAAGAAGAGAAAAGATAAAAGAGAATAAAAGAGAAAAGGGAACAGAGGAAAGAAGACAAAAGAGAACAGAAGAGAATAGAGAAAAGAGACAAGAAGAAAAAAGAAGATAGAAGAAGAGAAAAGAGAACAGAAGAAAATAGAGAAAAGAGAAAAGCGAACAGAAGATAAAAGAAGAGAAAAGAATAGAGAAAAGAAGAGAATTGAAAAAAGAGAAATGGGAAAAGAAGAGAAAAGGGAAAAGAGAAAAGAACAGAAAAGAGAAAAGGGAAAAGTGAATAGAAGAGAAAAGAATAGAAAAGAGAAAAGAGAAAAGTCGAGAAAAGAGAAAAGAAAGGAAATGGGAAAAGAGAAAAGAAGAGAAAAGAGAAAAGAAGAGAAAAGGAAAAAGAAGAGAAAAGGGAAAAGAGAAAAGAAGAGAAAAGAGAAAAGAGAAAAAAGAAAAGAGAAAATAAAAGAGAAAAGAGAAAAGAACAGTGAAAAGAGAAAAGAAGAGAAAAGAAATGAATAGACGAGAAAAGAGAAAAGAAGAGAAAAGAAATTAAAAGAAGAGAAAAGAGAAAAGAAGAGAAAAGAAGAGAAAAGAAGAGAAAAGAGAAAAGAAGAGAAAAGAAGAGAAAAGAGAAAAGAAGAGAAAAGAGAAAAGAAGAGAAAAGAGAAAAGAAGAGAGAAGAAGAGAAAAGAAGAGGATAGAGAAATAGAAAACAAGAGAATAGAAGAGAATAGTGAAAATAGAAAAGAAGAGGATATAGAAAAGAGAAAAGAAGAGTAAAGAGAAAAGAGATAAGAAGAGAAAAGAGAAAAGAAGTGAAAAGAGAAAATAGACAAGAGAAAAGAAGAGAAAATGGAAAAGAGATAAGAAGAGAATAGAGAAAGAGAAAAGAAGAGAAAAGAGAAATGAGAAAAGAGAAAAGAAGAGGGAATGGAGAAGAAGAGAAATGAGAAAAGAAGAGAAAAGATAAAAGAGAATAAAAGAGAAAAGGGAACAGAGGAAAGAAGACAAAAGAGAACAGAAGAGAATAGAGAAATGAGAAATGTGATAAGAAGAGAAAAGAGAAAAGAGAAAAAAAGAGAAAAGAGAATAGAGAATAGAGAAAAGAAGAGAAAAGGGAAAAGAAGAGAAAAGAGAAAAGAGAAATGTGATAAGAAGAGAAAAGAGAAAAGAGAAAAGAAGAGAAAAGAGAATAGAGAATAGTGAAAAGAAGAGAAAAGGGAAAAGAGAAAAGATGAGAAAAGAGAAAAGAGAAAAAAGAAAAGAGAAAAGAATAGAAAAGACAAAGGAGAAAAGAACAGTGAAAAGAGAAAAGGAGAGAAAATAAATGAAAAGAAGCGAAAAGCGAAAAGAAGAGAAAAGAAGAGAAAAGAGAAGAGAATAAAGTGAAAAGAGTAAGGAAGAGAAAAGAAGAGAAATGAGAAAAGAAGAGAAAAGAGAAAAGAGAAATGTGATAAGAAGCGAAAAGAGAAAAGAGAAAAGAAGAGAAAAGAGAATAGAGAATAGAGAAAAGAAGAGAAAAGGGAAAAGAGAAAAGAAGAGAAAAGGGAAAAGAGAAAAGAAGAGATAAGAACAGAAAAATGAAAAGAGAAAGGAAGAGAAAAGTGAAAAGCGAAAAGAGAATATATAGAGAAAAGAAGAGAATAGAAGAGAAAAGAGAAAAGAAGGGAAAAGAGAAAAGAAGAGAATAGAGAAATGAGGAAAGAGAAAAGAAGAGAAAAGAGAAAAGAAGAGAAAAGAAGAGAAAAGAGAAAAGAAGAGAAAAGAAGAGAAAAGAGAAAAGAAGAGAGAAGAAGAGAAAAGAAGAGGATAGAGAAAATAGTAAACAAGAGAATAGAAGAGAATAGAGAAAATAGAAAAGAAGAGGATATAGAAAAGAGAAAAGAAGAGTAAAGAGAAAAGAGATAAGAAGAGAAAAGAGAAAAGAAGTGAAAAGAGAAAATAGACAAGAGAAAAGAAGAGAAAATGGAAAAGAGATAAGAAGAGAATAGAGAAAGAGAAAAGAAGAGAAACGAGAAATGAGAAAAGAGAAAAGAAGAGGGAATGGAGAAGAAGAGAAAAGAGAAAAGAAGAGAAAAGATAAAAGAGAATAAAAGAGAAAAGGGAACAGAGGAAAGAAGACAAAAGAGAACAGAAGAGAATAGAGAAAAGAGAAATGTGATAAGAAGAGAAAAGAGAAAAGAGAAAAGAAGAGAAAAGAGAATAGAGAATAGAGAAAAGAGAAAAGAAGAGAAAAGAGAAAAGAGAAATGTGATAAGAAGCGAAAAGAGAAAAGAGAAAAGAAGAGAAAAGAGAATAGAGAATAGAGAAAAGAAGAGAAAAAGGAAAAGAGAAAAGAAGAGAAAAGGGAAAAGAGAAAAGATGAGAAAAGAGAAAAGAGAAAAAAGAAAAGAGAAAAGAATAGAAAAGACAAAGGAGAAAAGAACAGTGAAAAGAGAAAAGGAGAGAAAATAAATGAAAAGAAGCGAAAAGCGAAAAGAAGAGAAAAGAAGAGAAAAGAGAAGAGAAAAAAGTGAAAAGAGTAAAGAAGAGAAAAGTAGAGAAATGAGAAAAGAAGAGAAAAGAGAAAAGAGAAATGTGATAAGAAGAGAAAAGTGAAAAGAGAAAAGAAGAGAAAAGAGAATAGAGAATAGAGAAAAGAAGAGAAAAGGGAAAAGAGAAAAGAAGAGAAAAGGGAAAAGGAGAGAATAGAGAAATGAGGAAAGAGAAAAGAAGAGAAAAGAGAAAAGAAGAGAAAAGAAGAGAAAAGAGAAAAGAAGAGAAAAGAAGAGAAAAGAAGAGAAAAGAAGAGAAAAGAGAAAAGAAGAGAGAAGAAGAGAAAAGAAGAGGATAGAGAAAATAGAAAACAAGAGAATAGAAGAGAATAGAGAAAATAGAAAAGAAGAGGATATAGAAAAGAGAAAAGAAGAGTAAAGAGAAAAGAGATAAGAAGAGAAAAGAGAAAAGAAGTGAAAAGAGAAAATAGACAAGAGAAAAGAAGAGAAAATGGAAAAGAGATAAGAAGAGAATAGAGAAAGAGAAAAGAAGAGAAACGAGAAATGAGAAAAGAGAAAAGAAGAGGGAATGGAGAAGAAGAGAAAAGAGAAAAGAAGAGAAAAGATAAAAGAGAATAAAAGAGAAAAGGGAACAGAGGAAAGAAGACAAAAGAGAACAGAAGAGAATAGAGAAAAGAGAAATGTGATAAGAAGAGAAAAGAGAAAAGAGAAAAGAAGAGAAAAGAGAATAGAGAATAGAGAAAAGAAGAGAAAAGGGAAAAGAAGAGAAAAGAGAAAAGAGAAATGTGATAAGAAGAGAAAAGAGAAAAGAGAAAAGAAGAGAAAAGAGAATAGAGAATAGAGAAAAGAAGAGAAAAGGGAAAAGAGAAAAGAAGAGAAAAGAGAAAAGAGAAAAAAGAAAAGAGAAAAGAATAGAAAAGACAAAGGAGAAAAGAACAGTGAAAAGAGAAAAGGAGAGAAAATAAATGAAAAGAAGCGAAAAGCGAACAGAAGAGAAAAGAAGAGAAAAGAGAAGAGAAAAAAGTGAAAAGAGTAAAGAAGAGAAAAGTAGAGAAATGAGAAAAGAAGAGAAAAGAGAAAAGAGAAATGTGATAAGAAGCGAAAAGAGAAAAGAGAAAAGAAGAGAAAAGAGAAAAGAGAAATGTGATAAGAAGAGAAAAGAGAAAAGAGAAAAGAAGAGAAAAGAGAATAGAGAATAGAGAAAAGAAGAGAAAAGAGAATAGAGAATAGAGAAAAGAAGAGAAAAGGGAAAAGAGAAAAGAAGAGAAAAGGGAAAAGAGAAAAGAAGAGATAAGAACAGAAAAATGAAAAGAGAAAGGAAGAGAAAAGTGAAAAGCGAAAAGAGAATATATAGAGAAAAGAAGAGAATAGAAGAGAAAAGAGAAAAGAAGGGAAAAGAGAAAAGAAGAGAATAGAGAAATGAGGAAAGAGAAAAGAAGAGAAAAGAGAAAAGAAGAGAAACGGGAAAAGAGAAAAGAAGAGAAAGGGGACAAGAGGAAAGAAGAGAGAAGAAGAGAAAAGAAGAGGATAGAGAAAAGAGAAAAGAAGAGAAAAGAGAAATTAGAAAAGAAGAGGAAATAGAAAAGAGAAAAGAAGAGTAAAGAGAAAAGAGATAAGAAGAGAAAAGAGAAAAGAAGAGAAAATGGAAAAGAGGAAAGAAGAGGATAGAGAAAAGAGAAAAGAAGAGAAAAGAAGAGAAAAGAGAAAATAGAAAAGAAGAGGAAATAGAAAAGAGAAAAGAGAAAAGAAGAGTAAAGAGAAAAGAGTTACGAAGAGAAAAGAGAAAAGAGAAAAGAAGAGAAAAGAGAATAGAGAATAGAGAAAAGAAGAGAAAAGGGAAAAGAAGAGAAAAGAGAAAAGAGAAATGTGATAAGAAGAGAAAAGAGAAAAGAGAAAAGAAGAGAAAAGAGAATAGAGAATAGAGAACAGAAGAGAAAAGGGAAAAGAAGAGAAAAGAGAAAAGAGAAATGTGATAAGAAGAGAAAAGAGAAAAGAAGAGAAAAGAGAATAGAGAATAGAGAAAAGAAGAGAAAAGGGAAAAGAGAAAAGAAGAGAAAAGAGAAAAGAGAAAAAAGAAAAGAGAAAAGAATAGAAAAGACAAAGGAGAAAAGAACAGTGAAAAGAGAAAAGGAGAGAAAATAAATGAAAAGAAGCGAAAAGCGAAAAGAAGAGAAAAGAAGAGAAAAGAGAAGAGAAAAAAGTGAAAAGAGTAAAGAAGAGAAAAGAAGAGAAATGAGAAAAGAAGAGAAAAGAGAAAAGAGAAATGTGATAAGAAGCGAAAAGAGAAAAGAGAAAAGAAGAGAAAAGAGAAAAGAGAAATGTGATAAGAAGAGAAAAGAGAAAAGAGAAAAGAAGAGAAAAGGGAATAGAGAATAGAGAAAAGAAGAGAAAAGGGAAAAGAGAAAAGAAGAGAAAAGGGAAAAGAGAAAAGAAGAGATAAGAACAGAAAAATGAAAAGAGAAAGGAAGAGAAAAGTGAAAAGCGAAAAGAGAATATATAGAGAAAAGAAGAGAATAGAAGAGAAAAGAGAAAAGAAGGGAAAAGAGAAAAAAGAGAATAGAGAAATGAGGAAAGAGAAAAGAAGAGGGAATGGAGATGAAGAGAAATGAGAAAAGAAGAGAAAAGATAAAAGAGAATAAAAGAGAAAAGGGAACAGAGGAAAGAAGACAAAAGAGAACAGAAGAGAATAGAGAAAAGAGAAATGTGATAAGAAGAGAAAAGAGAAAAGAGAAAAGAAGAGAAAAGAGAATAGAGAATAGAGAAAAGAAGAGAAAAGGGAAAAGAAGAGAAAAGAGAAAAGAGAAATGTGATAAGAAGAGAAAAGAGAAAAGAAGAGAAAAGAGAATAGAGAATAGAGAAAAGAAGAGAAAAGGTAAAAGAGAAAAGATGAGAAAAGAGAAAAGAGAAAAAAGAAAAGAGAAAAGAATAGAAAAGACAAAGGAGAAAAGAACAGTGAAAAGAGAAAAGGAGAGAAAATAAATGAAAAGAAGCGAAAAGCGAAAAGAACAGCAAAGAAGAGAAAAGAGAAGAGAAAAAAGTGAAAAGAGTAAAGAAGAGAAAAGAAGAGAAATGAGAAAAGAAGAGAAAAGAGAAAAGAGAAATGTGATAAGAAGCGAAAAGAGAAAAGAGAAAAGAAGAGAAAAGAGAAAAGAGAAATGTGATAAGAAGAGAAAAGAGAAAAGAGAAAAGAAGAGAAAAGAGAATAGAGAATAGAGAAAAGAAGAGAAAAGGGAAAAGAGAAAAGAAGAGAAAAGGGAAAAGAGAAAAGAAGAGATAAGAACAGAAAAATGAAAAGAGAAAGGAAGAGAAAAGTGAAAAGCGAAAAGAGAATATATAGAGAAAAGAAGAGAATAGAAGAGAAAAGAGAAAAGAAGGGAAAAGAGAAAAGAAGAGAATAGAGAAATGAGGAAAGAGAAAAGAAGAGAAAAGAGAAAAGAAGAGAAACGGGAAAAGAGAAAAGAAGAGAAAGGGGACAAGAGGAAAGAAGAGAGAAGAAGAGAAAAGAAGAGGATAGAGAAAAGAGAAAAGAAGAGAAAAGAGAAATTAGAAAAGAAGAGGAAATAGAAAAGAGAAAAGAAGAGAAAATGGAAAAGACGAAAGAAGAGAAAAGAAGAGAAAAATGAAAAGAGAAAGGAATGGAAAAGTGAAAAGCGAAAAGAGAATATATAGAGAAAAGAAGAGAATAGAAGAGAAAAGAAGAGAAAAGAGAAAAGAAGAGAATAGAGAAATGAGGAAAGAGAAAAGAAGAGAAAAGAAGAGAAAAGAGAAAAGAAGAGAAAAGGGAAAAGAGAAAAGAAGAGAAAGGGGACAAGAGAAAAGAAGAGAGAACAGAAAAGAAGAGGATAGAGAAAAGAGAAAACAAGAGACTAGAAGAGAAAAGAGAAAATAGAAAAGAAGAGGAAATAGAAAAGAGACAAGAGAAAAGAAGAGTAAAGAGAAAAGAGATAAGAAGAGAAAAGAGAAAAGAAGTGAAAATGGAAAAGAGGAAAGAAGAGAAAAGAATAGAGGAGAAAAAAGAGACAAGAAGAGAAAGAGAAAAGAAGAGAAAAGTGAAATGAGAAATGAGAAAAGAAGAGGGACTGGAGAAGAAGAGAAAAGAGAAAAGAAGAGAAAAGATAAAAGAGAATAAAAGAGAAAAGGGAACAGAGGAAAGAAGACAAAAGAGAACAGAAGAGAATAGAGAAAAGAGACAAGAAGAAAAAAGAAGATAGAAGAAGAGAAAAGAGAACAGAAGAAAATAGAGAAAAGAGAAAAGCGAACAGAAGATAAAAGAAGAGAAAAGAGAAGAGAAAAAAGTGAAAAGAGTAAAGAAGAGAAAAGAAGAGAAATGAGAAAAGAAGAGAAAAGAGAAAAGAGAAATGTGATAAGAAGCGAAAAGAAAAAAGAGAAAAGAAGAGAAAAGAGAAAAGAGAAATGTGATAAGAAGAGAAAAGAGAAAAGAGAAAAGAAGAGAAAAGAGAATAGAGAATAGAGAAAAGAAGAGAAAAGGGAAAAGAGAAAAGAAGAGAAAGGGGACAAGAGGAAAGAAGAGAGAAGAAGAGAAAAGAAGAGGATAGAGAAAAGAGAAAAGAAGAGAAAAGAGAAATTAGAAAAGAAGAGGAAATAGAAAAGAGAAAAGAAGAGTAAAGAGAAAAGAGATAAGAAGAGAAAAGAGAAAAGAAGAGAAAATGGAAAAGAGGAAAGAAGAGGATAGAGAAAAGAGAAAAGAAGAGAAAAGAAGAGAAAAGAGAAAATAGAAAAGAAGAGGAAATAGAGAAGAGTAAAGAGAAAAGAAGAGTAAAGAGAAAAGAGATAAGAAGAGAAAAGAGAAAAGAAGAGAAAATGGAAAAGACGAAAGAAGAGAAAAGAAGAGAAAAATGAAAAGAGAAAGGAATGGAAAAGTGAAAAGCGAAAAGAGAATATATAGAGAAAAGAAGAGAATAGAAGAGAAAAGAAGAGAAAAGAGAAAAGAAGAGAATAGAGAAATGAGGAAAGAGAAAAGAAGAGAAAAGAAGAGAAAAGAGAAAAGAAGAGAAAAGGGAAAAGAGAAAAGAAGAGAAAGGGGACAAGAGAAAAGAAGAGAGAACAGAAAAGAAGAGGATAGAGAAAAGAGAAAACAAGAGAAAAGAAGAGAAAAGAGAAAATAGAAAAGAAGAGGAAATAGAAAAGAGACAAGAGAAATGAAGAGTAAAGAGAAAAGAGATAAGAAGAGAAAAGAGAAAAGAAGTGAAAATGGAAAAGAGGAAAGAAGAGAAAAGAAGAGAGGAGAAAAAAGAGACAAGAAGAGAAAGAGAAAAGAAGAGAAAAGTGAAATGAGAAATGAGAAAAGAAGAGGGACTGGAGAAGAAGAGAAAAGAGAAAAGAAGAGAAAAGATAAAAGAGAATAAAAGAGAAAAGGGAACAGAGGAAAGAAGACAAAAGAGAACAGAAGAGAATAGAGAAAAGAGACAAGAAGAAAAAAGAAGATAGAAGAAGAGAAAAGAGAACAGAAGAAAATAGAGAAAAGAGAAAAGCGAACAGAAGATAAAAGAAGAGAAAAGAATAGAGAAAAGAAGAGAATTGAAAAAAGAGAAATGGGAAAAGAAGAGAAAAGGGAAAAGAGAAAAGAACAGAAAAGAGAAAAGGGAAAAGTGAATAGAAGAGAAAAGAATTGAAAAGAGAAAAGAGAAAAGTCGAGAAAAGAGAAAAGAAAGGAAATGGGAAAAGAGAAAAGAAGAGAAAAGAGAAAAGAAGAGAAAAGGAAAAAGAAGAGAAAAGGGAAAAGAGAAAAGAAGAGAAAAGAGAAAAGAGAAAAAAGAAAAGAGAAAAGAAAAGAGAAAAGAGAAATGTGATAAGAAGAGAAAAGAGAAAAGAGAAAAGAAGAGAAAAGAGAATAGAGAATAGAGAAAAGAAGAGAAAAGGGAAAAGAGAAAAGAAGAGAAAAGAGAAAAGAGAAAAAAGAAAAGAGAAAAGAATAGAAAAGACAAAGGAGAAAAGAACAGTGAAAAGAGAAAAGGAGAGAAAATAAATGAAAAGAAGCGAAAAGCGAAAAGAAGAGAAAAGAAGAGAAAAGAGAAGAGAAAAAAGTGAAAAGAGTAAAGAAGAGAAAGAAGAGAAATGAGAAAAGAAGAGAAAAGAGAAATGTGATAAGAAGCGAAAAGAGAAAAGAGAAAAGAAGAGAAAAGAGAATAGAGAATAGAGAAAAGAAGAGAAAAGGGAAAAGAGAAAAGAAGAGAAAAGGGAAAAGAGAAAAGAAGAGATAAGAACAGAAAAATGAAAAGAGAAAGGAAGAGAAAAGTGAAAAGCGAAAAGAGAATATATAGAGAAAAGAAGAGAATAGAAGAGAAAAGAGAAAAGAAGGGAAAAGAGAAAAGAAGAGAATAGAGAAATGAGGAAAGAGAAAAGAAGTGAAAAGAGAAAAGAAGAGAAACGGGAAAAGAGAAAAGAAGAGAAAGGGGACAAGAGGAAAGAAGAGAGAAGAAGAGAAAAGAAGAGGATAGATAAAAGAGAAAAGAAGAGAAAAGAAGAGAAGAGAGAAAATAGAAAAGAAGAGGAAATAGAAAAGAGAAAAGAAGAGTAAAGAGAAAAGAGATAAGAAGAGAAAAGAGAAAAGAAGAGAAAATGGAAAAGAGGAAAGAAGAGGATAGAGAAAAGAGAAAAGAAGAGAAAAGAAGAGAAAAGAGAAAAGAAGAGAAAAGGAAAAACTAGAGAAAAGGGAAAGAGAAAAGAAGAGAAAAGAGAAAAAAGAAAAGAGAAAAGAAAAGAGAAAAGAGAAAAGAACAGTGAAAAGAGAAAAGAAGAGAAAAGAAATGAATAGACGAGAAAAGAGAAAAGAAGAGAAAAGAAATTAAAAGAAGAGAAAAGAGAAAAGAAGAGAAAAGAAGAGAAAAGAAGAGAAAAGAGAAAAGAAGAGAAAAGAAGAGAAAAGAGAAAAGAAGAGAGAAGAAGAGAAAAGAAGAGGATAGAGAAAATAGAAAACAAGAGAATAGAAGAGAATAGAGAAAATAGAAAAGAAGAGGATATAGAAAAGAGAAAAGAAGAGTAAAGAGAAAAGAGATAAGAAGAGAAAAGAGAAAAGAAGTGAAAAGAGAAAATAGACAAGAGAAAAGAAGAGAAAATGGAAAAGAGATAAGAAGAGAATAGAGAAAGAGAAAAGAAGAGAAACGAGAAATGAGAAAATAGAAAAGAAGAGGAAATAGAAAAGAGAAAAGAGAAAAGAAGAGTAAAGAGAAAAGAGATAAGAAGAGAAAAGAGAAAAGAAGAGAAAATGGAAAAGACGAAAGAAGAGAAAAGAAGAGAAAAATGAAAAGAGAAAGGAATGGAAAAGTGAAAAGCGAAAAGAGAATGTATAGAGAAAAGAAGAGAATAGAAGAGAAAAGAAGAGAAAAGAGAAAAGAAGAGAATAGAGAAATGAGGAAAGAGAAAAGAAGAGAAAAGAAGAGAAAAGATAAAAGAAGAGAAAAGAATAGAGAAAAGAAGAGAATTGAAAAAAGAGAAATGGGAAAAGAAGAGAAAAGGGAAAAGAGAAAAGAACAGAAAAGAGAAAAGGGAAAAGTGAATAGAAGAGAAAAGAATAGAAAAGAGAAAAGAGAAAAGTCGAGAAAAGAGAAAAGAAAGGAAATGGGAAAAGAGAAAAGAAGAGAAAAGAGAAAAGAAGAGAAAAGGAAAAAGAAGAGAAAAGGGAAAAGAGAAAAGAAGAGAAAAGAGAAAAGAGAAAAAAGAAAAGAGAAAAGAAAAGAGAAAAGAGAAAAGAACAGTGAAAAGAGAAAAGAAGAGAAAAGAAATGAATAGACGAGAAAAGAGAAAAGAAGAGAAAAGAAATTAAAAGAAGAGAAAAGAGAAAAGAAGAGAAAAGAAGAGAAAAGAAGAGAAAAGAGAAAAGAAGAGAAAAGAAGAGAAAAGAGAAAAGAAGAGAGAAGAAGAGAAAAGAAGAGAATAGAGAAAATAGAAAACAAGAGAATAGAAGAGAATAGAGAAAATAGACAAGAAGAGGATATAGAAAAGAGAAAAGAAGAGTAAAGAGAAAAGAGTTAAGAAGAGAAAAGAGAAAAGAAGTGAAAAGAGAAAATAGACAAGAGAAAAGAAGAGAAAATGGAAAAGAGATAAGAAGAGAATAGAGAAAGAGAAAAGAAGAGAAACGAGAAATGAGAAAAGAGAAAAGAAGAGGGAATGGAGAAGAAGAGAAAAGAGAAAAGAAGAGAAAAGATAAAAGAGAATAAAAGAGAAAAGGGAACAGAGGAAAGAAGACAAAAGAGAACAGAAGAGAATAGAGAAAAGAGACAAGAAGAAAAAAGAAGATAGAAGAAGAGAAAAGAGAACAGAAGAAAATAGAGAAAAGAGAAAAGCGAACAGAAGATAAAAGAAGAGAAAAGAATAGAGAAAAGAAGAGAATTGAAAAAAGAGAAATGGGAAAAGAAGAGAAAAGGGAAAAGAGAAAAGAACAGAAAAGAGAAAAGGGAAAAGTGAATAGAAGAGAAAAGAATAGAAAAGAGAAAAGAGAAAAGTCGAGAAAAGAGAAAAGAAAGGAAATGGGAAAAGAGAAAAGAAGAGAAAAGAGAAAAGAAGAGAAAAGGAAAAAGAAGAGAAAAGGGAAAAGAGAAAAGAAGAGAAAAGAGAAAAGAGAAAAAAGAAAAGAGAAAAGAAAAGAGAAAAGAGAAAAGAGAAATGTGATAAGAAGAGAAAAGAGAAAAGAGAAAAGAAGAGAAAAGAGAATAGAGAATAGAGAAAAGAAGAGAAAAGGGAAAAGAGAAAAGAAGAGAAAAGAGAAAAGAGAAAAAAGAAAAGAGAAAAGAATAGAAAAGACAAAGGAGAAAAGAACAGTGAAAAGAGAAAAGGAGAGAAAATAAATGAAAAGAAGCGAAAAGCGAAAAGAAGAGAAAAGAAGAGAAAAGAGAAGAGAAAAAAGTGAAAAGAGTAAAGAAGAGAAAGAAGAGAAATGAGAAAAGAAGAGAAAAGAGAAAAGAGAAATGTGATAAGAAGCGAAAAGAGAAAAGAGAAAAGAAGAGAAAAGAGAATAGAGAATAGAGAAAAGAAGAGAAAAGGGAAAAGAGAAAAGAAGAGAAAAGGGAAAAGAGAAAAGAAGAGATAAGAACAGAAAAATGAAAAGAGAAAGGAAGAGAAAAGTGAAAAGCGAAAAGAGAATATATAGAGAAAAGAAGAGAATAGAAGAGAAAAGAGAAAAGAAGGGAAAAGAGAAAAGAAGAGAATAGAGAAATGAGGAAAGAGAAAAGAAGAGAAAAGAGAAAAGAAGAGAAACGGGAAAAGAGAAAAGAAGAGAAAGGGGACAAGAGGAAAGAAGAGAGAAGAAGAGAAAAGAAGAGGATAGATAAAAGAGAAAAGAAGAGAAAAGAAGAGAAAAGAGAAAATAGAAAAGAAGAGGAAATAGAAAAGAGAAAAGAAGAGTAAAGAGAAAAGAGATAAGAAGAGAAAAGAGAAAAGAAGAGAAAATGGAAAAGAGGAAAGAAGAGGATAGAGAAAAGAGAAAAGAAGAGAAAAGAAGAGAAAAGAGAAAAGAAGAGAAAAGGAAAAACTAGAGAAAAGGGAAAGAGAAAAGAAGAGAAAAGAGAAAAAAGAAAAGAGAAAAGAAAAGAGAAAAGAGAAAAGAACAGTGAAAAGAGAAAAGAAGAGAAAAGAAATGAATAGACGAGAAAAGAGAAAAGAAGAGAAAAGAAATTAAAAGAAGAGAAAAGAGAAAAGAAGAGAAAAGAAGAGAAAAGAAGAGAAAAGAGAAAAGAAGAGAAAAGAAGAGAAAAGAGAAAAGAAGAGAGAAGAAGAGAAAAGAAGAGGATAGAGAAAATAGAAAACAAGAGAATAGAAGAGAATAGAGAAAATAGAAAAGAAGAGGATATAGAAAAGAGAAAAGAAGAGTAAAGAGAAAAGAGATAAGAAGAGAAAAGAGAAAAGAAGTGAAAAGAGAAAATAGACAAGAGAAAAGAAGAGAAAATGGAAAAGAGATAAGAAGAGAATAGAGAAAGAGAAAAGAAGAGAAACGAGAAATGAGAAAATAGAAAAGAAGAGGAAATAGAAAAGAGAAAAGAGAAAAGAAGAGTAAAGAGAAAAGAGATAAGAAGAGAAAAGAGAAAAGAAGAGAAAATGGAAAAGACGAAAGAAGAGAAAAGAAGAGAAAAATGAAAAGAGAAAGGAATGGAAAAGTGAAAAGCGAAAAGAGAATGTATAGAGAAAAGAAGAGAATAGAAGAGAAAAGAAGAGAAAAGAGAAAAGAAGAGAATAGAGAAATGAGGAAAGAGAAAAGAAGAGAAAAGAAGAGAAAAGAGAAAAGAAGAGAAAAGGGAAAAGAGAAAAGAAGAGAAAGGGGACAAGAGAAAAGAAGAGAGAACAGAAAAGAAGAGGATAGAGAAAAGAGAAAACAAGAGACTAGAAGAGAAAAGAGAAAATAGAAAAGAAGAGGAAATAGAAAAGAGACAAGAGAAAAGAAGAGTAAAGAGAAAAGAGATAAGAAGAGAAAAGAGAAAAGAAGTGAAAATGGAAAAGAGGAAAGAAGAGAAAAGAATAGAGGAGAAAAAAGAGACAAGAAGAGAAAGAGAAAAGAAGAGAAAAGTGAAATGAGAAATGAGAAAAGAAGAGGGACTGGAGAAGAAGAGAAAAGAGAAAAGAAGAGAAAAGATAAAAGAGAATAAAAGAGAAAAGGGAACAGAGGAAAGAAGACAAAAGAGAACAGAAGAGAATAGAGAAAAGAGACAAGAAGAAAAAAGAAGATAGAAGAAGAGAAAAGAGAACAGAAGAAAATAGAGAAAAGAGAAAAGCGAACAGAAGATAAAAGAAGAGAAAAGAATAGAGAAAAGAAGAGAATTGAAAAAAGAGAAATGGGAAAAGAAGAGAAAAGGGAAAAGAGAAAAGAACAGAAAAGAGAAAAGGGAAAAGTGAATAGAAGAGAAAAGAATAGAAAAGAGAAAAGAGAAAAGTCGAGAAAAGAGAAAAGAAAGGAAATGGGAAAAGAGAAAAGAAGAGAAAAGAGAAAAGAAGAGAAAAGGAAAAAGAAGAGAAAAGGGAAAAGAGAAAAGAAGAGAAAAGAGAAAAGAGAAAAAAGAAAAGAGAAAAGAAAAGAGAAAAGAGAAAAGAACAGTGAAAAGAGAAAAGAAGAGAAAAGAAATGAATAGACGAGAAAAGAGAAAAGAAGAGAAAAGAAATTAAAAGAAGAGAAAAGAGAAAAGAAGAGAAAAGAAGAGAAAAGAAGAGAAAAGAGAAAAGAAGAGAAAAGAAGAGAAAAGAGAAAAGAAGAGAGAAGAAGAGAAAAGAAGAGAATAGAGAAAATAGAAAACAAGAGAATAGAAGAGAATAGAGAAAATAGAAAAGAAGAGGATATAGAAAAGAGAAAAGAAGAGTAAAGAGAAAAGAGTTAAGAAGAGAAAAGAGAAAAGAAGTGAAAAGAGAAAATAGACAAGAGAAAAGAAGAGAAAATGGAAAAGAGATAAGAAGAGAATAGAGAAAGAGAAAAGAAGAGAAACGAGAAATGAGAAAAGAGAAAAGAAGAGGGAATGGAGAAGAAGAGAAAAGAGAAAAGAAGAGAAAAGATAAAAGAGAATAAAAGAGAAAAGGGAACAGAGGAAAGAAGACAAAAGAGAACAGAAGAGAATAGAGAAAAGAGACAAGAAGAAAAAAGAAGATAGAAGAAGAGAAAAGAGAACAGAAGAAAATAGAGAAAAGAGAAAAGCGAACAGAAGATAAAAGAAGAGAAAAGAATAGAGAAAAGAAGAGAATTGAAAAAAGAGAAATGGGAAAAGAAGAGAAAAGGGAAAAGAGAAAAGAACAGAAAAGAGAAAAGGGAAAAGTGAATAGAAGAGAAAAGAATAGAAAAGAGAAAAGAGAAAAGTCGAGAAAAGAGAAAAGAAAGGATATGGGAAAAGAGAAAAGAAGAGAAAAGAGAAAAGAAGAGAAAAGGAAAAAGAAGAGAAAAGGGAAAAGAGAAAAGAAGAGAAAAGAGAAAAGAGAAAAAAGAAAAGAGAAAAGAAAAGAGAAAAGAGAAAAGAACAGTGAAAAGAGAAAAGAAGAGAAAAGAAATGAATAGACGAGAAAAGAGAAAAGAAGAGAAAAGAAATTAAAAGAAGAGAAAAGAGAAAAGAAGAGAAAAGAAGAGAAAAGAAGAGAAAAGAGAAAAGAAGAGAAAAGAAGAGAAAAGAGAAAAGAAGAGAGAAGAAGAGAAAAGAAGAGAATAGAGAAAATAGAAAACAAGAGAATAGAAGAGAATAGAGAAAATAGAAAAGAAGAGGATATAGAAAAGAGAAAAGAAGAGTAAAGAGAAAAGAGTTAAGAAGAGAAAAGAGAAAAGAAGTGAAAAGAGAAAATAGACAAGAGAAAAGAAGAGAAAATGGAAAAGAGATAAGAAGAGAATAGAGAAAGAGAAAAGAAGAGAAACGAGAAATGAGAAAAGAGAAAAGAAGAGGGAATGGAGAAGAAGAGAAAAGAGAAAAGAAGAGAAAAGATAAAAGAGAATAAAAGAGAAAAGGGAACAGAGGAAAGAAGACAAAAGAGAACAGAAGAGAATAGAGAAAAGAGACAAGAAGAAAAAAGAAGATAGAAGAAGAGAAAAGAGAACAGAAGAAAATAGAGAAAAGAGAAAAGCGAACAGAAGATAAAAGAAGAGAAAAGAATAGAGAAAAGAAGAGAATTGAAAAAAGAGAAATGGGAAAAGAAGAGAAAAGGGAAAAGAGAAAAGAACAGAAAAGAGAAAAGGGAAAAGTGAATAGAAGAGAAAAGAATAGAAAAGAGAAAAGAGAAAAGTCGAGAAAAGAGAAAAGAAAGGAAATGGGAAAAGAGAAAAGAAGAGAAAAGAGAAAAGAAGAGAAAAGGAAAAAGAAGAGAAAAGGGAAAAGAGAAAAGAAGAGAAAAGAGAAAAGAGAAAAAAGAAAAGAGAAAAGAAAAGAGAAAAGAGAAAAGAACAGTGAAAAGAGAAAAGAAGAGAAAAGAAATGAATAGACGAGAAAAGAGAAAAGAAGAGAAAAGAAATTAAAAGAAGAGAAAAGAGAAAAGAAGAGAAAAGAAGAGAAAAGAAGAGAAAAGAAGAGAAAAGAGAAAAGAAGAGAGAAGAAGAGAAAAGAAGAGGATAGAGAAAATAGAAAACAAGAGAATAGAAGAGAATAGAGAAAATAGAAAAGAAGAGGATATAGAAAAGAGAAAAGAAGAGTAAAGAGAAAAGAGATAAGAAGAGAAAAGAGAAAAGAAGTGAAAAGAGAAAATAGACAAGAGAAAAGAAGAGAAAATGGAAAAGAGATAAGAAGAGAATAGAGAAAGAGAAAAGAAGAGAAACGAGAAATGAGAAAAGAGAAAAGAAGAGGGAATGGAGAAGAAGAGAAAAGAGAAAAGAAGAGAAAAGATAAAAGAGAATAAAAGAGAAAAGGGAACAGAGGAAAGAAGACAAAAGAGAACAGAAGAGAATAGAGAAAAGAGAAATGTGATAAGAAGAGTAAAGAGAAAAGAGAAAAGAAGAGAAAAGAGAATAGAGAATAGAGAAAAGAAGAGAAAAGGGAAAAGAAGAGAAAAGAGAAAAGAGAAATGTGATAAGAAGAGAAAAGAGAAAAGAGAAAAGAAGAGAAAAGAGAATAGAGAATAGAGAAAAGAAGAGAAAAGGGAAAAGAGAAAAGAAGAGAAAAGAGAAAAGAGAAAAAAGAAAAGAGAAAAGAATAGAAAAGACAAAGGAGAAAAGAACAGTGAAAAGAGAAAAGGAGAGAAAATAAATGAAAAGAAGCGAAAAGCGAAAAGAAGAGAAAAGAAGAGAAAAGAGAAGAGAAAAAAGTGAAAAGAGTAAAGAAGAGAAAAGAAGAGAAATGAGAAAAGAGAAATGTGATAAGAAGAGAAAAGAGAAAAGAGAAAAGAAGAGAAAAGAGAATAGAGAATAGAGAAAAGAAGAGAAAAGGGAAAAGAAGAGAAAAGAGAAAAGAGAAATGTGATAAGAAGAGAAAAGAGAAAAGAAGAGAAAAGAGAATAGAGAATAGAGAAAAGAAGAGAAAAGGTAAAAGAGAAAAGATGAGAAAAGAGAAAAGAGAAAAAAGAAAAGAGAAAAGAATAGAAAAGACAAAGGAGAAAAGAACAGTGAAAAGAGAAAAGGAGAGAAAATAAATGAAAAGAAGCGAAAAGCGAAAAGAACAGCAAAGAAGAGAAAAGAGAAGAGAAAAAAGTGAAAAGAGTAAAGAAGAGAAAAGAAGAGAAATGAGAAAAGAAGAGAAAAGAGAAAAGAGAAATGTGATAAGAAGCGAAAAGAGAAAAGAGAAAAGAAGAGAAAAGAGAAAAGAGAAATGTGATAAGAAGAGAAAAGAGAAAAGAGAAAAGAAGAGAAAAGAGAATAGAGAATAGAGAAAAGAAGAGAAAAGGGAAAAGAGAAAAGAAGAGAAAAGGGAAAAGAGAAAAGAAGAGATAAGAACAGAAAAATGAAAAGAGAAAGGAAGAGAAAAGTGAAAAGCGAAAAGAGAATATATAGAGAAAAGAAGAGAATAGAAGAGAAAAGAGAAAAGAAGGGAAAAGAGAAAAGAAGAGAATAGAGAAATGAGGAAAGAGAAAAGAAGAGAAAAGAGAAAAGAAGAGAAACGGGAAAAGAGAAAAGAAGAGAAAGGGGACAAGAGGAAAGAAGAGAGAAGAAGAGAAAAGAAGAGGATAGAGAAAAGAGAAAAGAAGAGAAAAGAGAAATTAGAAAAGAAGAGGAAATAGAAAAGAGAAAAGAAGAGTAAAGAGAAAAGAGATAAGAAGAGAAAAGAGAAAAGAAGAGAAAATGGAAAAGAGGAAAGAAGAGGATAGAGAAAAGAGAAAAGAAGAGAAAAGAAGAGAAAAGAGAAAATAGAAAAGAAGAGGAAATAGAAAAGAGAAAAGAGAAAAGAAGAGTAAAGAGAAAAGAGTTAAGAAGAGAAAAGAGAAAAGAGAAAAGAAGAGAAAAGAGAATAGAGAATAGAGAAAAGAAGAGAAAAGGGAAAAGAAGAGAAAAGAGAAAAGAGAAAAGAAAAGAATAGAGAAAAGAGAAAAAAGAAAAGAGAAAAGAAAAGAGAAAAGAGAAAAGAACAGTGAAAAGAGAAAAGAAGAGAAAAGAAATGAATAGACGAGAAAAGAGAAAAGAAGAGAAAAGAAATTAAAAGAAGAGAAAAGAGAAAAGAAGAGAAAAGAAGAGAAAAGAAGAGAAAAGAGAAAAGAAGAGAAAAGAAGAGAAAAGAGAAAAGAAGAGAGAAGAAGAGAAAAGAAGAGGATAGAGAAAATAGAAAACAAGAGAATAGAAGAGAATAGAGAAAATAGAAAAGAAGAGGATATAGAAAAGAGAAAAGAAGAGTAAAGAGAAAAGAGATAAGAAGAGAAAAGAGAAAAGAAGTGAAAAGAGAAAATAGACAAGAGAAAAGAAGAGAAAATGGAAAAGAGATAAGAAGAGATTAGAGAAAGAGAAAAGAAGAGAAACGAGAAATGAGAAAAGAGAAAAGAAGAGGGAATGGAGAAGAAGAGAAAAGAGAAAAGAAGAGAAAAGAGAAAAGAGAATAAAAGAGAAAAGGGAACAGAGGAAAGAAGACAAAAGAGAACAGAAGAGAATAGAGAAAAGAGAAATGTGATAAGAAGAGAAAAGAGAAAAGAGAAAAGAAGAGAAAAGAGAATAGAGAATAGAGAAAAGAAGAGAAAAGGGAAAAGAAGAGAAAAGAGAAAAGAGAAATGTGATAAGAAGAGAAAAGAGAAAAGAGAAAAGAAGAGAAAAGAGAATAGAGAATAGAGAAAAGAAGAGAAAAGGGAAAAGAGATAAGAAGAGAAAAGAGAAAAGAAGTGAAAATGGAAAAGAGGAAAGAAGAGAAAAGAATAGAGGAGAAAAAAGAGACAAGAAGAGAAACAGAAAAGAAGAGAAAAGTGAAATGAGAAATGAGAAAAGAAGAGGGACTGGAGAAGAAGAGAAAAGAGAAAAGAAGAGAAAAGATAAAAGAGAATAAAAGAGAAAAGGGAACAGAGGAAAGAAGACAAAAGAGAACAGAAGAGAATAGAGAAAAGAGACAAGAAGAAAAAAGAAGATAGAAGAAGAGAAAAGAGAACAGAAGAAAATAGAGAAAAGAGAAAAGCGAACAGAAGATAAAAGAAGAGAAAAGAATAGAGAAAAGAAGAGAATTGAAAAAAGAGAAATGGGAAAAGAAGAGAAAAGGGAAAAGAGAAAAGAACAGAAAAGAGTAAAGGGAAAAGTGAATA
The DNA here is from genome assembly GCF_047496795.1 of Chiloscyllium punctatum. NCBI lineage: Eukaryota > Metazoa > Chordata > Chondrichthyes > Orectolobiformes > Hemiscylliidae > Chiloscyllium > Chiloscyllium punctatum. Next base: position 72,228,615 of record NC_092758.1, on the reverse strand, counting down.
GAAGAGAAAAGAATAGAAAAGAGAAAAGAGAAAAGTCGAGAAAAGAGAAAAGAAAGGAAATGGGAAAAGAGAAAAGAAGAGAAAAGAGAAAAGAAGAGAAAAGGAAAAAGAAGAGAAAAGGGAAAAGAGAAAAGAAGAGAAAAGAGAAAAGAGAAAAAAGAAAAGAGAAAAGAAAAGAGAAAAGAGAAAAGAACAGTGAAAAGAGAAAAGAAGAGAAAAGAAATGAATAGACGAGAAAAGAGAAAAGAAGAGAAAAGAAATTAAAAGAAGAGAAAAGAGAAAAGAAGAGAAAAGAAGAGAAAAGAGAAAAGAAGAGAGAAGAAGAGAAAAGAAGAGGATAGAGAAAATAGAAAACAAGAGAATAGAAGAGAATAGAGAAAATAGAAAAGAAGAGGATATAGAAAAGAGAAAAGAAGAGTAAAGAGAAAAGAGATAAGAAGATAAAACAGAAAAGAAGTGAAAAGAGAAAATAGACAAGAGAAAAGAAGAGAAAATGGAAAAGAGATAAGAATAGAATAGAGAAAGAGAAAAGAAGAGAAACGAGAAATGAGAAAAGAGAAAAGAAGAGGGAATGGAGAAGAAGAGAAAAGAGAAAAGAAGAGAAAAGATAAAAGAGAATAAAAGAGAAAAGGGAACAGAAGATAAAAGAAGAGAAAAGAATAGAGAAAAGAAGAGAATTGAAAAAAGAGAAATGGGAAAAGAAGAGAAAAGGGAAAAGAGAAAAGAACAGAAAAGAGAAAAGGGAAAAGTGAATAGAAGAGAAAAGAATAGAAAAGAGAAAAGAGAAAAGTCGAGAAAAGAGAAAAGAAAGGAAATGGGAAAAGAGAAAAGAAGAGAAAAGAGAAAAGAAGAGAAAAGGAAAAAGAAGAGAAAAGGGAAAAGAGAAAAGAAGAGAAAAGAGAAAAGAAGAGAATAGAGAAATGAGGAAAGAGAAAAGAAGAGAAAAGAGAAAAGAAGAGAAACGGCAAAAGAGAAAAGAAGAGAAAGGGGACAAGAGGAAAGAAGAGAGAAGAAGAGAAAAGAAGAGGATAGAGAAAAGAGAAAAGAAGAGAAAAGAGAAATTAGAAAAGAAGAGGAAATAGAAAAGAGAAAAGAAGAGTAAAGAGAAAAGAGATAAGAAGAGAAAAGAGAAAAGAAGAGAAAATGGAAAAGAGGAAAGAAGAGGATAGAGAAAAGAGAAAAGAAGAGAAAAGAGAAAATAGAAAAGAAGAGGAAATAGAGAAGAGTAAAGAGAAAAGAAGAGTAAAGAGAAAAGAGATAAGAAGAGAAAAGAGAAAAGAAGAGAAAATGGAAAAGACGAAAGAAGAGAAAAGAAGAGAAAAATGAAAAGAGAAAGGAATGGAAAAGTGAAAAGCGAAAAGAGAATATATAGAGAAAAGAAGAGAATAGAAGAGAAAAGAAGAGAAAAGAGAAAAGAAGAGAATAGAGAAATGAGGAAAGAGAAAAGAAGAGAAAAGAAGAGAAAAGAGAAAAGAAGAGAAAAGGGAAAAGAGAAAAGAAGAGAAAGGGGACAAGAGAAAAGAAGCGAGAACAGAAAAGAAGAGGATAGAGAAAAGAGAAAACAAGAGAAAAGAAGAGAAAAGAGAAAATAGAAAAGAAGAGGAAATAGAAAAGAGAAAAGAGAAAAGAAGAGTAAAGAGAAAAGAGTTAAGAAGAGAAAAGAGAAAAGAGAAAAGAAGAGAAAAGAGAATAGAGAATAGAGAAAAGAAGAGAAAAGGGAAAAGAAGAGAAAAGAGAAATGTGATAAGAAGAGAAAAGAGAAAAGAGAAAAGAAGAGAAAAGAGAATAGAGAATAGAGAACAGAAGAGAAAAGGGAAAAGAAGAGAAAAGAGAAAAGAGAAATGTGATAAGAAGAGAAAAGAGAAAAGAAGAGAAAAGAGAATAGAGAATAGAGAAAAGAAGAGAAAAGGGAAAAGAGAAAAGAAGAGAAAAGAGAAAAGAGAAAAAAGAAAAGAGAAAAGAATAGAAAAGACAAAGGAGAAAAGAACAGTGAAAAGAGAAAAGGAGAGAAAATAAATGAAAAGAAGCGAAAAGCGAAAAGAAGAGAAAAGAAGAGAAAAGAGAAGAGAAAAAAGTGAAAAGAGTAAAGAAGAGAAAAGAAGAGAAATGAGAAAAGAAGAGAAAAGAGAAAAGAGAAATGTGATAAGAAGCGAAAAGAAAAGAAGAGAAAAGAGAAAAGAGAAATGTGATAAGAAGAGAAAAGAGAAAAGAGAAAAGAAGAGAAAAGAGAATAGAGAATAGAGAAAAGAAGAGAAAAGGGAAAAGAGAAAAGAAGAGAAAGGGGACAAGAGGAAAGAAGAGAGAAGAAGAGAAAAGAAGAGGATAGAGAAAAGAGAAAAGAAGAGAAAAGAGAAATTAGAAAAGAAGAGGAAATAGAAAAGAGAAAAGAAGAGTAAAGAGAAAAGAGATAAGAAGAGAAAAGAGAAAAGAAGAGAAAATGGAAAAGAGGAAAGAAGAGGATAGAGAAAAGAGAAAAGAAGAGAAAAGAAGAGAAAAGAGAAAATAGAAAAGAAGAGGAAATAGAGAAGAGTAAAGAGAAAAGAAGAGTAAAGAGAAAAGAGATAAGAAGAGAAAAGAGAAAAGAAGAGAAAATGGAAAAGACGAAAGAAGAGAAAAGAAGAGAAAAATGAAAAGAGAAAGGAATGGAAAAGTGAAAAGCGAAAAGAGAATATATAGAGAAAAGAAGAGAATAGAAGAGAAAAGAAGAGAAAAGAGAAAAGAAGAGAATAGAGAAATGAGGAAAGAGAAAAGAAGAGAAAAGAAGAGAAAAGAGAAAAGAAGAGAAAAGGGAAAAGAGAAAAGAAGAGAAAGGGGACAAGAGAAAAGAAGAGAGAACAGAAAAGAAGAGGATAGAGAAAAGAGAAAACAAGAGAAAAGAAGAGAAAAGAGAAAATAGAAAAGAAGAGGAAATAGAAAAGAGACAAGAGAAATGAAGAGTAAAGAGAAAAGAGATAAGAAGAGAAAAGAGAAAAGAAGTGAAAATGGAAAAGAGGAAAGAAGAGAAAAGAATAGAGGAGAAAAAAGAGACAAGAAGAGAAAGAGAAAAGAAGAGAAAAGTGAAATGAGAAATGAGAAAAGAAGAGGGACTGGAGAAGAAGAGAAAAGAGAAAAGAAGAGAAAAGATAAAAGAGAATAAAAGAGAAAAGGGAACAGAGGAAAGAAGACAAAAGAGAACAGAAGAGAATAGAGAAAAGAGACAAGAAGAAAAAAGAAGATAGAAGAAGAGAAAAGAGAACAGAAGAAAATAGAGAAAAGAGAAAAGCGAACAGAAGATAAAAGAAGAGAAAAGAATAGAGAAAAGAAGAGATTTGAAAAAAGAGAAATGGGAAAAGAAGAGAAAAGGGAAAAGAGAAAAGAACAGAAAAGAGAAAAGGGAAAAGTGAATAGAAGAGAAAAGAATTGAAAAGAGAAAAGAGAAAAGTCGAGAAAAGAGAAAAGAAAGGAAATGGGAAAAGAGAAAAGAAGAGAAAAGAGAAAAGAAGAGAAAAGGAAAAAGAAGAGAAAAGGGAAAAGAGAAAAGAAGAGAAAAGAGAAAAGAAGAGAATAGAGAAATGAGGAAAGCGAAAAGAAGAGAAAAGAGAAAAGAAGAGAAACGGCAAAAGAGAAAAGAAGAGAAAGGGGACAAGAGGAAAGAAGAGAGAAGAAGAGAAAAGAAGAGGATAGAGAAAAGAGAAAAGAAGAGAAAAGAGAAATTAGAAAAGAAGAGGAAATAGAAAAGAGAAAAGAAGAGTAAAGAGAAAAGAGATAAGAAGAGAAAAGAGAAAAGAAGAGAAAATGGAAAAGAGGAAAGAAGAGGATAGAGAAAAGAGAAAAGAAGAGAAAAGAAGAGAAAAGAGAAAATAGAAAAGAAGAGGAAATAGAGAAGAGTAAAGAGAAAAGAAGAGTAAAGAGAAAAGAGATAAGAAGAGAAAAGAGAAAAGAAGAGAAAATGGAAAAGACGAAAGAAGAGAAAAGAAGAGAAAAATGAAAAGAGAAAGGAATGGAAAAGTGAAAAGCGAAAAGAGAATATATAGAGAAAAGAAGAGAATAGAAGAGAAAAGAAGAGAAAAGAGAAAAGAAGAGAATAGAGAAATGAGGAAAGAGAAAAGAAGAGAAAAGAAGAGAAAAGAGAAAAGAAGAGAAAAGGGAAAAGAGAAAAGAAGAGAAAGGGGACAAGAGAAAAGAAGAGAGAACAGAAAAGAAGAGGATAGAGAAAAGAGAAAACAAGAGAAAAGAAGAGAAAAGAGAAAATAGAAAAGAAGAGGAAATAGAAAAGAGAAAAGAGAAAAGAAGAGTAAAGAGAAAAGAGTTAAGAAGAGAAAAGAGAAAAGAGAAAAGAAGAGAAAAGAGAATAGAGAATAGAGAAAAGAAGAGAAAAGGGAAAAGAAGAGAAAAGAGAAATGTGATAAGAAGAGAAAAGAGAAAAGAGAAAAGAAGAGAAAAGAGAATAGAGAATAGAGAACAGAAGAGAAAAGGGAAAAGAAGAGAAAAGAGAAAAGAGAAATGTGATAAGAAGAGAAAAGAGAAAAGAAGAGAAAAGAGAATAGAGAATAGAGAAAAGAAGAGAAAAGGGAAAAGAGAAAAGAAGAGAAAAGAGAAAAGAGAAAAAAGAAAAGAGAAAAGAATAGAAAAGACAAAGGAGAAAAGAACAGTGAAAAGAGAAAAGGAGAGAAAATAAATGAAAAGAAGCGAAAAGCGAAAAGAAGAGAAAAGAAGAGAAAAGAGAAGAGAAAAAAGTGAAAAGAGTAAAGAAGAGAAAAGAAGAGAAATGAGAAAAGAAGAGAAAAGAGAAAAGAGAAATGTGATAAGAAGCGAAAAGAAAAAAGAGAAAAGAAGAGAAAAGAGAAAAGAGAAATGTGATAAGAAGAGAAAAGAGAAAAGAGAAAAGAAGAGAAAAGAGAATAGAGAATAGAGAAAAGAAGAGAAAAGGGAAAAGAGAAAAGAAGAGAAAGGGGACAAGAGGAAAGAAGAGAGAAGAAGAGAAAAGAAGAGGATAGAGAAAAGAGAAAAGAAGAGAAAAGAGAAATTAGAAAAGAAGAGGAAATAGAAAAGAGAAAAGAAGAGTAAAGAGAAAAGAGATAAGAAGAGAAAAGAGAAAAGAAGAGAAAATGGAAAAGAGGAAAGAAGAGGATAGAGAAAAGAGAAAAGAAGAGAAAAGAAGAGAAAAGAGAAAATAGAAAAGAAGAGGAAATAGAGAAGAGTAAAGAGAAAAGAAGAGTAAAGAGAAAAGAGATAAGAAGAGAAAAGAGAAAAGAAGAGAAAATGGAAAAGACGAAAGAAGAGAAAAGAAGAGAAAAATGAAAAGAGAAAGGAATGGAAAAGTGAAAAGCGAAAAGAGAATATATAGAGAAAAGAAGAGAATAGAAGAGAAAAGAAGAGAAAAGAGAAAAGAAGAGAATAGAGAAATGAGGAAAGAGAAAAGAAGAGAAAAGAAGAGAAAAGAGAAAAGAAGAGAAAAGGGAAAAGAGAAAAGAAGAGAAAGGGGACAAGAGAAAAGAAGAGAGAACAGAAAAGAAGAGGATAGAGAAAAGAGAAAACAAGAGAAAAGAAGAGAAAAGAGAAAATAGAAAAGAAGAGGAAATAGAAAAGAGAAAAGAGAAAAGAAGAGTAAAGAGAAAAGAGTTAAGAAGAGAAAAGAGAAAAGAGAAAAGAAGAGAAAAGAGAATAGAGAATAGAGAAAAGAAGAGAAAAGGGAAAAGAAGAGAAAAGAGAAATGTGATAAGAAGAGAAAAGAGAAAAGAGAAAAGAAGAGAAAAGAGAATAGAGAATAGAGAACAGAAGAGAAAAGGGAAAAGAAGAGAAAAGAGAAAAGAGAAATGTGATAAGAAGAGAAAAGAGAAAAGAAGAGAAAAGAGAATAGAGAATAGAGAAAAGAAGAGAAAAGGGAAAAGAGAAAAGAAGAGAAAAGAGAAAAGAGAAAAAAGAAAAGAGAAAAGAATAGAAAAGACAAAGGAGAAAAGAACAGTGAAAAGAGAAAAGGAGAGAAAATAAATGAAAAGAAGCGAAAAGCGAAAAGAAGAGAAAAGAAGAGAAAAGAGAAGAGAAAAAAGTGAAAAGAGTAAAGAAGAGAAAAGAAGAGAAATGAGAAAAGAAGAGAAAAGAGAAAAGAGAAATGTGATAAGAAGCGAAAAGAAAAAAGAGAAAAGAAGAGAAAAGAGAAAAGAGAAATGTGATAAGAAGAGAAAAGAGAAAAGAGAAAAGAAGAGAAAAGAGAATAGAGAATAGAGAAAAGAAGAGAAAAGGGAAAAGAGAAAAGAAGAGAAAGGGGACAAGAGGAAAGAAGAGAGAAGAAGAGAAAAGAAGAGGATAGAGAAAAGAGAAAAGAAGAGAAAAGAGAAATTAGAAAAGAAGAGGAAATAGAAAAGAGAAAAGAAGAGTAAAGAGAAAAGAGATAAGAAGAGAAAAGAGAAAAGAAGAGAAAATGGAAAAGAGGAAAGAAGAGGATAGAGAAAAGAGAAAAGAAGAGAAAAGAAGAGAAAAGAGAAAATAGAAAAGAAGAGGAAATAGAGAAGAGTAAAGAGAAAAGAAGAGTAAAGAGAAAAGAGATAAGAAGAGAAAAGAGAAAAGAAGAGAAAATGGAAAAGACGAAAGAAGAGAAAAGAAGAGAAAAATGAAAAGAGAAAGGAATGGAAAAGTGAAAAGCGAAAAGAGAATATATAGAGAAAAGAAGAGAATAGAAGAGAAAAGAAGAGAAAAGAGAAAAGAAGAGAATAGAGAAATGAGGAAAGAGAAAAGAAGAGAAAAGAAGAGAAAAGAGAAAAGAAGAGAAAAGGGAAAAGAGAAAAGAAGAGAAAGGGGACAAGAGAAAAGAAGAGAGAACAGAAAAGAAGAGGATAGAGAAAAGAGAAAACAAGAGAAAAGAAGAGAAAAGAGAAAATAGAAAAGAAGAGGAAATAGAAAAGAGACAAGAGAAATGAAGAGTAAAGAGAAAAGAGATAAGAAGAGAAAAGAGAAAAGAAGTGAAAATGGAAAAGAGGAAAGAAGAGAAAAGAATAGAGGAGAAAAAAGAGACAAGAAGAGAAAGAGAAAAGAAGAGAAAAGTGAAATGAGAAATGAGAAAAGAAGAGGGACTGGAGAAGAAGAGAAAAGAGAAAAGAAGAGAAAAGAGAAAAGAAGAGAAAATGGAAAAGAGGAAAGAAGAGGATAGAGAAAAGAGAAAAGAAGAGAAAAGAAGAGAAAAGAGAAAATAGAAAAGAAGAGGAAATAGAGAAGAGTAAAGAGAAAAGAAGAGTAAAGAGAAAAGAGATAAGAAGAGAAAAGAGAAAAGAAGAGAAAATGGAAAAGACGAAAGAAGAGAAAAGAAGAGAAAAATGAAAAGAGAAAGGAATGGAAAAGTGAAAAGCGAAAAGAGAATATATAGAGAAAAGAAGAGAATAGAAGAGAAAAGAAGAGAAAAGAGAAAAGAAGAGAATAGAGAAATGAGGAAAGAGAAAAGAAGAGAAAAGAAGAGAAAAGAGAAAAGAAGAGAAAAGGGAAAAGAGAAAAGAAGAGAAAGGGGACAAGAGAAAAGAAGAGAGAACAGAAAAGAAGAGGATAGAGAAAAGAGAAAACAAGAGAAAAGAAGAGAAAAGAGAAAATAGAAAAGAAGAGGAAATAGAAAAGAGACAAGAGAAATGAAGAGTAAAGAGAAAAGAGATAAGAAGAGAAAAGAGAAAAGAAGTGAAAATGGAAAAGAGGAAAGAAGAGAAAAGAATAGAGGAGAAAAAAGAGACAAGAAGAGAAAGAGAAAAGAAGAGAAAAGTGAAATGAGAAATGAGAAAAGAAGAGGGACTGGAGAAGAAGAAAAAAGAGAAAAGAAGAGAAAAGATAAAAGAGAATAAAAAAGAAAAGGGAACAGAGGAAAGAAGACAAAAGAGAACAGAAGAGAATAGAGAAAAGAGACAAGAAGAAAAAAGAAGATAGAAGAAGAGAAAAGAGAACAGAAGAAAATAGAGAAAAGAGAAAAGCGAACAGAAGATAAAAGAAGAGAAAAGAATAGAGAAAAGAAGAGAATTGAAAAAAGAGAAATGGGAAAAGAAGAGAAAAGGGAAAAGAGAAAAGAACAGAAAAGAGAAAAGGGAAAAGTGAATAGAAGAGAAAAGAATTGAAAAGAGAAAAGAGAAAAGTCGAGAAAAGAGAAAAGAAAGGAAATGGGAAAAGAGAAAAGAAGAGAAAAGAGAAAAGAAGAGAAAAGGAAAAAGAAGAGAAAAGGGAAAAGAGAAAAGAAGAGAAAAGAGAAAAGAAGAGAATAGAGAAATGAGGAAAGAGAAAAGAAGAGAAAAGAGAAAAGAAGAGAATAGAAGAGAAAAGAAGAGAAAAGAGAAAAGAAGAGAATAGAGAAATGAGGAAAGAGAAAAGAAGAGAAAAGAAGAGAAAAGAGAAAAGAAGAGAAAAGGGAAAAGAGAAAAGAAGAGAAAGGGGACAAGAGAAAAGAAGCGAGAACAGAAAAGAAGAGGATAGAGAAAAGAGAAAACAAGAGAAAAGAAGAGAAAAGAGAAAATAGAAAAGAAGAGGAAATAGAAAAGAGAAAAGAGAAAAGAAGAGTAAAGAGAAAAGAGTTAAGAAGAGAAAAGAGAAAAGAGAAAAGAAGAGAAAAGAGAATAGAGAATAGAGAAAAGAAGAGAAAAGGGAAAAGAAGAGAAAAGAGAAATGTGATAAGAAGAGAAAAGAGAAAAGAGAAAAGAAGAGAAAAGAGAATAGAGAATAGAGAACAGAAGAGAAAAGGGAAAAGAAGAGAAAAGAGAAAAGAGAAATGTGATAAGAAGAGAAAAGAGAAAAGAAGAGAAAAGAGAATAGAGAATAGAGAAAAGAAGAGAAAAGGGAAAAGAGAAAAGAAGAGAAAAGAGAAAAGAGAAAAAAGAAAAGAGAAAAGAATAGAAAAGACAAAGGAGAAAAGAACAGTGAAAAGAGAAAAGGAGAGAAAATAAATGAAAAGAAGCGAAAAGCGAAAAGAAGAGAAAAGAAGAGAAAAGAGAAGAGAAAAAAGTGAAAAGAGTAAAGAAGAGAAAAGAAGAGAAATGAGAAAAGAAGAGAAAAGAGAAAAGAGAAATGTGATAAGAAGCGAAAAGAAAAGAAGAGAAAAGAGAAAAGAGAAATGTGATAAGAAGAGAAAAGAGAAAAGAGAAAAGAAGAGAAAAGAGAATAGAGAATAGAGAAAAGAAGAGAAAAGGGAAAAGAGAAAAGAAGAGAAAGGGGACAAGAGGAAAGAAGAGAGAAGAAGAGAAAAGAAGAGGATAGAGAAAAGAGAAAAGAAGAGAAAAGAGAAATTAGAAAAGAAGAGGAAATAGAAAAGAGAAAAGAAGAGTAAAGAGAAAAGAGATAAGAAGAGAAAAGAGAAAAGAAGAGAAAATGGAAAAGAGGAAAGAAGAGGATAGAGAAAAGAGAAAAGAAGAGAAAAGAAGAGAAAAGAGAAAATAGAAAAGAAGAGGAAATAGAGAAGAGTAAAGAGAAAAGAAGAGTAAAGAGAAAAGAGATAAGAAGAGAAAAGAGAAAAGAAGAGAAAATGGAAAAGACGAAAGAAGAGAAAAGAAGAGAAAAATGAAAAGAGAAAGGAATGGAAAAGTGAAAAGCGAAAAGAGAATATATAGAGAAAAGAAGAGAATAGAAGAGAAAAGAAGAGAAAAGAGAAAAGAAGAGAATAGAGAAATGAGGAAAGAGAAAAGAAGAGAAAAGAAGAGAAAAGAGAAAAGAAGAGAAAAGGGAAAAGAGAAAAGAAGAGAAAGGGGACAAGAGAAAAGAAGAGAGAACAGAAAAGAAGAGGATAGAGAAAAGAGAAAACAAGAGAAAAGAAGAGAAAAGAGAAAATAGAAAAGAAGAGGAAATAGAAAAGAGACAAGAGAAATGAAGAGTAAAGAGAAAAGAGATAAGAAGAGAAAAGAGAAAAGAAGTGAAAATGGAAAAGAGGAAAGAAGAGAAAAGAATAGAGGAGAAAAAAGAGACAAGAAGAGAAAGAGAAAAGAAGAGAAAAGTGAAATGAGAAATGAGAAAAGAAGAGGGACTGGAGAAGAAGAGAAAAGAGAAAAGAAGAGAAAAGATAAAAGAGAATAAAAGAGAAAAGGGAACAGAGGAAAGAAGACAAAAGAGAACAGAAGAGAATAGAGAAAAGAGACAAGAAGAAAAAAGAAGATAGAAGAAGAGAAAAGAGAACAGAAGAAAATAGAGAAAAGAGAAAAGCGAACAGAAGATAAAAGAAGAGAAAAGAATAGAGAAAAGAAGAGATTTGAAAAAAGAGAAATGGGAAAAGAAGAGAAAAGGGAAAAGAGAAAAGAACAGAAAAGAGAAAAGGGAAAAGTGAATAGAAGAGAAAAGAATTGAAAAGAGAAAAGAGAAAAGTCGAGAAAAGAGAAAAGAAAGGAAATGGGAAAAGAGAAAAGAAGAGAAAAGAGAAAAGAAGAGAAAAGGAAAAAGAAGAGAAAAGGGAAAAGAGAAAAGAAGAGAAAAGAGAAAAGAAGAGAATAGAGAAATGAGGAAAGCGAAAAGAAGAGAAAAGAGAAAAGAAGAGAAACGGCAAAAGAGAAAAGAAGAGAAAGGGGACAAGAGGAAAGAAGAGAGAAGAAGAGAAAAGAAGAGGATAGAGAAAAGAGAAAAGAAGAGAAAAGAGAAATTAGAAAAGAAGAGGAAATAGAAAAGAGAAAAGAAGAGTAAAGAGAAAAGAGATAAGAAGAGAAAAGAGAAAAGAAGAGAAAATGGAAAAGAGGAAAGAAGAGGATAGAGAAAAGAGAAAAGAAGAGAAAAGAAGAGAAAAGAGAAAATAGAAAAGAAGAGGAAATAGAGAAGAGTAAAGAGAAAAGAAGAGTAAAGAGAAAAGAGATAAGAAGAGAAAAGAGAAAAGAAGAGAAAATGGAAAAGACGAAAGAAGAGAAAAGAAGAGAAAAATGAAAAGAGAAAGGAATGGAAAAGTGAAAAGCGAAAAGAGAATATATAGAGAAAAGAAGAGAATAGAAGAGAAAAGAAGAGAAAAGAGAAAAGAAGAGAATAGAGAAATGAGGAAAGAGAAAAGAAGAGAAAAGAAGAGAAAAGAGAAAAGAAGAGAAAAGGGAAAAGAGAAAAGAAGAGAAAGGGGACAAGAGAAAAGAAGAGAGAACAGAAAAGAAGAGGATAGAGAAAAGAGAAAACAAGAGAAAAGAAGAGAAAAGAGAAAATAGAAAAGAAGAGGAAATAGAAAAGAGAAAAGAGAAAAGAAGAGTAAAGAGAAAAGAGTTAAGAAGAGAAAAGAGAAAAGAGAAAAGAAGAGAAAAGAGAATAGAGAATAGAGAAAAGAAGAGAAAAGGGAAAAGAAGAGAAAAGAGAAATGTGATAAGAAGAGAAAAGAGAAAAGAGAAAAGAAGAGAAAAGAGAATAGAGAATAGAGAACAGAAGAGAAAAGGGAAAAGAAGAGAAAAGAGAAAAGAGAAATGTGATAAGAAGAGAAAAGAGAAAAGAAGAGAAAAGAGAATAGAGAATAGAGAAAAGAAGAGAAAAGGGAAAAGAGAAAAGAAGAGAAAAGAGAAAAGAGAAAAAAGAAAAGAGAAAAGAATAGAAAAGACAAAGGAGAAAAGAACAGTGAAAAGAGAAAAGGAGAGAAAATAAATGAAAAGAAGCGAAAAGCGAAAAGAAGAGAAAAGAAGAGAAAAGAGAAGAGAAAAAAGTGAAAAGAGTAAAGAAGAGAAAAGAAGAGAAATGAGAAAAGAAGAGAAAAGAGAAAAGAGAAATGTGATAAGAAGCGAAAAGAAAAAAGAGAAAAGAAGAGAAAAGAGAAAAGAGAAATGTGATAAGAAGAGAAAAGAGAAAAGAGAAAAGAAGAGAAAAGAGAATAGAGAATAGAGAAAAGAAGAGAAAAGGGAAAAGAGAAAAGAAGAGAAAGGGGACAAGAGGAAAGAAGAGAGAAGAAGAGAAAAGAAGAGGATAGAGAAAAGAGAAAAGAAGAGAAAAGAGAAATTAGAAAAGAAGAGGAAATAGAAAAGAGAAAAGAAGAGTAAAGAGAAAAGAGATAAGAAGAGAAAAGAGAAAAGAAGAGAAAATGGAAAAGAGGAAAGAAGAGGATAGAGAAAAGAGAAAAGAAGAGAAAAGAAGAGAAAAGAGAAAATAGAAAAGAAGAGGAAATAGAGAAGAGTAAAGAGAAAAGAAGAGTAAAGAGAAAAGAGATAAGAAGAGAAAAGAGAAAAGAAGAGAAAATGGAAAAGACGAAAGAAGAGAAAAGAAGAGAAAAATGAAAAGAGAAAGGAATGGAAAAGTGAAAAGCGAAAAGAGAATATATAGAGAAAAGAAGAGAATAGAAGAGAAAAGAAGAGAAAAGAGAAAAGAAGAGAATAGAGAAATGAGGAAAGAGAAAAGAAGAGAAAAGAAGAGAAAAGAGAAAAGAAGAGAAAAGGGAAAAGAGAAAAGAAGAGAAAGGGGACAAGAGAAAAGAAGAGAGAACAGAAAAGAAGAGGATAGAGAAAAGAGAAAACAAGAGAAAAGAAGAGAAAAGAGAAAATAGAAAAGAAGAGGAAATAGAAAAGAGAAAAGAGAAAAGAAGAGTAAAGAGAAAAGAGTTAAGAAGAGAAAAGAGAAAAGAGAAAAGAAGAGAAAAGAGAATAGAGAATAGAGAAAAGAAGAGAAAAGGGAAAAGAAGAGAAAAGAGAAATGTGATAAGAAGAGAAAAGAGAAAAGAGAAAAGAAGAGAAAAGAGAATAGAGAATAGAGAACAGAAGAGAAAAGGGAAAAGAAGAGAAAAGAGAAAAGAGAAATGTGATAAGAAGAGAAAAGAGAAAAGAAGAGAAAAGAGAATAGAGAATAGAGAAAAGAAGAGAAAAGGGAAAAGAGAAAAGAAGAGAAAAGAGAAAAGAGAAAAAAGAAAAGAGAAAAGAATAGAAAAGACAAAGGAGAAAAGAACAGTGAAAAGAGAAAAGGAGAGAAAATAAATGAAAAGAAGCGAAAAGCGAAAAGAAGAGAAAAGAAGAGAAAAGAGAAGAGAAAAAAGTGAAAAGAGTAAAGAAGAGAAAAGAAGAGAAATGAGAAAAGAAGAGAAAAGAGAAAAGAGAAATGTGATAAGAAGCGAAAAGAAAAAAGAGAAAAGAAGAGAAAAGAGAAAAGAGAAATGTGATAAGAAGAGAAAAGAGAAAAGAGAAAAGAAGAGAAAAGAGAATAGAGAATAGAGAAAAGAAGAGAAAAGGGAAAAGAGAAAAGAAGAGAAAGGGGACAAGAGGAAAGAAGAGAGAAGAAGAGAAAAGAAGAGGATAGAGAAAAGAGAAAAGAAGAGAAAAGAGAAATTAGAAAAGAAGAGGAAATAGAAAAGAGAAAAGAAGAGTAAAGAGAAAAGAGATAAGAAGAGAAAAGAGAAAAGAAGAGAAAATGGAAAAGAGGAAAGAAGAGGATAGAGAAAAGAGAAAAGAAGAGAAAAGAAGAGAAAAGAGAAAATAGAAAAGAAGAGGAAATAGAGAAGAGTAAAGAGAAAAGAAGAGTAAAGAGAAAAGAGATAAGAAGAGAAAAGAGAAAAGAAGAGAAAATGGAAAAGACGAAAGAAGAGAAAAGAAGAGAAAAATGAAAAGAGAAAGGAATGGAAAAGTGAAAAGCGAAAAGAGAATATATAGAGAAAAGAAGAGAATAGAAGAGAAAAGAAGAGAAAAGAGAAAAGAAGAGAATAGAGAAATGAGGAAAGAGAAAAGAAGAGAAAAGAAGAGAAAAGAGAAAAGAAGAGAAAAGGGAAAAGAGAAAAGAAGAGAAAGGGGACAAGAGAAAAGAAGAGAGAACAGAAAAGAAGAGGATAGAGAAAAGAGAAAACAAGAGAAAAGAAGAGAAAAGAGAAAATAGAAAAGAAGAGGAAATAGAAAAGAGACAAGAGAAATGAAGAGTAAAGAGAAAAGAGATAAGAAGAGAAAAGAGAAAAGAAGTGAAAATGGAAAAGAGGAAAGAAGAGAAAAGAATAGAGGAGAAAAAAGAGACAAGAAGAGAAAGAGAAAAGAAGAGAAAAGTGAAATGAGAAATGAGAAAAGAAGAGGGACTGGAGAAGAAGAGAAAAGAGAAAAGAAGAGAAAAGAGAAAAGAAGAGAAAATGGAAAAGAGGAAAGAAGAGGATAGAGAAAAGAGAAAAGAAGAGAAAAGAAGAGAAAAGAGAAAATAGAAAAGAAGAGGAAATAGAGAAGAGTAAAGAGAAAAGAAGAGTAAAGAGAAAAGAGATAAGAAGAGAAAAGAGAAAAGAAGAGAAAATGGAAAAGACGAAAGAAGAGAAAAGAAGAGAAAAATGAAAAGAGAAAGGAATGGAAAAGTGAAAAGCGAAAAGAGAATATATAGAGAAAAGAAGAGAATAGAAGAGAAAAGAAGAGAAAAGAGAAAAGAAGAGAATAGAGAAATGAGGAAAGAGAAAAGAAGAGAAAAGAAGAGAAAAGAGAAAAGAAGAGAAAAGGGAAAAGAGAAAAGAAGAGAAAGGGGACAAGAGAAAAGAAGAGAGAACAGAAAAGAAGAGGATAGAGAAAAGAGAAAACAAGAGAAAAGAAGAGAAAAGAGAAAATAGAAAAGAAGAGGAAATAGAAAAGAGACAAGAGAAATGAAGAGTAAAGAGAAAAGAGATAAGAAGAGAAAAGAGAAAAGAAGTGAAAATGGAAAAGAGGAAAGAAGAGAAAAGAATAGAGGAGAAAAAAGAGACAAGAAGAGAAAGAGAAAAGAAGAGAAAAGTGAAATGAGAAATGAGAAAAGAAGAGGGACTGGAGAAGAAGAAAAAAGAGAAAAGAAGAGAAAAGATAAAAGAGAATAAAAAAGAAAAGGGAACAGAGGAAAGAAGACAAAAGAGAACAGAAGAGAATAGAGAAAAGAGACAAGAAGAAAAAAGAAGATAGAAGAAGAGAAAAGAGAACAGAAGAAAATAGAGAAAAGAGAAAAGCGAACAGAAGATAAAAGAAGAGAAAAGAATAGAGAAAAGAAGAGAATTGAAAAAAGAGAAATGGGAAAAGAAGAGAAAAGGGAAAAGAGAAAAGAACAGAAAAGAGAAAAGGGAAAAGTGAATAGAAGAGAAAAGAATTGAAAAGAGAAAAGAGAAAAGTCGAGAAAAGAGAAAAGAAAGGAAATGGGAAAAGAGAAAAGAAGAGAAAAGAGAAAAGAAGAGAAAAGGAAAAAGAAGAGAAAAGGGAAAAGAGAAAAGAAGAGAAAAGAGAAAAGAAGAGAATAGAGAAATGAGGAAAGAGAAAAGAAGAGAAAAGAGAAAAGAAGAGAAACGGGAAAAGAGAAAAGAAGAGAAAGGGGACAAGAGGAAAGAAGAGAGAAGAAGAGAAAAGAAGAGGATAGAGAAAAGAGAAAAGAAGAGAAAAGAGAAATTAGAAAAGAAGAGGAAATAGAAAAGAGAAAAGAAGAGTAAAGAGAAAAGAGATAAGAAGAGAAAAGAGAAAAGAAGAGAAAATGGAAAAGAGGAAAGAAGAGGATAGAGAAAAGAGAAAAGAAGAGAAAAGAAGAGAAAAGAGAAAATAGAAAAGAAGAGGAAATAGAGAAGAGTAAAGAGAAAAGAAGAGTAAAGAGAAAAGAGATAAGAAGAGAAAAGAGAAAAGAAGAGAAAATGGAAAAGACGAAAGAAGAGAAAAGAAGAGAAAAATGAAAAGAGAAAGGAATGGAAAAGTGAAAAGCGAAAAGAGAATATATAGAGAAAAGAAGAGAATAGAAGAGAAAAGAAGAGAAAAGAGAAAAGAAGAGAATAGAGAAATGAGGAAAGAGAAAAGAAGAGAAAAGAAGAGAAAAGAGAAAAGAAGAGAAAAGGGAAAAGAGAAAAGAAGAGAAAGGGGACAAGAGAAAAGAAGAGAGAACAGAAAAGAAGAGGATAGAGAAAAGAGAAAACAAGAGAAAAGAAGAGAAAAGAGAAAATAGAAAAGAAGAGGAAATAGAAAAGAGAAAAGAGAAAAGAAGAGTAAAGAGAAAAGAGTTAAGAAGAGAAAAGAGAAAAGAGAAAAGAAGAGAAAAGAGAATAGAGAATAGAGAAAAGAAGAGAAAAGGGAAATGAAGAGAAAAGAGAAATGTGATAAGAAGAGAAAAGAGAAAAGAGAAAAGAAGAGAAAAGAGAATAGAGAATAGAGAACAGAAGAGAAAAGGGAAAAGAAGAGAAAAGAGAAAAGAGAAATGTGATAAGAAGAGAAAAGAGAAAAGAAGAGAAAAGAGAATAGAGAATAGAGAAAAGAAGAGAAAAGGGAAAAGAGAAAAGAAGAGAAAAGAGAAAAGAGAAAAAAGAAAAGAGAAAAGAATAGAAAAGACAAAGGAGAAAAGAACAGTGAAAAGAGAAAAGGAGAGAAAATAAATGAAAAGAAGCGAAAAGCGAAAAGAAGAGAAAAGAAGAGAAAAGAGAAGAGAAAAAAGTGAAAAGAGTAAAGAAGAGAAAAGAAGAGAAATGAGAAAAGAAGAGAAAAGAGAAAAGAGAAATGTGATAAGAAGCGAAAAGAAAAAAGAGAAAAGAAGAGAAAAGAGAAAAGAGAAATGTGATAAGAAGAGAAAAGAGAAAAGAGAAAAGAAGAGAAAAGAGAATAGAGAATAGAGAAAAGAAGAGAAAAGGGAAAAGAGAAAAGAAGAGAAAGGGGACAAGAGGAAAGAAGAGAGAAGAAGAGAAAAGAAGAGGATAGAGAAAAGAGAAAAGAAGAGAAAAGAGAAATTAGAAAAGAAGAGGAAATAGAAAAGAGAAAAGAAGAGTAAAGAGAAAAGAGATAAGAAGAGAAAAGAGAAAAGAAGAGAAAATGGAAAAGAGGAAAGAAGAGGATAGAGAAAAGAGAAAAGAAGAGAAAAGAAGAGAAAAGAGAAAATAGAAAAGAAGAGGAAATAGAGAAGAGTAAAGAGAAAAGAAGAGTAAAGAGAAAAGAGATAAGAAGAGAAAAGAGAAAAGAAGAGAAAATGGAAAAGATGAAAGAAGAGAAAAGAAGAGAAAAATGAAAAGAGAAAGGAATGGAAAAGTGAAAAGCGAAAAGAGAATATATAGAGAAAAGAAGAGAATAGAAGAGAAAAGAAGAGAAAAGAGAAAAGAAGAGAATAGAGAAATGAGGAAAGAGAAAAGAAGAGAAAAGAAGAGAAAAGAGAAAAGAAGAGAAAAGGGAAAAGAGAAAAGAAGAGAAAGGGGACAAGAGAAAAGAAGAGAGAACAGAAAAGAAGAGGATAGAGAAAAGAGAAAACAAGAGAAAAGAAGAGAAAAGAGAAAATAGAAAAGAAGAGGAAATAGAAAAGAGACAAGAGAAATGAAGAGTAAAGAGAAAAGAGATAAGAAGAGAAAAGAGAAAAGAAGTGAAAATGGAAAAGAGGAAAGAAGAGAAAAGAATAGAGGAGAAAAAAGAGACAAGAAGAGAAAGAGAAAAGAAGAGAAAAGTGAAATGAGAAATGAGAAAAGAAGAGGGACTGGAGAAGAAGAGAAAAGAGAAAAGAAGAGAAAAGATAAAAGAGAATAAAAGAGAAAAGGGAACAGAGGAAAGAAGACAAAAGAGAACAGAAGAGAATAGAGAAAAGAGACAAGAAGAAAAAAGAAGATAGAAGAAGAGAAAAGAGAACAGAAGAAAATAGAGAAAAGAGAAAAGCGAACAGAAGATAAAAGAAGAGAAAAGAATAGAGAAAAGAAGAGAATTGAAAAAAGAGAAATGGGAAAAGAAGAGAAAAGGGAAAAGAGAAAAGAACAGAAAAGAGAAAAGGGAAAAGTGAATAGAAGAGAAAAGAATAGAAAAGAGAAAAGAGAAAAGTCGAGAAAAGAGAAAAGAAAGGAAATGGGAAAAGAGAAAAGAAGAGAAAAGAGAAAAGAAGAGAAAAGGAAAAAGAAGAGAAAAGGGAAAAGAGAAAAGAAGAGAAAAGAGAAAAGAGAAAAAAGAAAAGAGAAAAGAAAAGAGAAAAGAGAAAAGAGAAATGTGATAAGAAGAGAAAAGAGAAAAGAGAAAAGAAGAGAAAAGAGAATAGAGAATAGAGAAAAGAAGAGAAAAGGGAAAAGAGAAAAGAAGAGAAAAGAGAAAAGAGAAAAAAGAAAAGAGAAAAGAATAGAAAAGACAAAGGAGAAAAGAACAGTGAAAAGAGAAAAGGAGAGAAAATAAATGAAAAGAAGCGAAAAGCGAAAAGAAGAGAAAAGAAGAGAAAAGAGAAGAGAAAAAAGTGAAAAGAGTAAAGAAGAGAAAGAAGAGAAATGAGAAAAGAAGAGAAAAGAGAAAAGAGAAATGTGATAAGAAGCGAAAAGAGAAAAGAGAAAAGAAGAGAAAAGAGAATAGAGAATAGAGAAAAGAAGAGAAAAGGGAAAAGAGAAAAGAAGAGAAAAGGGAAAAGAGAAAAGAAGAGATAAGAACAGAAAAATGAAAAGAGAAAGGAAGAGAAAAGTGAAAAGCGAAAAGAGAATATATAGAGAAAAGAAGAGAATAGAAGAGAAAAGAGAAAAGAAGGGAAAAGAGAAAAGAAGAGAATAGAGAAATGAGGAAAGAGAAAAGAAGAGAAAAGAGAAAAGAAGAGAAACGGGAAAAGAGAAAAGAAGAGAAAGGGGACAAGAGGAAAGAAGAGAGAAGAAGAGAAAAGAAGAGGATAGATAAAAGAGAAAAGAAGAGAAAAGAAGAGAAAAGAGAAAATAGAAAAGAAGAGGAAATAGAAAAGAGAAAAGAAGAGTAAAGAGAAAAGAGATAAGAAGAGAAAAGAGAAAAGAAGAGAAAATGGAAAAGAGGAAAGAAGAGGATAGAGAAAAGAGAAAAGAAGAGAAAAGAAGAGAAAAGAGAAAAGAAGAGAAAAGGAAAAACTAGAGAAAAGGGAAAGAGAAAAGAAGAGAAAAGAGAAAAAAGAAAAGAGAAAAGAAAAGAGAAAAGAGAAAAGAACAGTGAAAAGAGAAAAGAAGAGAAAAGAAATGAATAGACGAGAAAAGAGAAAAGAAGAGAAAAGAAATTAAAAGAAGAGAAAAGAGAAAAGAAGAGAAAAGAAGAGAAAAGAAGAGAAAAGAGAAAAGAAGAGAAAAGAAGAGAAAAGAGAAAAGAAGAGAGAAGAAGAGAAAAGAAGAGGATAGAGAAAATAGAAAACAAGAGAATAGAAGAGAATAGAGAAAATAGAAAAGAAGAGGATATAGAAAAGAGAAAAGAAGAGTAAAGAGAAAAGAGATAAGAAGAGAAAAGAGAAAAGAAGTGAAAAGAGAAAATAGACAAGAGAAAAGAAGAGAAAATGGAAAAGAGATAAGAAGAGAATAGAGAAAGAGAAAAGAAGAGAAACTAGAAATGAGAAAATAGAAAAGAAGAGGAAATAGAAAAGAGAAAAGAGAAAAGAAGAGTAAAGAGAAAAGAGATAAGAAGAGAAAAGAGAAAAGAAGAGAAAATGGAAAAGACGAAAGAAGAGAAAAGAAGAGAAAAATGAAAAGAGAAAGGAATGGAAAAGTGAAAAGCGAAAAGAGAATGTATAGAGAAAAGAAGAGAATAGAAGAGAAAAGAAGAGAAAAGAGAAAAGAAGAGAATAGAGAAATGAGGAAAGAGAAAAGAAGAGAAAAGAAGAGAAAAGAGAAAAGAAGAGAAAAGGGAAAAGAGAAAAGAAGAGAAAGGGGACAAGAGAAAAGAAGAGAGAACAGAAAAGAAGAGGATAGAGAAAAGAGAAAACAAGAGACTAGAAGAGAAAAGAGAAAATAGAAAAGAAGAGGAAATAGAAAAGAGACAAGAGAAAAGAAGAGTAAAGAGAAAAGAGATAAGAAGAGAAAAGAGAAAAGAAGTGAAAATGGAAAAGAGGAAAGAAGAGAAAAGAATAGAGGAGAAAAAAGAGACAAGAAGAGAAAGAGAAAAGAAGAGAAAAGTGAAATGAGAAATGAGAAAAGAAGAGGGACTGGAGAAGAAGAGAAAAGAGAAAAGAAGAGAAAAGATAAAAGAGAATAAAAGAGAAAAGGGAACAGAGGAAAGAAGACAAAAGAGAACAGAAGAGAATAGAGAAAAGAGACAAGAAGAAAAAAGAAGATAGAAGAAGAGAAAAGAGAACAGAAGAAAATAGAGAAAAGAGAAAAGCGAACAGAAGATAAAAGAAGAGAAAAGAATAGAGAAAAGAAGAGAATTGAAAAAAGAGAAATGGGAAAAGAAGAGAAAAGGGAAAAGAGAAAAGAACAGAAAAGAGAAAAGGGAAAAGTGAATAGAAGAGAAAAGAATAGAAAAGAGAAAAGTCGAGAAAAGAGAAAAGAAAGGAAATGGGAAAAGAGAAAAGAAGAGAAAAGAGAAAAGAAGAGAAAAGGAAAAAGAAGAGAAAAGGGAAAAGAGAAAAGAAGAGAAAAGAGAAAAGAGAAAAAAGAAAAGAGAAAAGAAAAGAGAAAAGAGAAAAGAACAGTGAAAAGAGAAAAGAAGAGAAAAGAAATGAATAGACGAGAAAAGAGAAAAGAAGAGAAAAGAAATTAAAAGAAGAGAAAAGAGAAAAGAAGAGAAAAGAAGAGAAAAGAAGAGAAAAGAGAAAAGAAGAGAAAAGAAGAGAAAAGAGAAAAGAAGAGAGAAGAAGAGAAAAGAAGAGAATAGAGAAAATAGAAAACAAGAGAATAGAAGAGAATAGAGAAAATAGAAAAGAAGAGGATATAGAAAAGAGAAAAGAAGAGTAAAGAGAAAAGAGTTAAGAAGAGAAAAGAGAAAAGAAGTGAAAAGAGAAAATAGACAAGAGAAAAGAAGAGAAAATGGAAAAGAGATAAGAAGAGAATAGAGAAAGAGAAAAGAAGAGAAACGAGAAATGAGAAAAGAGAAAAGAAGAGGGAATGGAGAAGAAGAGAAAAGAGAAAAGAAGAGAAAAGATAAAAGAGAATAAAAGAGAAAAGGGAACAGAGGAAAGAAGACAAAAGAGAACAGAAGAGAATAGAGAAAAGAGACAAGAAGAAAAAAGAAGATAGAAGAAGAGAAAAGAGAACAGAAGAAAATAGAGAAAAGAGAAAAGCGAACAGAAGATAAAAGAAGAGAAAAGAATAGAGAAAAGAAGAGAATTGAAAAAAGAGAAATGGGAAAAGAAGAGAAAAGGGAAAAGAGAAAAGAACAGAAAAGAGAAAAGGGAAAAGTGAATAGAAGAGAAAAGAATAGAAAAGAGAAAAGAGAAAAGTCGAGAAAAGAGAAAAGAAAGGATATGGGAAAAGAGAAAAGAAGAGAAAAGAGAAAAGAAGAGAAAAGGAAAAAGAAGAGAAAAGGGAAAAGAGAAAAGAAGAGAAAAGAGAAAAGAGAAAAAAGAAAAGAGAAAAGAAAAGAGAAAAGAGAAAAGAACAGTGAAAAGAGAAAAGAAGAGAAAAGAAATGAATAGACGAGAAAAGAGAAAAGAAGAGAAAAGAAATTAAAAGAAGAGAAAAGAGAAAAGAAGAGAAAAGAAGAGAAAAGAAGAGAAAAGAGAAAAGAAGAGAAAAGAAGAGAAAAGAGAAAAGAAGAGAGAAGAAGAGAAAAGAAGAGAATAGAGAAAATAGAAAACAAGAGAATAGAAGAGAATAGAGAAAATAGAAAAGAAGAGGATATAGAAAAGAGAAAAGAAGAGTAAAGAGAAAAGAGTTAAGAAGAGAAAAGAGAAAAGAAGTGAAAAGAGAAAATAGACAAGAGAAAAGAAGAGAAAATGGAAAAGAGATAAGAAGAGAATAGAGAAAGAGAAAAGAAGAGAAACGAGAAATGAGAAAAGAGAAAAGAAGAGGGAATGGAGAAGAAGAGAAAAGAGAAAAGAAGAGAAAAGATAAAAGAGAATAAAAGAGAAAAGGGAACAGAGGAAAGAAGACAAAAGAGAACAGAAGAGAATAGAGAAAAGAGACAAGAAGAAAAAAGAAGATAGAAGAAGAGAAAAGAGAACAGAAGAAAATAGAGAAAAGAGAAAAGCGAACAGAAGATAAAAGAAGAGAAAAGAATAGAGAAAAGAAGAGAATTGAAAAAAGAGAAATGGGAAAAGAAGAGAAAAGGGAAAAGAGAAAAGAACAGAAAAGAGAAAAGGGAAAAGTGAATAGAAGAGAAAAGAATAGAAAAGAGAAAAGAGAAAAGTCGAGAAAAGAGAAAAGAAAGGAAATGGGAAAAGAGAAAAGAAGAGAAAAGAGAAAAGAAGAGAAAAGGAAAAAGAAGAGAAAAGGGAAAAGAGAAAAGAAGAGAAAAGAGAAAAGAGAAAAAAGAAAAGAGAAAAGAAAAGAGAAAAGAGAAAAGAACAGTGAAAAGAGAAAAGAAGAGAAAAGAAATGAATAGACGAGAAAAGAGAAAAGAAGAGAAAAGAAATTAAAAGAAGAGAAAAGAGAAAAGAAGAGAAAAGAAGAGAAAAGAAGAGAAAAGAGAAAAGAAGAGAGAAGAAGAGAAAAGAAGAGGATAGAGAAAATAGAAAACAAGAGAATAGAAGAGAATAGAGAAAATAGAAAAGAAGAGGATATAGAAAAGAGAAAAGAAGAGTAAAGAGAAAAGAGATAAGAAGAGAAAAGAGAAAAGAAGTGAAAAGAGAAAATAGACAAGAGAAAAGAAGAGAAAATGGAAAAGAGATAAGAAGAGAATAGAGAAAGAGAAAAGAAGAGAAACGAGAAATGAGAAAAGAGAAAAGAAGAGGGAATGGAGAAGAAGAGAAAAGAGAAAAGAAGAGAAAAGATAAAAGAGAATAAAAGAGAAAAGGGAACAGAGGAAAGAAGACAAAAGAGAACAGAAGAGAATAGAGAAAAGAGAAATGTGATAAGAAGAGTAAAGAGAAAAGAGAAAAGAAGAGAAAAGAGAATAGAGAATAGAGAAAAGAAGAGAAAAGGGAAAAGAAGAGAAAAGAGAAAAGAGAAATGTGATAAGAAGAGAAAAGAGAAAAGAGAAAAGAAGAGAAAAGAGAATAGAGAATAGAGAAAAGAAGAGAAAAGGGAAAAGAGAAAAGAAGAGAAAAGAGAAAAGAGAAAAAAGAAAAGAGAAAAGAATAGAAAAGACAAAGGAGAAAAGAACAGTGAAAAGAGAAAAGGAGAGAAAATAAATGAAAAGAAGCGAAAAGCGAAAAGAAGAGAAAAGAAGAGAAAAGAGAAGAGAAAAAAGTGAAAAGAGTAAAGAAGAGAAAAGAAGAGAAATGAGAAAAGAGAAATGTGATAAGAAGAGAAAAGAGAAAAGAGAAAAGAAGAGAAAAGAGAATAGAGAATAGAGAAAAGAAGAGAAAAGGGAAAAGAAGAGAAAAGAGAAAAGAGAAATGTGATAAGAAGAGAAAAGAGAAAAGAAGAGAAAAGAGAATAGAGAATAGAGAAAAGAAGAGAAAAGGTAAAAGAGAAAAGATGAGAAAAGAGAAAAGAGAAAAAAGAAAAGAGAAAAGAATAGAAAAGACAAAGGAGAAAAGAACAGTGAAAAGAGAAAAGGAGAGAAAATAAATGAAAAGAAGCGAAAAGCGAAAAGAACAGCAAAGAAGAGAAAAGAGAAGAGAAAAAAGTGAAAAGAGTAAAGAAGAGAAAAGAAGAGAAATGAGAAAAGAAGAGAAAAGAGAAAAGAGAAATGTGATAAGAAGCGAAAAGAGAAAAGAGAAAAGAAGAGAAAAGAGAAAAGAGAAATGTGATAAGAAGAGAAAAGAGAAAAGAGAAAAGAAGAGAAAAGAGAATAGAGAATAGAGAAAAGAAGAGAAAAGGGAAAAGAGAAAAGAAGAGAAAAGGGAAAAGAGAAAAGAAGAGATAAGAACAGAAAAATGAAAAGAGAAAGGAAGAGAAAAGTGAAAAGCGAAAAGAGAATATATAGAGAAAAGAAGAGAATAGAAGAGAAAAGAGAAAAGAAGAGAAAAGAAGAGAAAAGAAGAGAAAAGAGAAAAGAAGAGAAAAGAAGAGAAAAGAGAAAAGAAGAGAGAAGAAGAGAAAAGAAGAGAATAGAGAAAATAGAAAACAAGAGAATAGAAGAGAATAGAGAAAATAGAAAAGAAGAGGATATAGAAAAGAGAAAAGAAGAGTAAAGAGAAAAGAGATAAGAAGAGAAAAGAGAAAAGAAGTGAAAATGGAAAAGAGGAAAGAAGAGAAAAGAATAGAGGAGAAAAAAGAGACAAGAAGAGAAAAGAGAAAAGAAGAGAAAAGATAAAAGAGAATAAAAGAGAAAAGGGAACAGAGGAAAGAAGACAAAAGAGAACAGAAGAAAATAGAGAAAAGAGAAAAGCGAACAGAAGATAAAAGAAGAGAAAAGAATAGAGAAAAGAAGAGAATTGAAAAAAGAGAAATGGGAAAAGAAGAGAAAAGGGAAAAGAGAAAAGAACAGAAAAGAGAAAAGGGAAAAGTGAATAGAAGAGAAAAGAATAGAAAAGAGAAAAGAGAAAAGTCGAGAAAAGAGAAAAGAAAGGAAATGGGAAAAGAGAAAAGAAGAGAAAAGAGAAAAGAAGAGAAAAGGAAAAAGAAGAGAAAAGGGAAAAGAGAAAAGAAGAGAAAAGAGAAAAGAGAAAAAAGAAAAGAGAAAAGAAAAGAGAAAAGAGAAAAGAACAGTGAAAAGAGAAAAGAAGAGAAAAGAAATGAATAGACGAGAAAAGAGAAAAGAAGAGAAAAGAAATTAAAAGAAGAGAAAAGAGAAAAGAAGAGAAAAGAAGAGAAAAGAAGAGAAAAGAGAAAAGAAGAGAAAAGAAGAGAAAAGAGAAAAGAAGAGAGAAGAAGAGAAAAGAAGAGAATAGAGAAAATAGAAAACAAGAGAATAGAAGAGAATAGAGAAAATAGAAAAGAAGAGGATATAGAAAAGAGAAAAGAAGAGTAAAGAGAAAAGAGTTAAGAAGAGAAAAGAGAAAAGAAGTGAAAAGAGAAAATAGACAAGAGAAAAGAAGAGAAAATGGAAAAGAGATAAGAAGAGAATAGAGAAAGAGAAAAGAAGAGAAACGAGAAATGAGAAAAGAGAAAAGAAGAGGGAATGGAGAAGAAGAGAAAAGAGAAAAGAAGAGAAAAGATAAAAGAGAATAAAAGAGAAAAGGGAACAGAGGAAAGAAGACAAAAGAGAACAGAAGAGAATAGAGAAAAGAGACAAGAAGAAAAAAGAAGATAGAAGAAGAGAAAAGAGAACAGAAGAAAATAGAGAAAAGAGAAAAGCGAACAGAAGATAAAAGAAGAGAAAAGAATAGAGAAAAGAAGAGAATTGAAAAAAGAGAAATGGGAAAAGAAGAGAAAAGGGAAAAGAGAAAAGAACAGAAAAGAGAAAAGGGAAAAGTGAATAGAAGAGAAAAGAATAGAAAAGAGAAAAGAGAAAAGTCGAGAAAAGAGAAAAGAAAGGAAATGGGAAAAGAGAAAAGAAGAGAAAAGAGAAAAGAAGAGAAAAGGAAAAAGAAGAGAAAAGGGAAAAGAGAAAAGAAGAGAAAAGAGAAAAGAGAAAAAAGAAAAGAGAAAAGAAAAGAGAAAAGAGAAAAGAACAGTGAAAAGAGAAAAGAAGAGAAAAGAAATGAATAGACGAGAAAAGAGAAAAGAAGAGAAAAGAAATTAAAAGAAGAGAAAAGAGAAAAGAAGAGAAAAGAAGAGAAAAGAAGAGAAAAGAGAAAAGAAGAGAAAAGAAGAGAAAAGAGAAAAGAAGAGAGAAGAAGAGAAAAGAAGAGAATAGAGAAAATAGAAAACAAGAGAATAGAAGAGAATAGAGAAAATAGACAAGAAGAGGATATAGAAAAGAGAAAAGAAGAGTAAAGAGAAAAGAGTTAAGAAGAGAAAAGAGAAAAGAAGTGAAAAGAGAAAATAGACAAGAGAAAAGAAGAGAAAATGGAAAAGAGATAAGAAGAGAATAGAGAAAGAGAAAAGAAGAGAAACGAGAAATGAGAAAAGAGAAAAGAAGAGGGAATGGAGAAGAAGAGAAAAGAGAAAAGAAGAGAAAAGATAAAAGAGAATAAAAGAGAAAAGGGAACAGAGGAAAGAAGACAAAAGAGAACAGAAGAGAATAGAGAAAAGAGACAAGAAGAAAAAAGAAGATAGAAGAAGAGAAAAGAGAACAGAAGAAAATAGAGAAAAGAGAAAAGCGAACAGAAGATAAAAGAAGAGAAAAGAATAGAGAAAAGAAGAGAATTGAAAAAAGAGAAATGGGAAAAGAAGAGAAAAGGGAAAAGAGAAAAGAACAGAAAAGAGAAAAGGGAAAAGTGAATAGAAGAGAAAAGAATAGAAAAGAGAAAAGAGAAAAGTCGAGAAAAGAGAAAAGAAAGGAAATGGGAAAAGAGAAAAGAAGAGAAAAGAGAAAAGAAGAGAAAAGGAAAAAGAAGAGAAAAGGGAAAAGAGAAAAGAAGAGAAAAGAGAAAAGAGAAAAAAGAAAAGAGAAAAGAAAAGAGAAAAGAGAAAAGAGAAATGTGATAAGAAGAGAAAAGAGAAAAGAGAAAAGAAGAGAAAAGAGAATAGAGAATAGAGAAAAGAAGAGAAAAGGGAAAAGAGAAAAGAAGAGAAAAGAGAAAAGAGAAAAAAGAAAAGAGAAAAGAATAGAAAAGACAAAGGAGAAAAGAACAGTGAAAAGAGAAAAGGAGAGAAAATAAATGAAAAGAAGCGAAAAGCGAAAAGAAGAGAAAAGAAGAGAAAAGAGAAGAGAAAAAAGTGAAAAGAGTAAAGAAGAGAAAGAAGAGAAATGAGAAAAGAAGAGAAAAGAGAAAAGAGAAATGTGATAAGAAGCGAAAAGAGAAAAGAGAAAAGAAGAGAAAAGAGAATAGAGAATAGAGAAAAGAAGAGAAAAGGGAAAAGAGAAAAGAAGAGAAAAGGGAAAAGAGAAAAGAAGAGATAAGAACAGAAAAATGAAAAGAGAAAGGAAGAGAAAAGTGAAAAGCGAAAAGAGAATATATAGAGAAAAGAAGAGAATAGAAGAGAAAAGAGAAAAGAAGGGAAAAGAGAAAAGAAGAGAATAGAGAAATGAGGAAAGAGAAAAGAAGAGAAAAGAGAAAAGAAGAGAAACGGGAAAAGAGAAAAGAAGAGAAAGGGGACAAGAGGAAAGAAGAGAGAAGAAGAGAAAAGAAGAGGATAGATAAAAGAGAAAAGAAGAGAAAAGAAGAGAAAAGAGAAAATAGAAAAGAAGAGGAAATAGAAAAGAGAAAAGAAGAGTAAAGAGAAAAGAGATAAGAAGAGAAAAGAGAAAAGAAGAGAAAATGGAAAAGAGGAAAGAAGAGGATAGAGAAAAGAGAAAAGAAGAGAAAAGAAGAGAAAAGAGAAAAGAAGAGAAAAGGAAAAACTAGAGAAAAGGGAAAGAGAAAAGAAGAGAAAAGAGAAAAAAGAAAAGAGAAAAGAAAAGAGAAAAGAGAAAAGAACAGTGAAAAGAGAAAAGAAGAGAAAAGAAATGAATAGACGAGAAAAGAGAAAAGAAGAGAAAAGAAATTAAAAGAAGAGAAAAGAGAAAAGAAGAGAAAAGAAGAGAAAAGAAGAGAAAAGAGAAAAGAAGAGAAAAGAAGAGAAAAGAGAAAAGAAGAGAGAAGAAGAGAAAAGAAGAGGATAGAGAAAATAGAAAACAAGAGAATAGAAGAGAATAGAGAAAATAGAAAAGAAGAGGATATAGAAAAGAGAAAAGAAGAGTAAAGAGAAAAGAGATAAGAAGAGAAAAGAGAAAAGAAGTGAAAAGAGAAAATAGACAAGAGAAAAGAAGAGAAAATGGAAAAGAGATAAGAAGAGAATAGAGAAAGAGAAAAGAAGAGAAACGAGAAATGAGAAAATAGAAAAGAAGAGGAAATAGAAAAGAGAAAAGAGAAAAGAAGAGTAAAGAGAAAAGAGATAAGAAGAGAAAAGAGAAAAGAAGAGAAAATGGAAAAGACGAAAGAAGAGAAAAGAAGAGAAAAATGAAAAGAGAAAGGAATGGAAAAGTGAAAAGCGAAAAGAGAATGTATAGAGAAAAGAAGAGAATAGAAGAGAAAAGAAGAGAAAAGAGAAAAGAAGAGAATAGAGAAATGAGGAAAGAGAAAAGAAGAGAAAAGAAGAGAAAAGAGAAAAGAAGAGAAAAGGGAAAAGAGAAAAGAAGAGAAAGGGGACAAGAGAAAAGAAGAGAGAACAGAAAAGAAGAGGATAGAGAAAAGAGAAAACAAGAGACTAGAAGAGAAAAGAGAAAATAGAAAAGAAGAGGAAATAGAAAAGAGACAAGAGAAAAGAAGAGTAAAGAGAAAAGAGATAAGAAGAGAAAAGAGAAAAGAAGTGAAAATGGAAAAGAGGAAAGAAGAGAAAAGAATAGAGGAGAAAAAAGAGACAAGAAGAGAAAGAGAAAAGAAGAGAAAAGTGAAATGAGAAATGAGAAAAGAAGAGGGACTGGAGAAGAAGAAAAAAGAGAAAAGAAGAGAAAAGATAAAAGAGAATAAAAAAGAAAAGGGAACAGAGGAAAGAAGACAAAAGAGAACAGAAGAGAATAGAGAAAAGAGACAAGAAGAAAAAAGAAGATAGAAGAAGAGAAAAGAGAACAGAAGAAAATAGAGAAAAGAGAAAAGCGAACAGAAGATAAAAGAAGAGAAAAGAATAGAGAAAAGAAGAGAATTGAAAAAAGAGAAATGGGAAAAGAAGAGAAAAGGGAAAAGAGAAAAGAACAGAAAAGAGAAAAGGGAAAAGTGAATAGAAGAGAAAAGAATTGAAAAGAGAAAAGAGAAAAGTCGAGAAAAGAGAAAAGAAAGGAAATGGGAAAAGAGAAAAGAAGAGAAAAGAGAAAAGAAGAGAAAAGGAAAAAGAAGAGAAAAGGGAAAAGAGAAAAGAAGAGAAAAGAGAAAAGAAGAGAATAGAGAAATGAGGAAAGAGAAAAGAAGAGAAAAGAGAAAAGAAGAGAAACGGGAAAAGAGAAAAGAAGAGAAAGGGGACAAGAGGAAAGAAGAGAGAAGAAGAGAAAAGAAGAGGATAGAGAAAAGAGAAAAGAAGAGAAAAGAGAAATTAGAAAAGAAGAGGAAATAGAAAAGAGAAAAGAAGAGTAAAGAGAAAAGAGATAAGAAGAGAAAAGAGAAAAGAAGAGAAAATGGAAAAGAGGAAAGAAGAGGATAGAGAAAAGAGAAAAGAAGAGAAAAGAAGAGAAAAGAGAAAATAGAAAAGAAGAGGAAATAGAGAAGAGTAAAGAGAAAAGAAGAGTAAAGAGAAAAGAGATAAGAAGAGAAAAGAGAAAAGAAGAGAAAATGGAAAAGACGAAAGAAGAGAAAAGAAGAGAAAAATGAAAAGAGAAAGGAATGGAAAAGTGAAAAGCGAAAAGAGAATATATAGAGAAAAGAAGAGAATAGAAGAGAAAAGAAGAGAAAAGAGAAAAGAAGAGAATAGAGAAATGAGGAAAGAGAAAAGAAGAGAAAAGAAGAGAAAAGAGAAAAGAAGAGAAAAGGGAAAAGAGAAAAGAAGAGAAAGGGGACAAGAGAAAAGAAGAGAGAACAGAAAAGAAGAGGATAGAGAAAAGAGAAAACAAGAGAAAAGA
This sequence comes from Chiloscyllium punctatum, assembly GCF_047496795.1. Lineage (NCBI taxonomy): Eukaryota > Metazoa > Chordata > Chondrichthyes > Orectolobiformes > Hemiscylliidae > Chiloscyllium > Chiloscyllium punctatum. Next base: position 72,199,510 of record NC_092758.1, on the reverse strand, counting down.
AGAGAAAAGAGAAAATAGAAAAGAAGAGGAAATAGAAAAGAGAAAAGAGAAAAGAAGAGTAAAGAGAAAAGAGTTAAGAAGAGAAAAGAGAAAAGAGAAAAGAAGAGAAAAGAGAATAGAGAATAGAGAAAAGAAGAGAAAAGGGAAATGAAGAGAAAAGAGAAATGTGATAAGAAGAGAAAAGAGAAAAGAGAAAAGAAGAGAAAAGAGAATAGAGAATAGAGAACAGAAGAGAAAAGGGAAAAGAAGAGAAAAGAGAAAAGAGAAATGTGATAAGAAGAGAAAAGAGAAAAGAAGAGAAAAGAGAATAGAGAATAGAGAAAAGAAGAGAAAAGGGAAAAGAGAAAAGAAGAGAAAAGAGAAAAGAGAAAAAAGAAAAGAGAAAAGAATAGAAAAGACAAAGGAGAAAAGAACAGTGAAAAGAGAAAAGGAGAGAAAATAAATGAAAAGAAGCGAAAAGCGAAAAGAAGAGAAAAGAAGAGAAAAGAGAAGAGAAAAAAGTGAAAAGAGTAAAGAAGAGAAAAGAAGAGAAATGAGAAAAGAAGAGAAAAGAGAAAAGAGAAATGTGATAAGAAGCGAAAAGAAAAAAGAGAAAAGAAGAGAAAAGAGAAAAGAGAAATGTGATAAGAAGAGAAAAGAGAAAAGAGAAAAGAAGAGAAAAGAGAATAGAGAATAGAGAAAAGAAGAGAAAAGGGAAAAGAGAAAAGAAGAGAAAGGGGACAAGAGGAAAGAAGAGAGAAGAAGAGAAAAGAAGAGGATAGAGAAAAGAGAAAAGAAGAGAAAAGAGAAATTAGAAAAGAAGAGGAAATAGAAAAGAGAAAAGAAGAGTAAAGAGAAAAGAGATAAGAAGAGAAAAGAGAAAAGAAGAGAAAATGGAAAAGAGGAAAGAAGAGGATAGAGAAAAGAGAAAAGAAGAGAAAAGAAGAGAAAAGAGAAAATAGAAAAGAAGAGGAAATAGAGAAGAGTAAAGAGAAAAGAAGAGTAAAGAGAAAAGAGATAAGAAGAGAAAAGAGAAAAGAAGAGAAAATGGAAAAGATGAAAGAAGAGAAAAGAAGAGAAAAATGAAAAGAGAAAGGAATGGAAAAGTGAAAAGCGAAAAGAGAATATATAGAGAAAAGAAGAGAATAGAAGAGAAAAGAAGAGAAAAGAGAAAAGAAGAGAATAGAGAAATGAGGAAAGAGAAAAGAAGAGAAAAGAAGAGAAAAGAGAAAAGAAGAGAAAAGGGAAAAGAGAAAAGAAGAGAAAGGGGACAAGAGAAAAGAAGAGAGAACAGAAAAGAAGAGGATAGAGAAAAGAGAAAACAAGAGAAAAGAAGAGAAAAGAGAAAATAGAAAAGAAGAGGAAATAGAAAAGAGACAAGAGAAATGAAGAGTAAAGAGAAAAGAGATAAGAAGAGAAAAGAGAAAAGAAGTGAAAATGGAAAAGAGGAAAGAAGAGAAAAGAATAGAGGAGAAAAAAGAGACAAGAAGAGAAAGAGAAAAGAAGAGAAAAGTGAAATGAGAAATGAGAAAAGAAGAGGGACTGGAGAAGAAGAGAAAAGAGAAAAGAAGAGAAAAGATAAAAGAGAATAAAAGAGAAAAGGGAACAGAGGAAAGAAGACAAAAGAGAACAGAAGAGAATAGAGAAAAGAGACAAGAAGAAAAAAGAAGATAGAAGAAGAGAAAAGAGAACAGAAGAAAATAGAGAAAAGAGAAAAGCGAACAGAAGATAAAAGAAGAGAAAAGAATAGAGAAAAGAAGAGAATTGAAAAAAGAGAAATGGGAAAAGAAGAGAAAAGGGAAAAGAGAAAAGAACAGAAAAGAGAAAAGGGAAAAGTGAATAGAAGAGAAAAGAATAGAAAAGAGAAAAGAGAAAAGTCGAGAAAAGAGAAAAGAAAGGAAATGGGAAAAGAGAAAAGAAGAGAAAAGAGAAAAGAAGAGAAAAGGAAAAAGAAGAGAAAAGGGAAAAGAGAAAAGAAGAGAAAAGAGAAAAGAGAAAAAAGAAAAGAGAAAAGAAAAGAGAAAAGAGAAAAGAGAAATGTGATAAGAAGAGAAAAGAGAAAAGAGAAAAGAAGAGAAAAGAGAATAGAGAATAGAGAAAAGAAGAGAAAAGGGAAAAGAGAAAAGAAGAGAAAAGAGAATAGAGAATAGAGAAAAGAAGAGAAAAGGTAAAAGAGAAAAGATGAGAAAAGAGAAAAGAGAAAAAAGAAAAGAGAAAAGAATAGAAAAGACAAAGGAGAAAAGAACAGTGAAAAGAGAAAAGGAGAGAAAATAAATGAAAAGAAGCGAAAAGCGAAAAGAACAGCAAAGAAGAGAAAAGAGAAGAGAAAAAAGTGAAAAGAGTAAAGAAGAGAAAAGAAGAGAAATGAGAAAAGAAGAGAAAAGAGAAAAGAGAAATGTGATAAGAAGCGAAAAGAGAAAAGAGAAAAGAAGAGAAAAGAGAAAAGAGAAATGTGATAAGAAGAGAAAAGAGAAAAGAGAAAAGAAGAGAAAAGAGAATAGAGAATAGAGAAAAGAAGAGAAAAGGGAAAAGAGAAAAGAAGAGAAAAGGGAAAAGAGAAAAGAAGAGATAAGAACAGAAAAATGAAAAGAGAAAGGAAGAGAAAAGTGAAAAGCGAAAAGAGAATATATAGAGAAAAGAAGAGAATAGAAGAGAAAAGAGAAAAGAAGAGAAAAGAAGAGAAAAGAAGAGAAAAGAGAAAAGAAGAGAAAAGAAGAGAAAAGAGAAAAGAAGAGAGAAGAAGAGAAAAGAAGAGAATAGAGAAAATAGAAAACAAGAGAATAGAAGAGAATAGAGAAAATAGAAAAGAAGAGGATATAGAAAAGAGAAAAGAAGAGTAAAGAGAAAAGAGATAAGAAGAGAAAAGAGAAAAGAAGTGAAAATGGAAAAGAGGAAAGAAGAGAAAAGAATAGAGGAGAAAAAAGAGACAAGAAGAGAAAAGAGAAAAGAAGAGAAAAGATAAAAGAGAATAAAAGAGAAAAGGGAACAGAGGAAAGAAGACAAAAGAGAACAGAAGAAAATAGAGAAAAGAGAAAAGCGAACAGAAGATAAAAGAAGAGAAAAGAATAGAGAAAAGAAGAGAATTGAAAAAAGAGAAATGGGAAAAGAAGAGAAAAGGGAAAAGAGAAAAGAACAGAAAAGAGAAAAGGGAAAAGTGAATAGAAGAGAAAAGAATAGAAAAGAGAAAAGAGAAAAGTCGAGAAAAGAGAAAAGAAAGGAAATGGGAAAAGAGAAAAGAAGAGAAAAGAGAAAAGAAGAGAAAAGGAAAAAGAAGAGAAAAGGGAAAAGAGAAAAGAAGAGAAAAGAGAAAAGAGAAAAAAGAAAAGAGAAAAGAAAAGAGAAAAGAGAAAAGAACAGTGAAAAGAGAAAAGAAGAGAAAAGAAATGAATAGACGAGAAAAGAGAAAAGAAGAGAAAAGAAATTAAAAGAAGAGAAAAGAGAAAAGAAGAGAAAAGAAGAGAAAAGAAGAGAAAAGAGAAAAGAAGAGAAAAGAATAGAGGAGAAAAAAGAGACAAGAAGAGAAAGAGAAAAGAAGAGAAAAGTGAAATGAGAAATGAGAAAAGAAGAGGGACTGGAGAAGAAGAGAAAAGAGAAAAGAAGAGAAAAGAGAAAAGAAGAGAAAATGGAAAAGAGGAAAGAAGAGGATAGAGAAAAGAGAAAAGAAGAGAAAAGAAGAGAAAAGAGAAAATAGAAAAGAAGAGGAAATAGAGAAGAGTAAAGAGAAAAGAAGAGTAAAGAGAAAAGAGATAAGAAGAGAAAAGAGAAAAGAAGAGAAAATGGAAAAGACGAAAGAAGAGAAAAGAAGAGAAAAATGAAAAGAGAAAGGAATGGAAAAGTGAAAAGCGAAAAGAGAATATATAGAGAAAAGAAGAGAATAGAAGAGAAAAGAAGAGAAAAGAGAAAAGAAGAGAAAAGATAAAAGAGAATAAAAGAGAAAAGGGAACAGAGGAAAGAAGACAAAAGAGAACAGAAGAGAATAGAGAAAAGAGAAATGTGATAAGAAGAGTAAAGAGAAAAGAGAAAAGAAGAGAAAAGAGAATAGAGAATAGAGAAAAGAAGAGAAAAGGGAAAAGAAGAGAAAAGAGAAAAGAGAAATGTGATAAGAAGAGAAAAGAGAAAAGAGAAAAGAAGAGAAAAGAGAATAGAGAATAGAGAAAAGAAGAGAAAAGGGAAAAGAGAAAAGAAGAGAAAAGAGAAAAGAGAAAAAAGAAAAGAGAAAAGAATAGAAAAGACAAAGGAGAAAAGAACAGTGAAAAGAGAAAAGGAGAGAAAATAAATGAAAAGAAGCGAAAAGCGAAAAGAAGAGAAAAGAAGAGAAAAGAGAAGAGAAAAAAGTGAAAAGAGTAAAGAAGAGAAAAGAAGAGAAATGAGAAAAGAGAAATGTGATAAGAAGAGAAAAGAGAAAAGAGAAAAGAAGAGAAAAGAGAATAGAGAATAGAGAAAAGAAGAGAAAAGGGAAAAGAAGAGAAAAGAGAAAAGAGAAATGTGATAAGAAGAGAAAAGAGAAAAGAAGAGAAAAGAGAATAGAGAATAGAGAAAAGAAGAGAAAAGGTAAAAGAGAAAAGATGAGAAAAGAGAAAAGAGAAAAAAGAAAAGAGAAAAGAATAGAAAAGACAAAGGAGAAAAGAACAGTGAAAAGAGAAAAGGAGAGAAAATAAATGAAAAGAAGCGAAAAGCGAAAAGAACAGCAAAGAAGAGAAAAGAGAAGAGAAAAAAGTGAAAAGAGTAAAGAAGAGAAAAGAAGAGAAATGAGAAAAGAAGAGAAAAGAGAAAAGAGAAATGTGATAAGAAGCGAAAAGAGAAAAGAGAAAAGAAGAGAAAAGAGAAAAGAGAAATGTGATAAGAAGAGAAAAGAGAAAAGAGAAAAGAAGAGAAAAGAGAATAGAGAATAGAGAAAAGAAGAGAAAAGGGAAAAGAGAAAAGAAGAGAAAAGGGAAAAGAGAAAAGAAGAGATAAGAACAGAAAAATGAAAAGAGAAAGGAAGAGAAAAGTGAAAAGCGAAAAGAGAATATATAGAGAAAAGAAGAGAATAGAAGAGAAAAGAGAAAAGAAGAGAAAAGAAGAGAAAAGAAGAGAAAAGAGAAAAGAAGAGAAAAGAAGAGAAAAGAGAAAAGAAGAGAGAAGAAGAGAAAAGAAGAGAATAGAGAAAATAGAAAACAAGAGAATAGAAGAGAATAGAGAAAATAGAAAAGAAGAGGATATAGAAAAGAGAAAAGAAGAGTAAAGAGAAAAGAGATAAGAAGAGAAAAGAGAAAAGAAGTGAAAATGGAAAAGAGGAAAGAAGAGAAAAGAATAGAGGAGAAAAAAGAGACAAGAAGAGAAAAGAGAAAAGAAGAGAAAAGATAAAAGAGAATAAAAGAGAAAAGGGAACAGAGGAAAGAAGACAAAAGAGAACAGAAGAAAATAGAGAAAAGAGAAAAGCGAACAGAAGATAAAAGAAGAGAAAAGAATAGAGAAAAGAAGAGAATTGAAAAAAGAGAAATGGGAAAAGAAGAGAAAAGGGAAAAGAGAAAAGAACAGAAAAGAGAAAAGGGAAAAGTGAATAGAAGAGAAAAGAATAGAAAAGAGAAAAGAGAAAAGTCGAGAAAAGAGAAAAGAAAGGAAATGGGAAAAGAGAAAAGAAGAGAAAAGAGAAAAGAAGAGAAAAGGAAAAAGAAGAGAAAAGGGAAAAGAGAAAAGAAGAGAAAAGAGAAAAGAGAAAAAAGAAAAGAGAAAAGAAAAGAGAAAAGAGAAAAGAACAGTGAAAAGAGAAAAGAAGAGAAAAGAAATGAATAGACGAGAAAAGAGAAAAGAAGAGAAAAGAAATTAAAAGAAGAGAAAAGAGAAAAGAAGAGAAAAGAAGAGAAAAGAAGAGAAAAGAGAAAAGAAGAGAAAAGAAGAGAAAAGAGAAAAGAAGAGAGAAGAAGAGAAAAGAAGAGAATAGAGAAAATAGAAAACAAGAGAATAGAAGAGAATAGAGAAAAGAGAAAAGAAGAGAAAAGAGAATAGAGAATAGAGAAAAGAAGAGAAAAGGGAAAAGAAGAGAAAAGAGAAAAGAGAAATGTGATAAGAAGAGAAAAGAGAAAAGAAGAGAAAAGAGAATAGAGAATAGAGAAAAGAAGAGAAAAGGTAAAAGAGAAAAGATGAGAAAAGAGAAAAGAGAAAAAAGAAAAGAGAAAAGAATAGAAAAGACAAAGGAGAAAAGAACAGTGAAAAGAGAAAAGGAGAGAAAATAAATGAAAAGAAGCGAAAAGCGAAAAGAACAGCAAAGAAGAGAAAAGAGAAGAGAAAAAAGTGAAAAGAGTAAAGAAGAGAAAAGAAGAGAAATGAGAAAAGAAGAGAAAAGAGAAAAGAGAAATGTGATAAGAAGCGAAAAGAGAAAAGAGAAAAGAAGAGAAAAGAGAAAAGAGAAATGTGATAAGAAGAGAAAAGAGAAAAGAGAAAAGAAGAGAAAAGAGAATAGAGAATAGAGAAAAGAAGAGAAAAGGGAAAAGAGAAAAGAAGAGAAAAGGGAAAAGAGAAAAGAAGAGATAAGAACAGAAAAATGAAAAGAGAAAGGAAGAGAAAAGTGAAAAGCGAAAAGAGAATATATAGAGAAAAGAAGAGAATAGAAGAGAAAAGAGAAAAGAAGAGAAAAGAAGAGAAAAGAAGAGAAAAGAGAAAAGAAGAGAAAAGAAGAGAAAAGAGAAAAGAAGAGAGAAGAAGAGAAAAGAAGAGAATAGAGAAAATAGAAAACAAGAGAATAGAAGAGAATAGAGAAAATAGAAAAGAAGAGGATATAGAAAAGAGAAAAGAAGAGTAAAGAGAAAAGAGATAAGAAGAGAAAAGAGAAAAGAAGTGAAAATGGAAAAGAGGAAAGAAGAGAAAAGAATAGAGGAGAAAAAAGAGACAAGAAGAGAAAAGAGAAAAGAAGAGAAAAGATAAAAGAGAATAAAAGAGAAAAGGGAACAGAGGAAAGAAGACAAAAGAGAACAGAAGAAAATAGAGAAAAGAGAAAAGCGAACAGAAGATAAAAGAAGAGAAAAGAATAGAGAAAAGAAGAGAATTGAAAAAAGAGAAATGGGAAAAGAAGAGAAAAGGGAAAAGAGAAAAGAACAGAAAAGAGAAAAGGGAAAAGTGAATAGAAGAGAAAAGAATAGAAAAGAGAAAAGAGAAAAGTCGAGAAAAGAGAAAAGAAAGGAAATGGGAAAAGAGAAAAGAAGAGAAAAGAGAAAAGAAGAGAAAAGGAAAAAGAAGAGAAAAGGGAAAAGAGAAAAGAAGAGAAAAGAGAAAAGAGAAAAAAGAAAAGAGAAAAGAAAAGAGAAAAGAGAAAAGAACAGTGAAAAGAGAAAAGAAGAGAAAAGAAATGAATAGACGAGAAAAGAGAAAAGAAGAGAAAAGAAATTAAAAGAAGAGAAAAGAGAAAAGAAGAGAAAAGAAGAGAAAAGAAGAGAAAAGAGAAAAGAAGAGAAAAGAATAGAGGAGAAAAAAGAGACAAGAAGAGAAAGAGAAAAGAAGAGAAAAGTGAAATGAGAAATGAGAAAAGAAGAGGGACTGGAGAAGAAGAGAAAAGAGAAAAGAAGAGAAAAGAGAAAAGAAGAGAAAATGGAAAAGAGGAAAGAAGAGGATAGAGAAAAGAGAAAAGAAGAGAAAAGAAGAGAAAAGAGAAAATAGAAAAGAAGAGGAAATAGAGAAGAGTAAAGAGAAAAGAAGAGTAAAGAGAAAAGAGATAAGAAGAGAAAAGAGAAAAGAAGAGAAAATGGAAAAGACGAAAGAAGAGAAAAGAAGAGAAAAATGAAAAGAGAAAGGAATGGAAAAGTGAAAAGCGAAAAGAGAATATATAGAGAAAAGAAGAGAATAGAAGAGAAAAGAAGAGAAAAGAGAAAAGAAGAGAATAGAGAAATGAGGAAAGAGAAAAGAAGAGAAAAGAAGAGAAAAGAGAAAAGAAGAGAAAAGGGAAAAGAGAAAAGAAGAGAAAGGGGACAAGAGAAAAGAAGAGAGAACAGAAAAGAAGAGGATAGAGAAAAGAGAAAACAAGAGAAAAGAAGAGAAAAGAGAAAATAGAAAAGAAGAGGAAATAGAAAAGAGACAAGAGAAATGAAGAGTAAAGAGAAAAGAGATAAGAAGAGAAAAGAGAAAAGAAGTGAAAATGGAAAAGAGGAAAGAAGAGAAAAGAATAGAGGAGAAAAAAGAGACAAGAAGAGAAAGAGAAAAGAAGAGAAAAGTGAAATGAGAAATGAGAAAAGAAGAGGGACTGGAGAAGAAGAAAAAAGAGAAAAGAAGAGAAAAGATAAAAGAGAATAAAAAAGAAAAGGGAACAGAGGAAAGAAGACAAAAGAGAACAGAAGAGAATAGAGAAAAGAGACAAGAAGAAAAAAGAAGATAGAAGAAGAGAAAAGAGAACAGAAGAAAATAGAGAAAAGAGAAAAGCGAACAGAAGATAAAAGAAGAGAAAAGAATAGAGAAAAGAAGAGAATTGAAAAAAGAGAAATGGGAAAAGAAGAGAAAAGGGAAAAGAGAAAAGAACAGAAAAGAGAAAAGGGAAAAGTGAATAGAAGAGAAAAGAATTGAAAAGAGAAAAGAGAAAAGTCGAGAAAAGAGAAAAGAAAGGAAATGGGAAAAGAGAAAAGAAGAGAAAAGAGAAAAGAAGAGAAAAGGAAAAAGAAGAGAAAAGGGAAAAGAGAAAAGAAGAGAAAAGAGAAAAGAAGAGAATAGAGAAATGAGGAAAGAGAAAAGAAGAGAAAAGAGAAAAGAAGAGAAACGGGAAAAGAGAAAAGAAGAGAAAGGGGACAAGAGGAAAGAAGAGAGAAGAAGAGAAAAGAAGAGGATAGAGAAAAGAGAAAAGAAGAGAAAAGAGAAATTAGAAAAGAAGAGGAAATAGAAAAGAGAAAAGAAGAGTAAAGAGAAAAGAGATAAGAAGAGAAAAGAGAAAAGAAGAGAAAATGGAAAAGAGGAAAGAAGAGGATAGAGAAAAGAGAAAAGAAGAGAAAAGAAGAGAAAAGAGAAAATAGAAAAGAAGAGGAAATAGAGAAGAGTAAAGAGAAAAGAAGAGTAAAGAGAAAAGAGATAAGAAGAGAAAAGAGAAAAGAAGAGAAAATGGAAAAGACGAAAGAAGAGAAAAGAAGAGAAAAATGAAAAGAGAAAGGAATGGAAAAGTGAAAAGCGAAAAGAGAATATATAGAGAAAAGAAGAGAATAGAAGAGAAAAGAAGAGAAAAGAGAAAAGAAGAGAATAGAGAAATGAGGAAAGAGAAAAGAAGAGAAAAGAAGAGAAAAGAGAAAAGAAGAGAAAAGGGAAAAGAGAAAAGAAGAGAAAGGGGACAAGAGAAAAGAAGAGAGAACAGAAAAGAAGAGGATAGAGAAAAGAGAAAACAAGAGAAAAGAAGAGAAAAGAGAAAATAGAAAAGAAGAGGAAATAGAAAAGAGAAAAGAGAAAAGAAGAGTAAAGAGAAAAGAGTTAAGAAGAGAAAAGAGAAAAGAGAAAAGAAGAGAAAAGAGAATAGAGAATAGAGAAAAGAAGAGAAAAGGGAAATGAAGAGAAAAGAGAAATGTGATAAGAAGAGAAAAGAGAAAAGAGAAAAGAAGAGAAAAGAGAATAGAGAATAGAGAACAGAAGAGAAAAGGGAAAAGAAGAGAAAAGAGAAAAGAGAAATGTGATAAGAAGAGAAAAGAGAAAAGAAGAGAAAAGAGAATAGAGAATAGAGAAAAGAAGAGAAAAGGGAAAAGAGAAAAGAAGAGAAAAGAGAAAAGAGAAAAAAGAAAAGAGAAAAGAATAGAAAAGACAAAGGAGAAAAGAACAGTGAAAAGAGAAAAGGAGAGAAAATAAATGAAAAGAAGCGAAAAGCGAAAAGAAGAGAAAAGAAGAGAAAAGAGAAGAGAAAAAAGTGAAAAGAGTAAAGAAGAGAAAAGAAGAGAAATGAGAAAAGAAGAGAAAAGAGAAAAGAGAAATGTGATAAGAAGCGAAAAGAAAAAAGAGAAAAGAAGAGAAAAGAGAAAAGAGAAATGTGATAAGAAGAGAAAAGAGAAAAGAGAAAAGAAGAGAAAAGAGAATAGAGAATAGAGAAAAGAAGAGAAAAGGGAAAAGAGAAAAGAAGAGAAAGGGGACAAGAGGAAAGAAGAGAGAAGAAGAGAAAAGAAGAGGATAGAGAAAAGAGAAAAGAAGAGAAAAGAGAAATTAGAAAAGAAGAGGAAATAGAAAAGAGAAAAGAAGAGTAAAGAGAAAAGAGATAAGAAGAGAAAAGAGAAAAGAAGAGAAAATGGAAAAGAGGAAAGAAGAGGATAGAGAAAAGAGAAAAGAAGAGAAAAGAAGAGAAAAGAGAAAATAGAAAAGAAGAGGAAATAGAGAAGAGTAAAGAGAAAAGAAGAGTAAAGAGAAAAGAGATAAGAAGAGAAAAGAGAAAAGAAGAGAAAATGGAAAAGATGAAAGAAGAGAAAAGAAGAGAAAAATGAAAAGAGAAAGGAATGGAAAAGTGAAAAGCGAAAAGAGAATATATAGAGAAAAGAAGAGAATAGAAGAGAAAAGAAGAGAAAAGAGAAAAGAAGAGAATAGAGAAATGAGGAAAGAGAAAAGAAGAGAAAAGAAGAGAAAAGAGAAAAGAAGAGAAAAGGGAAAAGAGAAAAGAAGAGAAAGGGGACAAGAGAAAAGAAGAGAGAACAGAAAAGAAGAGGATAGAGAAAAGAGAAAACAAGAGAAAAGAAGAGAAAAGAGAAAATAGAAAAGAAGAGGAAATAGAAAAGAGACAAGAGAAATGAAGAGTAAAGAGAAAAGAGATAAGAAGAGAAAAGAGAAAAGAAGTGAAAATGGAAAAGAGGAAAGAAGAGAAAAGAATAGAGGAGAAAAAAGAGACAAGAAGAGAAAGAGAAAAGAAGAGAAAAGTGAAATGAGAAATGAGAAAAGAAGAGGGACTGGAGAAGAAGAGAAAAGAGAAAAGAAGAGAAAAGATAAAAGAGAATAAAAGAGAAAAGGGAACAGAGGAAAGAAGACAAAAGAGAACAGAAGAGAATAGAGAAAAGAGACAAGAAGAAAAAAGAAGATAGAAGAAGAGAAAAGAGAACAGAAGAAAATAGAGAAAAGAGAAAAGCGAACAGAAGATAAAAGAAGAGAAAAGAATAGAGAAAAGAAGAGAATTGAAAAAAGAGAAATGGGAAAAGAAGAGAAAAGGGAAAAGAGAAAAGAACAGAAAAGAGAAAAGGGAAAAGTGAATAGAAGAGAAAAGAATAGAAAAGAGAAAAGAGAAAAGTCGAGAAAAGAGAAAAGAAAGGAAATGGGAAAAGAGAAAAGAAGAGAAAAGAGAAAAGAAGAGAAAAGGAAAAAGAAGAGAAAAGGGAAAAGAGAAAAGAAGAGAAAAGAGAAAAGAGAAAAAAGAAAAGAGAAAAGAAAAGAGAAAAGAGAAAAGAGAAATGTGATAAGAAGAGAAAAGAGAAAAGAGAAAAGAAGAGAAAAGAGAATAGAGAATAGAGAAAAGAAGAGAAAAGGGAAAAGAGAAAAGAAGAGAAAAGAGAAAAGAGAAAAAAGAAAAGAGAAAAGAATAGAAAAGACAAAGGAGAAAAGAACAGTGAAAAGAGAAAAGGAGAGAAAATAAATGAAAAGAAGCGAAAAGCGAAAAGAAGAGAAAAGAAGAGAAAAGAGAAGAGAAAAAAGTGAAAAGAGTAAAGAAGAGAAAGAAGAGAAATGAGAAAAGAAGAGAAAAGAGAAAAGAGAAATGTGATAAGAAGCGAAAAGAGAAAAGAGAAAAGAAGAGAAAAGAGAATAGAGAATAGAGAAAAGAAGAGAAAAGGGAAAAGAGAAAAGAAGAGAAAAGGGAAAAGAGAAAAGAAGAGATAAGAACAGAAAAATGAAAAGAGAAAGGAAGAGAAAAGTGAAAAGCGAAAAGAGAATATATAGAGAAAAGAAGAGAATAGAAGAGAAAAGAGAAAAGAAGGGAAAAGAGAAAAGAAGAGAATAGAGAAATGAGGAAAGAGAAAAGAAGAGAAAAGAGAAAAGAAGAGAAACGGGAAAAGAGAAAAGAAGAGAAAGGGGACAAGAGGAAAGAAGAGAGAAGAAGAGAAAAGAAGAGGATAGATAAAAGAGAAAAGAAGAGAAAAGAAGAGAAAAGAGAAAATAGAAAAGAAGAGGAAATAGAAAAGAGAAAAGAAGAGTAAAGAGAAAAGAGATAAGAAGAGAAAAGAGAAAAGAAGAGAAAATGGAAAAGAGGAAAGAAGAGGATAGAGAAAAGAGAAAAGAAGAGAAAAGAAGAGAAAAGAGAAAAGAAGAGAAAAGGAAAAACTAGAGAAAAGGGAAAGAGAAAAGAAGAGAAAAGAGAAAAAAGAAAAGAGAAAAGAAAAGAGAAAAGAGAAAAGAACAGTGAAAAGAGAAAAGAAGAGAAAAGAAATGAATAGACGAGAAAAGAGAAAAGAAGAGAAAAGAAATTAAAAGAAGAGAAAAGAGAAAAGAAGAGAAAAGAAGAGAAAAGAAGAGAAAAGAGAAAAGAAGAGAAAAGAAGAGAAAAGAGAAAAGAAGAGAGAAGAAGAGAAAAGAAGAGGATAGAGAAAATAGAAAACAAGAGAATAGAAGAGAATAGAGAAAATAGAAAAGAAGAGGATATAGAAAAGAGAAAAGAAGAGTAAAGAGAAAAGAGATAAGAAGAGAAAAGAGAAAAGAAGTGAAAAGAGAAAATAGACAAGAGAAAAGAAGAGAAAATGGAAAAGAGATAAGAAGAGAATAGAGAAAGAGAAAAGAAGAGAAACTAGAAATGAGAAAATAGAAAAGAAGAGGAAATAGAAAAGAGAAAAGAGAAAAGAAGAGTAAAGAGAAAAGAGATAAGAAGAGAAAAGAGAAAAGAAGAGAAAATGGAAAAGACGAAAGAAGAGAAAAGAAGAGAAAAATGAAAAGAGAAAGGAATGGAAAAGTGAAAAGCGAAAAGAGAATGTATAGAGAAAAGAAGAGAATAGAAGAGAAAAGAAGAGAAAAGAGAAAAGAAGAGAATAGAGAAATGAGGAAAGAGAAAAGAAGAGAAAAGAAGAGAAAAGAGAAAAGAAGAGAAAAGGGAAAAGAGAAAAGAAGAGAAAGGGGACAAGAGAAAAGAAGAGAGAACAGAAAAGAAGAGGATAGAGAAAAGAGAAAACAAGAGACTAGAAGAGAAAAGAGAAAATAGAAAAGAAGAGGAAATAGAAAAGAGACAAGAGAAAAGAAGAGTAAAGAGAAAAGAGATAAGAAGAGAAAAGAGAAAAGAAGTGAAAATGGAAAAGAGGAAAGAAGAGAAAAGAATAGAGGAGAAAAAAGAGACAAGAAGAGAAAGAGAAAAGAAGAGAAAAGTGAAATGAGAAATGAGAAAAGAAGAGGGACTGGAGAAGAAGAGAAAAGAGAAAAGAAGAGAAAAGATAAAAGAGAATAAAAGAGAAAAGGGAACAGAGGAAAGAAGACAAAAGAGAACAGAAGAGAATAGAGAAAAGAGACAAGAAGAAAAAAGAAGATAGAAGAAGAGAAAAGAGAACAGAAGAAAATAGAGAAAAGAGAAAAGCGAACAGAAGATAAAAGAAGAGAAAAGAATAGAGAAAAGAAGAGAATTGAAAAAAGAGAAATGGGAAAAGAAGAGAAAAGGGAAAAGAGAAAAGAACAGAAAAGAGAAAAGGGAAAAGTGAATAGAAGAGAAAAGAATAGAAAAGAGAAAAGTCGAGAAAAGAGAAAAGAAAGGAAATGGGAAAAGAGAAAAGAAGAGAAAAGAGAAAAGAAGAGAAAAGGAAAAAGAAGAGAAAAGGGAAAAGAGAAAAGAAGAGAAAAGAGAAAAGAGAAAAAAGAAAAGAGAAAAGAAAAGAGAAAAGAGAAAAGAACAGTGAAAAGAGAAAAGAAGAGAAAAGAAATGAATAGACGAGAAAAGAGAAAAGAAGAGAAAAGAAATTAAAAGAAGAGAAAAGAGAAAAGAAGAGAAAAGAAGAGAAAAGAAGAGAAAAGAGAAAAGAAGAGAAAAGAAGAGAAAAGAGAAAAGAAGAGAGAAGAAGAGAAAAGAAGAGAATAGAGAAAATAGAAAACAAGAGAATAGAAGAGAATAGAGAAAATAGAAAAGAAGAGGATATAGAAAAGAGAAAAGAAGAGTAAAGAGAAAAGAGTTAAGAAGAGAAAAGAGAAAAGAAGTGAAAAGAGAAAATAGACAAGAGAAAAGAAGAGAAAATGGAAAAGAGATAAGAAGAGAATAGAGAAAGAGAAAAGAAGAGAAACGAGAAATGAGAAAAGAGAAAAGAAGAGGGAATGGAGAAGAAGAGAAAAGAGAAAAGAAGAGAAAAGATAAAAGAGAATAAAAGAGAAAAGGGAACAGAGGAAAGAAGACAAAAGAGAACAGAAGAGAATAGAGAAAAGAGACAAGAAGAAAAAAGAAGATAGAAGAAGAGAAAAGAGAACAGAAGAAAATAGAGAAAAGAGAAAAGCGAACAGAAGATAAAAGAAGAGAAAAGAATAGAGAAAAGAAGAGAATTGAAAAAAGAGAAATGGGAAAAGAAGAGAAAAGGGAAAAGAGAAAAGAACAGAAAAGAGAAAAGGGAAAAGTGAATAGAAGAGAAAAGAATAGAAAAGAGAAAAGAGAAAAGTCGAGAAAAGAGAAAAGAAAGGATATGGGAAAAGAGAAAAGAAGAGAAAAGAGAAAAGAAGAGAAAAGGAAAAAGAAGAGAAAAGGGAAAAGAGAAAAGAAGAGAAAAGAGAAAAGAGAAAAAAGAAAAGAGAAAAGAAAAGAGAAAAGAGAAAAGAACAGTGAAAAGAGAAAAGAAGAGAAAAGAAATGAATAGACGAGAAAAGAGAAAAGAAGAGAAAAGAAATTAAAAGAAGAGAAAAGAGAAAAGAAGAGAAAAGAAGAGAAAAGAAGAGAAAAGAGAAAAGAAGAGAAAAGAAGAGAAAAGAGAAAAGAAGAGAGAAGAGAAAAGAAGAGAATAGAGAAAATAGAAAACAAGAGAATAGAAGAGAATAGAGAAAATAGAAAAGAAGAGGATATAGAAAAGAGAAAAGAAGAGTAAAGAGAAAAGAGTTAAGAAGAGAAAAGAGAAAAGAAGTGAAAAGAGAAAATAGACAAGAGAAAAGAAGAGAAAATGGAAAAGAGATAAGAAGAGAATAGAGAAAGAGAAAAGAAGAGAAACGAGAAATGAGAAAAGAGAAAAGAAGAGGGAATGGAGAAGAAGAGAAAAGAGAAAAGAAGAGAAAAGATAAAAGAGAATAAAAGAGAAAAGGGAACAGAGGAAAGAAGACAAAAGAGAACAGAAGAGAATAGAGAAAAGAGACAAGAAGAAAAAAGAAGATAGAAGAAGAGAAAAGAGAACAGAAGAAAATAGAGAAAAGAGAAAAGCGAACAGAAGATAAAAGAAGAGAAAAGAATAGAGAAAAGAAGAGAATTGAAAAAAGAGAAATGGGAAAAGAAGAGAAAAGGGAAAAGAGAAAAGAACAGAAAAGAGAAAAGGGAAAAGTGAATAGAAGAGAAAAGAATAGAAAAGAGAAAAGAGAAAAGTCGAGAAAAGAGAAAAGAAAGGAAATGGGAAAAGAGAAAAGAAGAGAAAAGAGAAAAGAAGAGAAAAGGAAAAAGAAGAGAAAAGGGAAAAGAGAAAAGAAGAGAAAAGAGAAAAGAGAAAAAAGAAAAGAGAAAAGAAAAGAGAAAAGAGAAAAGAACAGTGAAAAGAGAAAAGAAGAGAAAAGAAATGAATAGACGAGAAAAGAGAAAAGAAGAGAAAAGAAATTAAAAGAAGAGAAAAGAGAAAAGAAGAGAAAAGAAGAGAAAAGAAGAGAAAAGAGAAAAGAAGAGAGAAGAAGAGAAAAGAAGAGGATAGAGAAAATAGAAAACAAGAGAATAGAAGAGAATAGAGAAAATAGAAAAGAAGAGGATATAGAAAAGAGAAAAGAAGAGTAAAGAGAAAAGAGATAAGAAGAGAAAAGAGAAAAGAAGTGAAAAGAGAAAATAGACAAGAGAAAAGAAGAGAAAATGGAAAAGAGATAAGAAGAGAATAGAGAAAGAGAAAAGAAGAGAAACGAGAAATGAGAAAAGAGAAAAGAAGAGGGAATGGAGAAGAAGAGAAAAGAGAAAAGAAGAGAAAAGATAAAAGAGAATAAAAGAGAAAAGGGAACAGAGGAAAGAAGACAAAAGAGAACAGAAGAGAATAGAGAAAAGAGAAATGTGATAAGAAGAGTAAAGAGAAAAGAGAAAAGAAGAGAAAAGAGAATAGAGAATAGAGAAAAGAAGAGAAAAGGGAAAAGAAGAGAAAAGAGAAAAGAGAAATGTGATAAGAAGAGAAAAGAGAAAAGAGAAAAGAAGAGAAAAGAGAATAGAGAATAGAGAAAAGAAGAGAAAAGGGAAAAGAGAAAAGAAGAGAAAAGAGAAAAGAGAAAAAAGAAAAGAGAAAAGAATAGAAAAGACAAAGGAGAAAAGAACAGTGAAAAGAGAAAAGGAGAGAAAATAAATGAAAAGAAGCGAAAAGCGAAAAGAAGAGAAAAGAAGAGAAAAGAGAAGAGAAAAAAGTGAAAAGAGTAAAGAAGAGAAAAGAAGAGAAATGAGAAAAGAGAAATGTGATAAGAAGAGAAAAGAGAAAAGAGAAAAGAAGAGAAAAGAGAATAGAGAATAGAGAAAAGAAGAGAAAAGGGAAAAGAAGAGAAAAGAGAAAAGAGAAATGTGATAAGAAGAGAAAAGAGAAAAGAAGAGAAAAGAGAATAGAGAATAGAGAAAAGAAGAGAAAAGGTAAAAGAGAAAAGATGAGAAAAGAGAAAAGAGAAAAAAGAAAAGAGAAAAGAATAGAAAAGACAAAGGAGAAAAGAACAGTGAAAAGAGAAAAGGAGAGAAAATAAATGAAAAGAAGCGAAAAGCGAAAAGAACAGCAAAGAAGAGAAAAGAGAAGAGAAAAAAGTGAAAAGAGTAAAGAAGAGAAAAGAAGAGAAATGAGAAAAGAAGAGAAAAGAGAAAAGAGAAATGTGATAAGAAGCGAAAAGAGAAAAGAGAAAAGAAGAGAAAAGAGAAAAGAGAAATGTGATAAGAAGAGAAAAGAGAAAAGAGAAAAGAAGAGAAAAGAGAATAGAGAATAGAGAAAAGAAGAGAAAAGGGAAAAGAGAAAAGAAGAGAAAAGGGAAAAGAGAAAAGAAGAGATAAGAACAGAAAAATGAAAAGAGAAAGGAAGAGAAAAGTGAAAAGCGAAAAGAGAATATATAGAGAAAAGAAGAGAATAGAAGAGAAAAGAGAAAAGAAGGGAAAAGAGAAAAGAAGAGAATAGAGAAATGAGGAAAGAGAAAAGAAGAGAAAAGAGAAAAGAAGAGAAACGGGAAAAGAGAAAAGAAGAGAAAGGGGACAAGAGGAAAGAAGAGAGAAGAAGAGAAAAGAAGAGGATAGAGAAAAGAGAAAAGAAGAGAAAAGAGAAATTAGAAAAGAAGAGGAAATAGAAAAGAGAAAAGAAGAGTAAAGAGAAAAGAGATAAGAAGAGAAAAGAGAAAAGAAGAGAAAATGGAAAAGAGGAAAGAAGAGGATAGAGAAAAGAGAAAAGAAGAGAAAAGAAGAGAAAAGAGAAAATAGAAAAGAAGAGGAAATAGAAAAGAGAAAAGAGAAAAGAAGAGTAAAGAGAAAAGAGTTAAGAAGAGAAAAGAGAAAAGAGAAAAGAAGAGAAAAGAGAATAGAGAATAGAGAAAAGAAGAGAAAAGGGAAAAGAAGAGAAAAGAGAAAAGAGAAAAGAAAAGAATAGAGAAAAGAGAAAAAAGAAAAGAGAAAAGAAAAGAGAAAAGAGAAAAGAACAGTGAAAAGAGAAAAGAAGAGAAAAGAAATGAATAGACGAGAAAAGAGAAAAGAAGAGAAAAGAAATTAAAAGAAGAGAAAAGAGAAAAGAAGAGAAAAGAAGAGAAAAGAAGAGAAAAGAGAAAAGAAGAGAAAAGAAGAGAAAAGAGAAAAGAAGAGAGAAGAAGAGAAAAGAAGAGGATAGAGAAAATAGAAAACAAGAGAATAGAAGAGAATAGAGAAAATAGAAAAGAAGAGGATATAGAAAAGAGAAAAGAAGAGTAAAGAGAAAAGAGATAAGAAGAGAAAAGAGAAAAGAAGTGAAAAGAGAAAATAGACAAGAGAAAAGAAGAGAAAATGGAAAAGAGATAAGAAGAGATTAGAGAAAGAGAAAAGAAGAGAAACGAGAAATGAGAAAAGAGAAAAGAAGAGGGAATGGAGAAGAAGAGAAAAGAGAAAAGAAGAGAAAAGAGAAAAGAGAATAAAAGAGAAAAGGGAACAGAGGAAAGAAGACAAAAGAGAACAGAAGAGAATAGAGAAAAGAGAAATGTGATAAGAAGAGAAAAGAGAAAAGAGAAAAGAAGAGAAAAGAGAATAGAGAATAGAGAAAAGAAGAGAAAAGGGAAAAGAAGAGAAAAGAGAAAAGAGAAATGTGATAAGAAGAGAAAAGAGAAAAGAGAAAAGAAGAGAAAAGAGAATAGAGAATAGAGAAAAGAAGAGAAAAGGGAAAAGAGATAAGAAGAGAAAAGAGAAAAGAAGTGAAAATGGAAAAGAGGAAAGAAGAGAAAAGAATAGAGGAGAAAAAAGAGACAAGAAGAGAAACAGAAAAGAAGAGAAAAGTGAAATGAGAAATGAGAAAAGAAGAGGGACTGGAGAAGAAGAGAAAAGAGAAAAGAAGAGAAAAGATAAAAGAGAATAAAAGAGAAAAGGGAACAGAGGAAAGAAGACAAAAGAGAACAGAAGAGAATAGAGAAAAGAGACAAGAAGAAAAAAGAAGATAGAAGAAGAGAAAAGAGAACAGAAGAAAATAGAGAAAAGAGAAAAGCGAACAGAAGATAAAAGAAGAGAAAAGAATAGAGAAAAGAAGAGAATTGAAAAAAGAGAAATGGGAAAAGAAGAGAAAAGGGAAAAGAGAAAAGAACAGAAAAGAGTAAAGGGAAAAGTGAATAGAAGAGAAAAGAATAGAAAAGAGAAAAGAGAAAAGTCGAGAAAAGAGAAAAGAAAGGAAATGGGAAAAGAGAAAAGAAGAGAAAAGAGAAAAGAAGAGAAAAGGAAAAAGAAGAGAAAAGGGAAAAGAGAAAAGAAGAGAAAAGAGAAAAGAGAAAAAAGAAAAGAGAAAAGAAAAGAGAAAAGAGAAAAGAACAGTGAAAAGAGAAAAGAAGAGAAAAGAAATGAATAGACGAGAAAAGAGAAAAGAAGAGAAAAGAAATTAAAAGAAGAGAAAAGAGAAAAGAAGAGAAAAGAAGAGAAAAGAGAAAAGAAGAGAGAAGAAGAGAAAAGAAGAGGATAGAGAAAATAGAAAACAAGAGAATAGAAGAGAATAGAGAAAATAGAAAAGAAGAGGATATAGAAAAGAGAAAAGAAGAGTAAAGAGAAAAGAGATAAGAAGATAAAACAGAAAAGAAGTGAAAAGAGAAAATAGACAAGAGAAAAGAAGAGAAAATGGAAAAGAGATAAGAAGAGAATAGAGAAAGAGAAAAGAAGAGAAACGAGAAATGAGAAAAGAGAAAAGAAGAGGGAATGGAGAAGAAGAGAAAAGAGAAAAGAAGAGAAAAGATAAAAGAGAATAAAAGAGAAAAGGGAACAGAAGATAAAAGAAGAGAAAAGAATAGAGAAAAGAAGAGAATTGAAAAAAGAGAAATGGGAAAAGAAGAGAAAAGGGAAAAGAGAAAAGAACAGAAAAGAGAAAAGGGAAAAGTGAATAGAAGAGAAAAGAATTGAAAAGAGAAAAGAGAAAAGTCGAGAAAAGAGAAAAGAAAGGAAATGGGAAAAGAGAAAAGAAGAGAAAAGAGAAAAGAAGAGAAAAGAAAAAAGAAGAGAAAAGGGAAAAGAGAAAAGAAGAGAAAAGAGAAAAGAAGAGAATAGAGAAATGAGGAAAGAGAAAAGAAGAGAAAAGAGAAAAGAAGAGAAACGGGAAAAGAGAAAAGAAGAGAAAGGGGACAAGAGGAAAGAAGAGAGAAGAAGAGAAAAGAAGAGGATAGAGAAAAGAGAAAAGAAGAGAAAAGAGAAATTAGAAAAGAAGAGGAAATAGAAAAGAGAAAAGAAGAGTAAAGAGAAAAGAGATAAGAAGAGAAAAGAGAAAAGAAGAGAAAATGGAAAAGAGGAAAGAAGAGGATAGAGAAAAGAGAAAAGAAGAGAAAAGAAGAGAAAAGAGAAAATAGAAAAGAAGAGGAAATAGAGAAGAGTAAAGAGAAAAGAAGAGTAAAGAGAAAAGAGATAAGAAGAGAAAAGAGAAAAGAAGAGAAAATGGAAAAGACGAAAGAAGAGAAAAGAAGAGAAAAATGAAAAGAGAAAGGAATGGAAAAGTGAAAAGCGAAAAGAGAATATATAGAGAAAAGAAGAGAATAGAAGAGAAAAGAAGAGAAAAGAGAAAAGAAGAGAATAGAGAAATGAGGAAAGAGAAAAGAAGAGAAAAGAAGAGAAAAGAGAAAAGAAGAGAAAAGGGAAAAGAGAAAAGAAGAGAAAGGGGACAAGAGAAAAGAAGAGAGAACAGAAAAGAAGAGGATAGAGAAAAGAGAAAACAAGAGAAAAGAAGAGAAAAGAGAAAATAGAAAAGAAGAGGAAATAGAAAAGAGAAAAGAGAAAAGAAGAGTAAAGAGAAAAGAGTTAAGAAGAGAAAAGAGAAAAGAGAAAAGAAGAGAAAAGAGAATAGAGAATAGAGAAAAGAAGAGAAAAGGGAAATGAAGAGAAAAGAGAAATGTGATAAGAAGAGAAAAGAGAAAAGAGAAAAGAAGAGAAAAGAGAATAGAGAATAGAGAACAGAAGAGAAAAGGGAAAAGAAGAGAAAAGAGAAAAGAGAAATGTGATAAGAAGAGAAAAGAGAAAAGAAGAGAAAAGAGAATAGAGAATAGAGAAAAGAAGAGAAAAGGGAAAAGAGAAAAGAAGAGAAAAGAGAAAAGAGAAAAAAGAAAAGAGAAAAGAATAGAAAAGACAAAGGAGAAAAGAACAGTGAAAAGAGAAAAGGAGAGAAAATAAATGAAAAGAAGCGAAAAGCGAAAAGAAGAGAAAAGAAGAGAAAAGAGAAGAGAAAAAAGTGAAAAGAGTAAAGAAGAGAAAAGAAGAGAAATGAGAAAAGAAGAGAAAAGAGAAAAGAGAAATATGATAAGAAGCGAAAAGAAAAAAGAGAAAAGAAGAGAAAAGAGAAAAGAGAAATGTGATAAGAAGAGAAAAGAGAAAAGAGAAAAGAAGAGAAAAGAGAATAGAGAATAGAGAAAAGAAGAGAAAAGGGAAAAGAGAAAAGAAGAGAAAGGGGACAAGAGGAAAGAAGAGAGAAGAAGAGAAAAGAAGAGGATAGAGAAAAGAGAAAAGAAGAGAAAAGAGAAATTAGAAAAGAAGAGGAAATAGAAAAGAGAAAAGAAGAGTAAAGAGAAAAGAGATAAGAAGAGAAAAGAGAAAAGAAGAGAAAATGGAAAAGAGGAAAGAAGAGGATAGAGAAAAGAGAAAAGAAGAGAAAAGAAGAGAAAAGAGAAAATAGAAAAGAAGAGGAAATAGAGAAGAGTAAAGAGAAAAGAAGAGTAAAGAGAAAAGAGATAAGAAGAGAAAAGAGAAAAGAAGAGAAAATGGAAAAGACGAAAGAAGAGAAAAGAAGAGAAAAATGAAAAGAGAAAGGAATGGAAAAGTGAAAAGCGAAAAGAGAATATATAGAGAAAAGAAGAGAATAGAAGAGAAAAGAAGAGAAAAGAGAAAAGAAGAGAATAGAGAAATGAGGAAAGAGAAAAGAAGAGAAAAGAAGAGAAAAGAGAAAAGAAGAGAAAAGGGAAAAGAGAAAAGAAGAGAAAGGGGACAAGAGAAAAGAAGAGAGAACAGAAAAGAAGAGGATAGAGAAAAGAGAAAACAAGAGAAAAGAAGAGAAAAGAGAAAATAGAAAAGAAGAGGAAATAGAAAAGAGACAAGAGAAATGAAGAGTAAAGAGAAAAGAGATAAGAAGAGAAAAGAGAAAAGAAGTGAAAATGGAAAAGAGGAAAGAAGAGAAAAGAATAGAGGAGAAAAAAGAGACAAGAAGAGAAAGAGAAAAGAAGAGAAAAGTGAAATGAGAAATGAGAAAAGAAGAGGGACTGGAGAAGAAGAGAAAAGAGAAAAGAAGAGAAAAGATAAAAGAGAATAAAAGAGAAAAGGGAACAGAGGAAAGAAGACAAAAGAGAACAGAAGAGAATAGAGAAAAGAGACAAGAAGAAAAAAGAAGATAGAAGAAGAGAAAAGAGAACAGAAGAAAATAGAGAAAAGAGAAAAGCGAACAGAAGATAAAAGAAGAGAAAAGAATAGAGAAAAGAAGAGAATTGAAAAAAGAGAAATGGGAAAAGAAGAGAAAAGGGAAAAGAGAAAAGAACAGAAAAGAGAAAAGGGAAAAGTGAATAGAAGAGAAAAGAATTGAAAAGAGAAAAGAGAAAAGTCGAGAAAAGAGAAAAGAAAGGAAATGGGAAAAGAGAAAAGAAGAGAAAAGAGAAAAGAAGAGAAAAGGAAAAAGAAGAGAAAAGGGAAAAGAGAAAAGAAGAGAAAAGAGAAAAGAGAAAAAAGAAAAGAGAAAAGAAAAGAGAAAAGAGAAAAGAGAAATGTGATAAGAAGAGAAAAGAGAAAAGAGAAAAGAAGAGAAAAGAGAATAGAGAATAGAGAAAAGAAGAGAAAAGGGAAAAGAGAAAAGAAGAGAAAAGAGAAAAGAGAAAAAAGAAAAGAGAAAAGAATAGAAAAGACAAAGGAGAAAAGAACAGTGAAAAGAGAAAAGGAGAGAAAATAAATGAAAAGAAGCGAAAAGCGAAAAGAAGAGAAAAGAAGAGAAAAGAGAAGAGAAAAAAGTGAAAAGAGTAAAGAAGAGAAAGAAGAGAAATGAGAAAAGAAGAGAAAAGAGAAAAGAGAAATGTGATAAGAAGCGAAAAGAGAAAAGAGAAAAGAAGAGAAAAGAGAATAGAGAATAGAGAAAAGAAGAGAAAAGGGAAAAGAGAAAAGAAGAGAAAAGGGAAAAGAGAAAAGAAGAGATAAGAACAGAAAAATGAAAAGAGAAAGGAAGAGAAAAGTGAAAAGCGAAAAGAGAATATATAGAGAAAAGAAGAGAATAGAAGAGAAAAGAGAAAAGAAGGGAAAAGAGAAAAGAAGAGAATAGAGAAATGAGGAAAGAGAAAAGAAGAGAAAAGAGAAAAGAAGAGAAACGGGAAAAGAGAAAAGAAGAGAAAGGGGACAAGAGGAAAGAAGAGAGAAGAAGAGAAAAGAAGAGGATAGATAAAAGAGAAAAGAAGAGAAAAGAAGAGAAAAGAGAAAATAGAAAAGAAGAGGAAATAGAAAAGAGAAAAGAAGAGTAAAGAGAAAAGAGATAAGAAGAGAAAAGAGAAAAGAAGAGAAAATGGAAAAGAGGAAAGAAGAGGATAGAGAAAAGAGAAAAGAAGAGAAAAGAAGAGAAAAGAGAAAAGAAGAGAAAAGGAAAAACTAGAGAAAAGGGAAAGAGAAAAGAAGAGAAAAGAGAAAAAAGAAAAGAGAAAAGAAAAGAGAAAAGAGAAAAGAACAGTGAAAAGAGAAAAGAAGAGAAAAGAAATGAATAGACGAGAAAAGAGAAAAGAAGAGAAAAGAAATTAAAAGAAGAGAAAAGAGAAAAGAAGAGAAAAGAAGAGAAAAGAAGAGAAAAGAGAAAAGAAGAGAAAAGAAGAGAAAAGAGAAAAGAAGAGAGAAGAAGAGAAAAGAAGAGGGTAGAGAAAATAGAAAACAAGAGAATAGAAGAGAATAGAGAAAATAGAAAAGAAGAGGATATAGAAAAGAGAAAAGAAGAGTAAAGAGAAAAGAGATAAGAAGAGAAAAGAGAAAAGAAGTGAAAAGAGAAAATAGACAAGAGAAAAGAAGAGAAAATGGAAAAGAGATAAGAAGAGAATAGAGAAAGAGAAAAGAAGAGAAACGAGAAATGAGAAAATAGAAAAGAAGAGGAAATAGAAAAGAGAAAAGAGAAAAGAAGAGTAAAGAGAAAAGAGATAAGAAGAGAAAAGAGAAAAGAAGAGAAAATGGAAAAGACGAAAGAAGAGAAAAGAAGAGAAAAATGAAAAGAGAAAGGAATGGAAAAGTGAAAAGCGAAAAGAGAATGTATAGAGAAAAGAAGAGAATAGAAGAGAAAAGAAGAGAAAAGAGAAAAGCAGAGAATAGAGAAATGAGGAAAGAGAAAAGAAGAGAAAAGAAGAGAAAAGAGAAAAGAAGAGAAAAGGGAAAAGAGAAAAGAAGAGAAAGGGGACAAGAGAAAAGAAGAGAGAACAGAAAAGAAGAGGATAGAGAAAAGAGAAAACAAGAGACTAGAAGAGAAAAGAGAAAATAGAAAAGAAGAGGAAATAGAAAAGAGACAAGAGAAAAGAAGAGTAAAGAGAAAAGAGATAAGAAGAGAAAAGAGAAAAGAAGTGAAAATGGAAAAGAGGAAAGAAGAGAAAAGAATAGAGGAGAAAAAAGAGACAAGAAGAGAAAGAGAAAAGAAGAGAAAAGTGAAATGAGAAATGAGAAAAGAAGAGGGACTGGAGAAGAAGAGAAAAGAGAAAAGAAGAGAAAAGATAAAAGAGAATAAAAGAGAAAAGGGAACAGAGGAAAGAAGACAAAAGAGAACAGAAGAGAATAGAGAAAAGAGACAAGAAGAAAAAAGAAGATAGAAGAAGAGAAAAGAGAACAGAAGAAAATAGAGAAAAGAGAAAAGCGAACAGAAGATAAAAGAAGAGAAAAGAATAGAGAAAAGAAGAGAATTGAAAAAAGAGAAATGGGAAAAGAAGAGAAAAGGGAAAAGAGAAAAGAACAGAAAAGAGAAAAGGGAAAAGTGAATAGAAGAGAAAAGAATAGAAAAGAGAAAAGAGAAAAGTCGAGAAAAGAGAAAAGAAAGGAAATGGGAAAAGAGAAAAGAAGAGAAAAGAGAAAAGAAGAGAAAAGGAAAAAGAAGAGAAAAGGGAAAAGAGAAAAGAAGAGAAAAGAGAAAAGAGAAAAAAGAAAAGAGAAAAGAAAAGAGAAAAGAGAAAAGAACAGTGAAAAGAGAAAAGAAGAGAAAAGAAATGAATAGACGAGAAAAGAGAAAAGAAGAGAAAAGAAATTAAAAGAAGAGAAAAGAGAAAAGAAGAGAAAAGAAGAGAAAAGAAGAGAAAAGAGAAAAGAAGAGAAAAGAAGAGAAAAGAGAAAAGAAGAGAGAAGAAGAGAAAAGAAGAGAATAGAGAAAATAGAAAACAAGAGAATAGAAGAGAATAGAGAAAATAGAAAAGAAGAGGATATAGAAAAGAGAAAAGAAGAGTAAAGAGAAAAGAGTTAAGAAGAGAAAAGAGAAAAGAAGTGAAAAGAGAAAATAGACAAGAGAAAAGAAGAGAAAATGGAAAAGAGATAAGAAGAGAATAGAGAAAGAGAAAAGAAGAGAAACGAGAAATGAGAAAAGAGAAAAGAAGAGGGAATGGAGAAGAAGAGAAAAGAGAAAAGAAGAGAAAAGATAAAAGAGAATAAAAGAGAAAAGGGAACAGAGGAAAGAAGACAAAAGAGAACAGAAGAGAATAGAGAAAAGAGACAAGAAGAAAAAAGAAGATAGAAGAAGAGAAAAGAGAACAGAAGAAAATAGAGAAAAGAGAAAAGCGAACAGAAGATAAAAGAAGAGAAAAGAATAGAGAAAAGAAGAGAATTGAAAAAAGAGAAATGGGAAAAGAAGAGAAAAGGGAAAAGAGAAAAGAACAGAAAAGAGAAAAGGGAAAAGTGAATAGAAGAGAAAAGAATAGAAAAGAGAAAAGAGAAAAGTCGAGAAAAGAGAAAAGAAAGGAAATGGGAAAAGAGAAAAGAAGAGAAAAGAGAAAAGAAGAGAAAAGGAAAAAGAAGAGAAAAGGGAAAAGAGAAAAGAAGAGAAAAGAGAAAAGAGAAAAAAGAAAAGAGAAAAGAAAAGAGAAAAGAGAAAAGAACAGTGAAAAGAGAAAAGAAGAGAAAAGAAATGAATAGACGAGAAAAGAGAAAAGAAGAGAAAAGAAATTAAAAGAAGAGAAAAGAGAAAAGAAGAGAAAAGAAGAGAAAAGAGAAAAGAAGAGAAAAGAAGAGAAAAGAGAAAAGAAGAGAGAAGAAGAGAAAAGAAGAGAATAGAGAAAATAGAAAACAAGAGAATAGAAGAGAATAGAGAAAATAGAAAAGAAGAGTAAAGACAAAAGAGTTAAGAAGAGAAAAGAGAAAAGAAGTGAAAAGAGAAAATAGACAAGAGAAAAGAAGAGAAAATGGAAAAGAGATAAGAAGAGAATAGAGAAAGAGAAAAGAAGAGAAACGAGAAATGAGAAAAGAGAAAAGAAGAGGGAATGGAGAAGAAGAGAAAAGAGAAAAGAAGAGAAAAGATAAAAGAGAATAAAAGAGAAAAGGGAACAGAGGAAAGAAGACAAAAGAGAACAGAAGAGAATAGAGAAAAGAGACAAGAAGAAAAAAGAAGATAGAAGAAGAGAAAAGAGAACAGAAGAAAATAGAGAAAAGAGAAAAGCGAACAGAAGATAAAAGAAGAGAAAAGAATAGAGAAAAGAAGAGAATTGAAAAAAGAGAAATGGGAAAAGAAGAGAAAAGGGAAAAGAGAAAAGAACAGAAAAGAGAAAAGGGAAAAGTGAATAGAAGAGAAAAGAATAGAAAAGAGAAAAGAGAAAAGTCGAGAAAAGAGAAAAGAAAGGAAATGGGAAAAGAGAAAAGAAGAGAAAAGAGAAAAGAAGAGAAAAGGAAAAAGAAGAGAAAAGGGAAAAGAGAAAAGAAGAGAAAAGAGAAAAGAGAAAAAAGAAAAGAGAAAAGAAAAGAGAAAAGAGAAAAGAACAGTGAAAAGAGAAAAGAAGAGAAAAGAAATGAATAGACGAGAAAAGAGAAAAGAAGAGAAAAGAAATTAAAAGAAGAGAAAAGAGAAAAGAAGAGAAAAGAAGAGAAAAGAAGAGAAAAGAGAAAAGAAGAGAGAAGAAGAGAAAAGAAGAGGATAGAGAAAATAGAAAACAAGAGAATAGAAGAGAATAGAGAAAATAGAAAAGAAGAGGATATAGAAAAGAGAAAAGAAGAGTAAAGAGAAAAGAGATAAGAAGAGAAAAGAGAAAAGAAGTGAAAAGAGAAAATAGACAAGAGAAAAGAAGAGAAAATGGAAAAGAGATAAGAAGAGAATAGAGAAAGAGAAAAGAAGAGAAACGAGAAATGAGAAAAGAGAAAAGAAGAGGGAATGGAGAAGAAGAGAAAAGAGAAAAGAAGAGAAAAGATAAAAGAGAATAAAAGAGAAAAGGGAACAGAGGAAAGAAGACAAAAGAGAACAGAAGAGAATAGAGAAAAGAGAAATGTGATAAGAAGAGTAAAGAGAAAAGAGAAAAGAAGAGAAAAGAGAATAGAGAATAGAGAAAAGAAGAGAAAAGGGAAAAGAAGAGAAAAGAGAAAAGAGAAATGTGATAAGAAGAGAAAAGAGAAAAGAGAAAAGAAGAGAAAAGAGAATAGAGAATAGAGAAAAGAAGAGAAAAGGGAAAAGAGAAAAGAAGAGAAAAGAGAAAAGAGAAAAAAGAAAAGAGAAAAGAATAGAAAAGACAAAGGAGAAAAGAACAGTGAAAAGAGAAAAGGAGAGAAAATAAATGAAAAGAAGCGAAAAGCGAAAAGAAGAGAAAAGAAGAGAAAAGAGAAGAGAAAAAAGTGAAAAGAGTAAAGAAGAGAAAAGAAGAGAAATGAGAAAAGAGAAATGTGATAAGAAGAGAAAAGAGAAAAGAGAAAAGAAGAGAAAAGAGAATAGAGAATAGAGAAAAGAAGAGAAAAGGGAAAAGAAGAGAAAAGAGAAAAGAGAAATGTGATAAGAAGAGAAAAGAGAAAAGAAGAGAAAAGAGAATAGAGAATAGAGAAAAGAAGAGAAAAGGTAAAAGAGAAAAGATGAGAAAAGAGAAAAGAGAAAAAAGAAAAGAGAAAAGAATAGAAAAGACAAAGGAGAAAAGAACAGTGAAAAGAGAAAAGGAGAGAAAATAAATGAAAAGAAGCGAAAAGCGAAAAGAACAGCAAAGAAGAGAAAAGAGAAGAGAAAAAAGTGAAAAGAGTAAAGAAGAGAAAAGAAGAGAAATGAGAAAAGAAGAGAAAAGAGAAAAGAGAAATGTGATAAGAAGCGAAAAGAGAAAAGAGAAAAGAAGAGAAAAGAGAAAAGAGAAATGTGATAAGAAGAGAAAAGAGAAAAGAGAAAAGAAGAGAAAAGAGAATAGAGAATAGAGAAAAGAAGAGAAAAGGGAAAAGAGAAAAGAAGAGAAAAGGGAAAAGAGAAAAGAAGAGATAAGAACAGAAAAATGAAAAGAGAAAGGAAGAGAAAAGTGAAAAGCGAAAAGAGAATATATAGAGAAAAGAAGAGAATAGAAGAGAAAAGAGAAAAGAAGGGAAAAGAGAAAAGAAGAGAATAGAGAAATGAGGAAAGAGAAAAGAAGAGAAAAGAGAAAAGAAGAGAAACGGGAAAAGAGAAAAGAAGAGAAAGGGGACAAGAGGAAAGAAGAGAGAAGAAGAGAAAAGAAGAGGATAGAGAAAAGAGAAAAGAAGAGAAAAGAGAAATTAGAAAAGAAGAGGAAATAGAAAAGAGAAAAGAAGAGTAAAGAGAAAAGAGATAAGAAGAGAAAAGAGAAAAGAAGAGAAAATGGAAAAGAGGAAAGAAGAGGATAGAGAAAAGAGAAAAGAAGAGAAAAGAAGAGAAAAGAGAAAATAGAAAAGAAGAGGAAATAGAAAAGAGAAAAGAGAAAAGAAGAGTAAAGAGAAAAGAGTTAAGAAGAGAAAAGAGAAAAGAGAAAAGAAGAGAAAAGAGAATAGAGAATAGAGAAAAGAAGAGAAAAGGGAAAAGAAGAGAAAAGAGAAAAGAGAAAAGAAAAGAATAGAGAAAAGAGAAAAAAGAAAAGAGAAAAGAAAAGAGAAAAGAGAAAAGAACAGTGAAAAGAGAAAAGAAGAGAAAAGAAATGAATAGACGAGAAAAGAGAAAAGAAGAGAAAAGAAATTAAAAGAAGAGAAAAGAGAAAAGAAGAGAAAAGAAGAGAAAAGAAGAGAAAAGAGAAAAGAAGAGAAAAGAAGAGAAAAGAGAAAAGAAGAGAGAAGAAGAGAAAAGAAGAGGATAGAGAAAATAGAAAACAAGAGAATAGAAGAGAATAGAGAAAATAGAAAAGAAGAGGATATAGAAAAGAGAAAAGAAGAGTAAAGAGAAAAGAGATAAGAAGAGAAAAGAGAAAAGAAGTGAAAAGAGAAAATAGACAAGAGAAAAGAAGAGAAAATGGAAAAGAGATAAGAAGAGATTAGAGAAAGAGAAAAGAAGAGAAACGAGAAATGAGAAAAGAGAAAAGAAGAGGGAATGGAGAAGAAGAGAAAAGAGAAAAGAAGAGAAAAGAGAAAAGAGAATAAAAGAGAAAAGGGAACAGAGGAAAGAAGACAAAAGAGAACAGAAGAGAATAGAGAAAAGAGAAATGTGATAAGAAGAGAAAAGAGAAAAGAGAAAAGAAGAGAAAAGAGAATAGAGAATAGAGAAAAGAAGAGAAAAGGGAAAAGAAGAGAAAAGAGAAAAGAGAAATGTGATAAGAAGAGAAAAGAGAAAAGAGAAAAGAAGAGAAAAGAGAATAGAGAATAGAGAAAAGAAGAGAAAAGGGAAAAGAGATAAGAAGAGAATAGAGAAAAGAAGTGAAAATGGAAAAGAGGAAAGAAGAGAAAAGAATAGAGGAGAAAAAAGAGACAAGAAGAGAAACAGAAAAGAAGAGAAAAGTGAAATGAGAAATGAGAAAAGAAGAGGGACTGGAGAAGAAGAGAAAAGAGAAAAGAAGAGAAAAGATAAAAGAGAATAAAAGAGAAAAGGGAACAGAGGAAAGAAGACAAAAGAGAACAGAAGAGAATAGAGAAAAGAGACAAGAAGAAAAAAGAAGATAGAAGAAGAGAAAAGAGAACAGAAGAAAATAGAGAAAAGAGAAAAGCGAACAGAAGATAAAAGAAGAGAAAAGAATAGAGAAAAGAAGAGAATTGAAAAAAGAGAAATGGGAAAAGAAGAGAAAAGGGAAAAGAGAAAAGAACAGAAAAGAGTAAAGGGAAAAGTGAATAGAAGAGAAAAGAATAGAAAAGAGAAAAGAGAAAAGTCGAGAAAAGAGAAAAGAAAGGAAATGGGAAAAGAGAAAAGAAGAGAAAAGAGAAAAGAAGAGAAAAGGAAAAAGAAGAGAAAAGGGAAAAGAGAAAAGAAGAGAAAAGAGAAAAGAGAAAAAAGAAAAGAGAAAAGAAAAGAGAAAAGAGAAAAGAACAGTGAAAAGAGAAAAGAAGAGAAAAGAAATGAATAGACGAGAAAAGAGAAAAGAAGAGAAAAGAAATTAAAAGAAGAGAAAAGAGAAAAGAAGAGAAAAGAAGAGAAAAGAGAAAAGAAGAGAGAAGAAGAGAAAAGAAGAGGATAGAGAAAATAGAAAACAAGAGAATAGAAGAGAATAGAGAAAATAGAAAAGAAGAGGATATAGAAAAGAGAAAAGAAGAGTAAAGAGAAAAGAGATAAGAAGATAAAACAGAAAAGAAGTGAAAAGAGAAAATAGACAAGAGAAAAGAAGAGAAAATGGAAAAGAGATAAGAAGAGAATAGAGAAAGAGAAAAGAAGAGAAACGAGAAATGAGAAAAGAGAAAAGAAGAGGGAATGGAGAAGAAGAGAAAAGAGAAAAGAAGAGAAAAGATAAAAGAGAATAAAAGAGAAAAGGGAACAGAAGATAAAAGAAGAGAAAAGAATAGAGAAAAGAAGAGAATTGAAAAAAGAGAAATGGGAAAAGAAGAGAAAAGGGAAAAGAGAAAAGAACAGAAAAGAGAAAAGGGAAAAGTGAATAGAAGAGAAAAGAATTGAAAAGAGAAAAGAGAAAAGTCGAGAAAAGAGAAAAGAAAGGAAATGGGAAAAGAGAAAAGAAGAGAAAAGAGAAAAGAAGAGAAAAGGAAAAAGAAGAGAAAAGGGAAAAGAGAAAAGAAGAGAAAAGAGAAAAGAAGAGAATAGAGAAATGAGGAAAGAGAAAAGAAGAGAAAAGAGAAAAGAAGAGAAACGGGAAAAGAGAAAAGAAGAGAAAGGGGACAAGAGGAAAGAAGAGAGAAGAAGAGAAAAGAAGAGGATAGAGAAAAGAGAAAAGAAGAGAAAAGAGAAATTAGAAAAGAAGAGGAAATAGAAAAGAGAAAAGAAGAGTAAAGAGAAAAGAGATAAGAAGAGAAAAGAGAAAAGAAGAGAAAATGGAAAAGAGGAAAGAAGAGGATAGAGAAAAGAGAAAAGAAGAGAAAAGAAGAGAAAAGAGAAAATAGAAAAGAAGAGGAAATAGAGAAGAGTAAAGAGAAAAGAAGAGTAAAGAGAAAAGAGATAAGAAGAGAAAAGAGAAAAGAAGAGAAAATGGAAAAGACGAAAGAAGAGAAAAGAAGAGAAAAATGAAAAGAGAAAGGAATGGAAAAGTGAAAAGCGAAAAGAGAATATATAGAGAAAAGAAGAGAATAGAAGAGAAAAGAAGAGAAAAGAGAAAAGAAGAGAATAGAGAAATGAGGAAAGAGAAAAGAAGAGAAAAGAAGAGAAAAGAGAAAAGAAGAGAAAAGGGAAAAGAGAAAAGAAGAGAAAGGGGACAAGAGAAAAGAAGAGAGAACAGAAAAGAAGAGGATAGAGAAAAGAGAAAACAAGAGAAAAGAAGAGAAAAGAGAAAATAGAAAAGAAGAGGAAATAGAAAAGAGAAAAGAGAAAAGAAGAGTAAAGAGAAAAGAGTTAAGAAGAGAAAAGAGAAAAGAGAAAAGAAGAGAAAAGAGAATAGAGAATAGAGAAAAGAAGAGAAAAGGGAAATGAAGAGAAAAGAGAAATGTGATAAGAAGAGAAAAGAGAAAAGAGAAAAGAAGAGAAAAGAGAATAGAGAATAGAGAACAGAAGAGAAAAGGGAAAAGAAGAGAAAAGAGAAAAGAGAAATGTGATAAGAAGAGAAAAGAGAAAAGAAGAGAAAAGAGAATAGAGAATAGAGAAAAGAAGAGAAAAGGGAAAAGAGAAAAGAAGAGAAAAGAGAAAAGAGAAAAAAGAAAAGAGAAAAGAATAGAAAAGACAAAGGAGAAAAGAACAGTGAAAAGAGAAAAGGAGAGAAAATAAATGAAAAGAACCGAAAAGCGAAAAGAAGAGAAAAGAAGAGAAAAGAGAAGAGAAAAAAGTGAAAAGAGTAAAGAAGAGAAAAGAAGAGAAATGAGAAAAGAAGAGAAAAGAGAAAAGAGAAATGTGATAAGAAGCGAAAAGAAAAAAGAGAAAAGAAGAGAAAAGAGAAAAGAGAAATGTGATAAGAAGAGAAAAGAGAAAAGAGAAAAGAAGAGAAAAGAGAATAGAGAATAGAGAAAAGAAGAGAAAAGGGAAAAGAGAAAAGAAGAGAAAGGGGACAAGAGGAAAGAAGAGAGAAGAAGAGAAAAGAAGAGGATAGAGAAAAGAGAAAAGAAGAGAAAAGAGAAATTAGAAAAGAAGAGGAAATAGAAAAGAGAAAAGAAGAGTAAAGAGAAAAGAGATAAGAAGAATAAAGAGAAAAGAAGAGAAAATGGAAAAGAGGAAAGAAGAGGATAGAGAAAAGAGAAAAGAAGAGAAAAGAAGAGAAAAGAGAAAATAGAAAAGAAGAGGAAATAGAGAAGAGTAAAGAGAAAAGAAGAGTAAAGAGAAAAGAGATAAGAAGAGAAAAGAGAAAAGAAGAGAAAATGGAAAAGACGAAAGAAGAGAAAAGAAGAGAAAAATGAAAAGAGAAAGGAATGGAAAAGTGAAAAGCGAAAAGAGAATATATAGAGAAAAGAAGAGAATAGAAGAGAAAAGAGAAAAGAAGAGAAAAGAAGAGAAAAGAGAAAAGAAGAGAAAAGGGAAAAGAGAAAAGAAGAGAAAGGGGACAAGAGAAAAGAAGAGAGAACAGAAAAGAAGAGGATAGAGAAAAGAGAAAACAAGAGAAAAGAAGAGAAAAGAGAAAATAGAAAAGAAGAGGAAATAGAAAAGAGACAAGAGAAATGAAGAGTAAAGAGAAAAGAGATAAGAAGAGAAAAGAGAAAAGAAGTGAAAATGGAAAAGAGGAAAGAAGAGAAAAGAATAGAGGAGAAAAAAGAGACAAGAAGAGAAAGAGAAAAGAAGAGAAAAGTGAAATGAGAAATGAGAAAAGAAGAGGGACTGGAGAAGAAGAGAAAAGAGAAAAGAAGAGAAAAGATAAAAGAGAATAAAAGAGAAAAGGGAACAGAGGAAAGAAGACAAAAGAGAACAGAAGAGAATAGAGAAAAGAGACAAGAAGAAAAAAGAAGATAGAAGAAGAGAAAAGAGAACAGAAGAAAATAGAGAAAAGAGAAAAGCGAACAGAAGATAAAAGAAGAGAAAAGAATAGAGAAAAGAAGAGAATTGAAAAAAGAGAAATGGGAAAAGAAGAGAAAAGGGAAAAGAGAAAAGAACAGAAAAGAGAAAAGGGAAAAGTGAATAGAAGAGAAAAGAATTGAAAAGAGAAAAGAGAAAAGTCGAGAAAAGAGAAAAGAAAGGAAATGGGAAAAGAGAAAAGAAGAGAAAAGAGAAAAGAAGAGAAAAGAGAAATTAGAAAAGAAGAGGAAATAGAAAAGAGAAAAGAAGAGTAAAGAGAAAAGAGATAAGAAGAGAAAAGAGAAAAGAAGAGAAAATGGAAAAGAGGAAAGAAGAGGATAGAGAAAAGAGAAAAGAAGAGAAAAGAAGAGAAAAGAGAAAATAGAAAAGAAGAGGAAATAGAAAAGAGAAAAGAGAAAAGAAGAGTAAAGAGAAAAGAGTTAAGAAGAGAAAAGAGAAAAGAGAAAAGAAGAGAAAAGAGAATAGAGAATAGAGAAAAGAAGAGAAAAGGGAAAAGAAGAGAAAAGAGAAAAGAGAAAAGAAGAGAATAGAGAAAAGAGAAAAAAGAAAAGAGAAAAGAAAAGAGAAAAGAGAAAAGAACAGTGAAAAGAGAAAAGAAGAGAAAAGAAATGAATAGACGAGAAAAGAGAAAAGAAGAGAAAAGAAATTAAAAGAAGAGAAAAGAGAAAAGAAGAGAAAAGAAGAGAAAAGAAGAGAAAAGAGAAAAGAAGAGAAAAGAAGAGAAAAGAGAAAAGAAGAGAGAAGAAGAGAAAAGAAGAGGATAGAGAAAATAGAAAACAAGAGAATAGAAGAGAATAGAGAAAATAGAAAAGAAGAGGATATAGAAAAGAGAAAAGAAGAGTAAAGAGAAAAGAGATAAGAAGAGAAAAGAGAAAAGAAGTGAAAAGAGAAAATAGACAAGAGAAAAGAAGAGAAAATGGAAAAGAGATAAGAAGAGATTAGAGAAAGAGAAAAGAAGAGAAACGAGAAATGAGAAAAGAGAAAAGAAGAGGGAATGGAGAAGAAGAGAAAAGAGAAAAGAAGAGAAAAGAGAAAAGAGAATAAAAGAGAAAAGGGAACAGAGGAAAGAAGACAAAAGAGAACAGAAGAGAATAGAGAAAAGAGAAATGTGATAAGAAGAGAAAAGAGAAAAGAGAAAAGAAGAGAAAAGAGAATAGAGAATAGAGAAAAGAAGAGAAAAGGGAAAAGAAGAGAAAAGAGAAAAGAGAAATGTGATAAGAAGAGAAAAGAGAAAAGAGAAAAGAAGAGAAAAGAGAATAGAGAATAGAGAAAAGAAGAGAAAAGGGAAAAGAGATAAGAAGAGAAAAGAGAAAAGAAGTGAAAATGGAAAAGAGGAAAGAAGAGAAAAGAATAGAGGAGAAAAAAGAGACAAGAAGAGAAACAGAAAAGAAGAGAAAAGTGAAATGAGAAATGAGAAAAGAAGAGGGACTGGAGAAGAAGAGAAAAGAGAAAAGAAGAGAAAAGATAAAAGAGAATAAAAGAGAAAAGGGAACAGAGGAAAGAAGACAAAAGAGAACAGAAGAGAATAGAGAAAAGAGACAAGAAGAAAAAAGAAGATAGAAGAAGAGAAAAGAGAACAGAAGAAAATAGAGAAAAGAGAAAAGCGAACAGAAGATAAAAGAAGAGAAAAGAATAGAGAAAAGAAGAGAATTGA
This sequence comes from Chiloscyllium punctatum, assembly GCF_047496795.1. Lineage (NCBI taxonomy): Eukaryota > Metazoa > Chordata > Chondrichthyes > Orectolobiformes > Hemiscylliidae > Chiloscyllium > Chiloscyllium punctatum. Next base: position 72,164,749 of record NC_092758.1, on the reverse strand, counting down.
AAAAAGAGAAATGGGAAAAGAAGAGAAAAGGGAAAAGAGAAAAGAACAGAAAAGAGAAAAGGGAAAAGTGAATAGAAGAGAAAAGAATAGAAAAGAGAAAAGAGAAAAGTCGAGAAAAGAGAAAAGAAAGGAAATGGGAAAAGAGAAAAGAAGAGAAAAGAGAAAAGAAGAGAAAAGGAAAAAGAAGAGAAAAGGGAAAAGAGAAAAGAAGAGAAAAGAGAAAAGAGAAAAAAGAAAAGAGAAAAGAAAAGAGAAAAGAGAAAAGAGAAATGTGATAAGAAGAGAAAAGAGAAAAGAGAAAAGAAGAGAAAAGAGAATAGAGAATAGAGAAAAGAAGAGAAAAGGGAAAAGAGAAAAGAAGAGAAAAGAGAAAAGAGAAAAAAGAAAAGAGAAAAGAATAGAAAAGACAAAGGAGAAAAGAACAGTGAAAAGAGAAAAGGAGAGAAAATAAATGAAAAGAAGCGAAAAGCGAAAAGAAGAGAAAAGAAGAGAAAAGAGAAGAGAAAAAAGTGAAAAGAGTAAAGAAGAGAAAGAAGAGAAATGAGAAAAGAAGAGAAAAGAGAAAAGAGAAATGTGATAAGAAGCGAAAAGAGAAAAGAGAAAAGAAGAGAAAAGAGAATAGAGAATAGAGAAAAGAAGAGAAAAGGGAAAAGAGAAAAGAAGAGAAAAGGGAAAAGAGAAAAGAAGAGATAAGAACAGAAAAATGAAAAGAGAAAGGAAGAGAAAAGTGAAAAGCGAAAAGAGAATATATAGAGAAAAGAAGAGAATAGAAGAGAAAAGAGAAAAGAAGGGAAAAGAGAAAAGAAGAGAATAGAGAAATGAGGAAAGAGAAAAGAAGAGAAAAGAGAAAAGAAGAGAAACGGGAAAAGAGAAAAGAAGAGAAAGGGGACAAGAGGAAAGAAGAGAGAAGAAGAGAAAAGAAGAGGATAGATAAAAGAGAAAAGAAGAGAAAAGAAGAGAAAAGAGAAAATAGAAAAGAAGAGGAAATAGAAAAGAGAAAAGAAGAGTAAAGAGAAAAGAGATAAGAAGAGAAAAGAGAAAAGAAGAGAAAATGGAAAAGAGGAAAGAAGAGGATAGAGAAAAGAGAAAAGAAGAGAAAAGAAGAGAAAAGAGAAAAGAAGAGAAAAGGAAAAACTAGAGAAAAGGGAAAGAGAAAAGAAGAGAAAAGAGAAAAAAGAAAAGAGAAAAGAAAAGAGAAAAGAGAAAAGAACAGTGAAAAGAGAAAAGAAGAGAAAAGAAATGAATAGACGAGAAAAGAGAAAAGAAGAGAAAAGAAATTAAAAGAAGAGAAAAGAGAAAAGAAGAGAAAAGAAGAGAAAAGAAGAGAAAAGAGAAAAGAAGAGAAAAGAAGAGAAAAGAGAAAAGAAGAGAGAAGAAGAGAAAAGAAGAGGATAGAGAAAATAGAAAACAAGAGAATAGAAGAGAATAGAGAAAATAGAAAAGAAGAGGATATAGAAAAGAGAAAAGAAGAGTAAAGAGAAAAGAGATAAGAAGAGAAAAGAGAAAAGAAGTGAAAAGAGAAAATAGACAAGAGAAAAGAAGAGAAAATGGAAAAGAGATAAGAAGAGAATAGAGAAAGAGAAAAGAAGAGAAACGAGAAATGAGAAAATAGAAAAGAAGAGGAAATAGAAAAGAGAAAAGAGAAAAGAAGAGTAAAGAGAAAAGAGATAAGAAGAGAAAAGAGAAAAGAAGAGAAAATGGAAAAGACGAAAGAAGAGAAAAGAAGAGAAAAATGAAAAGAGAAAGGAATGGAAAAGTGAAAAGCGAAAAGAGAATGTATAGAGAAAAGAAGAGAATAGAAGAGAAAAGAAGAGAAAAGAGAAAAGAAGAGAATAGAGAAATGAGGAAAGAGAAAAGAAGAGAAAAGAAGAGAAAAGAGAAAAGAAGAGAAAAGGGAAAAGAGAAAAGAAGAGAAAGGGGACAAGAGAAAAGAAGAGAGAACAGAAAAGAAGAGGATAGAGAAAAGAGAAAACAAGAGACTAGAAGAGAAAAGAGAAAATAGAAAAGAAGAGGAAATAGAAAAGAGACAAGAGAAAAGAAGAGTAAAGAGAAAAGAGATAAGAAGAGAAAAGAGAAAAGAAGTGAAAATGGAAAAGAGGAAAGAAGAGAAAAGAATAGAGGAGAAAAAAGAGACAAGAAGAGAAAGAGAAAAGAAGAGAAAAGTGAAATGAGAAATGAGAAAAGAAGAGGGACTGGAGAAGAAGAGAAAAGAGAAAAGAAGAGAAAAGATAAAAGAGAATAAAAGAGAAAAGGGAACAGAGGAAAGAAGACAAAAGAGAACAGAAGAGAATAGAGAAAAGAGACAAGAAGAAAAAAGAAGATAGAAGAAGAGAAAAGAGAACAGAAGAAAATAGAGAAAAGAGAAAAGCGAACAGAAGATAAAAGAAGAGAAAAGAATAGAGAAAAGAAGAGAATTGAAAAAAGAGAAATGGGAAAAGAAGAGAAAAGGGAAAAGAGAAAAGAACAGAAAAGAGAAAAGGGAAAAGTGAATAGAAGAGAAAAGAATAGAAAAGAGAAAAGAGAAAAGTCGAGAAAAGAGAAAAGAAAGGAAATGGGAAAAGAGAAAAGAAGAGAAAAGAGAAAAGAAGAGAAAAGGAAAAAGAAGAGAAAAGGGAAAAGAGAAAAGAAGAGAAAAGAGAAAAGAGAAAAAAGAAAAGAGAAAAGAAAAGAGAAAAGAGAAAAGAACAGTGAAAAGAGAAAAGAAGAGAAAAGAAATGAATAGACGAGAAAAGAGAAAAGAAGAGAAAAGAAATTAAAAGAAGAGAAAAGAGAAAAGAAGAGAAAAGAAGAGAAAAGAAGAGAAAAGAGAAAAGAAGAGAAAAGAAGAGAAAAGAGAAAAGAAGAGAGAAGAAGAGAAAAGAAGAGAATAGAGAAAATAGAAAACAAGAGAATAGAAGAGAATAGAGAAAATAGAAAAGAAGAGGATATAGAAAAGAGAAAAGAAGAGTAAAGAGAAAAGAGTTAAGAAGAGAAAAGAGAAAAGAAGTGAAAAGAGAAAATAGACAAGAGAAAAGAAGAGAAAATGGAAAAGAGATAAGAAGAGAATAGAGAAAGAGAAAAGAAGAGAAACGAGAAATGAGAAAAGAGAAAAGAAGAGGGAATGGAGAAGAAGAGAAAAGAGAAAAGAAGAGAAAAGATAAAAGAGAATAAAAGAGAAAAGGGAACAGAGGAAAGAAGACAAAAGAGAACAGAAGAGAATAGAGAAAAGAGACAAGAAGAAAAAAGAAGATAGAAGAAGAGAAAAGAGAACAGAAGAAAATAGAGAAAAGAGAAAAGCGAACAGAAGATAAAAGAAGAGAAAAGAATAGAGAAAAGAAGAGAATTGAAAAAAGAGAAATGGTAAAAGAAGAGAAAAGGGAAAAGAGAAAAGAACAGAAAAGAGAAAAGGGAAAAGTGAATAGAAGAGAAAAGAATAGAAAAGAGAAAAGAGAAAAGTCGAGAAAAGAGAAAAGAAAGGATATGGGAAAAGAGAAAAGAAGAGAAAAGAGAAAAGAAGAGAAAAGGAAAAAGAAGAGAAAAGGGAAAAGAGAAAAGAAGAGAAAAGAGAAAAGAGAAAAAAGAAAAGAGAAAAGAAAAGAGAAAAGAGAAAAGAACAGTGAAAAGAGAAAAGAAGAGAAAAGAAATGAATAGACGAGAAAAGAGAAAAGAAGAGAAAAGAAATTAAAAGAAGAGAAAAGAGAAAAGAAGAGAAAAGAAGAGAAAAGAAGAGAAAAGAGAAAAGAAGAGAAAAGAAGAGAAAAGAGAAAAGAAGAGAGAAGAAGAGAAAAGAAGAGAATAGAGAAAATAGAAAACAAGAGAATAGAAGAGAATAGAGAAAATAGAAAAGAAGAGGATATAGAAAAGAGAAAAGAAGAGTAAAGAGAAAAGAGTTAAGAAGAGAAAAGAGAAAAGAAGTGAAAAGAGAAAATAGACAAGAGAAAAGAAGAGAAAATGGAAAAGAGATAAGAAGAGAATAGAGAAAGAGAAAAGAAGAGAAACGAGAAATGAGAAAAGAGAAAAGAAGAGGGAATGGAGAAGAAGAGAAAAGAGAAAAGAAGAGAAAAGATAAAAGAGAATAAAAGAGAAAAGGGAACAGAGGAAAGAAGACAAAAGAGAACAGAAGAGAATAGAGAAAAGAGACAAGAAGAAAAAAGAAGATAGAAGAAGAGAAAAGAGAACAGAAGAAAATAGAGAAAAGAGAAAAGCGAACAGAAGATAAAAGAAGAGAAAAGAATAGAGAAAAGAAGAGAATTGAAAAAAGAGAAATGGGAAAAGAAGAGAAAAGGGAAAAGAGAAAAGAACAGAAAAGAGAAAAGGGAAAAGTGAATAGAAGAGAAAAGAATAGAAAAGAGAAAAGAGAAAAGTCGAGAAAAGAGAAAAGAAAGGAAATGGGAAAAGAGAAAAGAAGAGAAAAGAGAAAAGAAGAGAAAAGGAAAAAGAAGAGAAAAGGGAAAAGAGAAAAGAAGAGAAAAGAGAAAAGAGAAAAAAGAAAAGAGAAAAGAAAAGAGAAAAGAGAAAAGAACAGTGAAAAGAGAAAAGAAGAGAAAAGAAATGAATAGACGAGAAAAGAGAAAAGAAGAGAAAAGAAATTAAAAGAAGAGAAAAGAGAAAAGAAGAGAAAAGAAGAGAAAAGAAGAGAAAAGAGAAAAGAAGAGAGAAGAAGAGAAAAGAAGAGGATAGAGAAAATAGAAAACAAGAGAATAGAAGAGAATAGAGAAAATAGAAAAGAAGAGGATATAGAAAAGAGAAAAGAAGAGTAAAGAGAAAAGAGATAAGAAGAGAAAAGAGAAAAGAAGTGAAAAGAGAAAATAGACAAGAGAAAAGAAGAGAAAATGGAAAAGAGATAAGAAGAGAATAGAGACAGAGAAAAGAAGAGAAACGAGAAATGAGAAAAGAGAAAAGAAGAGGGAATGGAGAAGAAGAGAAAAGAGAAAAGAAGAGAAAAGATAAAAGAGAATAAAAGAGAAAAGGGAACAGAGGAAAGAAGACAAAAGAGAACAGAAGAGAATAGAGAAAAGAGAAATGTGATAAGAAGAGTAAAGAGAAAAGAGAAAAGAAGAGAAAAGAGAATAGAGAATAGAGAAAAGAAGAGAAAAGGGAAAAGAAGAGAAAAGAGAAAAGAGAAATGTGATAAGAAGAGAAAAGAGAAAAGAGAAAAGAAGAGAAAAGAGAATAGAGAATAGAGAAAAGAAGAGAAAAGGGAAAAGAGAAAAGAAGAGAAAAGAGAAAAGAGAAAAAAGAAAAGAGAAAAGAATAGAAAAGACAAAGGAGAAAAGAACAGTGAAAAGAGAAAAGGAGAGAAAATAAATGAAAAGAAGCGAAAAGCGAAAAGAAGAGAAAAGAAGAGAAAAGAGAAGAGAAAAAAGTGAAAAGAGTAAAGAAGAGAAAAGAAGAGAAATGAGAAAAGAGAAATGTGATAAGAAGAGAAAAGAGAAAAGAGAAAAGAAGAGAAAAGAGAATAGAGAATAGAGAAAAGAAGAGAAAAGGGAAAAGAAGAGAAAAGAGAAAAGAGAAATGTGATAAGAAGAGAAAAGAGAAAAGAAGAGAAAAGAGAATAGAGAATAGAGAAAAGAAGAGAAAAGGTAAAAGAGAAAAGATGAGAAAAGAGAAAAGAGAAAAAAGAAAAGAGAAAAGAATAGAAAAGACAAAGGAGAAAAGAACAGTGAAAAGAGAAAAGGAGAGAAAATAAATGAAAAGAAGCGAAAAGCGAAAAGAACAGCAAAGAAGAGAAAAGAGAAGAGAAAAAAGTGAAAAGAGTAAAGAAGAGAAAAGAAGAGAAATGAGAAAAGAAGAGAAAAGAGAAAAGAGAAATGTGATAAGAAGCGAAAAGAGAAAAGAGAAAAGAAGAGAAAAGAGAAAAGAGAAATGTGATAAGAAGAGAAAAGAGAAAAGAGAAAAGAAGAGAAAAGAGAATAGAGAATAGAGAAAAGAAGAGAAAAGGGAAAAGAGAAAAGAAGAGAAAAGGGAAAAGAGAAAAGAAGAGATAAGAACAGAAAAATGAAAAGAGAAAGGAAGAGAAAAGTGAAAAGCGAAAAGAGAATATATAGAGAAAAGAAGAGAATAGAAGAGAAAAGAGAAAAGAAGGGAAAAGAGAAAAGAAGAGAATAGAGAAATGAGGAAAGAGAAAAGAAGAGAAAAGAGAAAAGAAGAGAAACGGGAAAAGAGAAAAGAAGAGAAAGGGGACAAGAGGAAAGAAGAGAGAAGAAGAGAAAAGAAGAGGATAGAGAAAAGAGAAAAGAAGAGAAAAGAGAAATTAGAAAAGAAGAGGAAATAGAAAAGAGAAAAGAAGAGTAAAGAGAAAAGAGATAAGAAGAGAAAAGAGAAAAGAAGAGAAAATGGAAAAGAGGAAAGAAGAGGATAGAGAAAAGAGAAAAGAAGAGAAAAGAAGAGAAAAGAGAAAATAGAAAAGAAGAGGAAATAGAAAAGAGAAAAGAGAAAAGAAGAGTAAAGAGAAAAGAGTTAAGAAGAGAAAAGAGAAAAGAGAAAAGAAGAGAAAAGAGAATAGAGAATAGAGAAAAGAAGAGAAAAGGGAAAAGAAGAGAAAAGAGAAAAGAGAAAAGAAAAGAATAGAGAAAAGAGAAAAAAGAAAAGAGAAAAGAAAAGAGAAAAGAGAAAAGAACAGTGAAAAGAGAAAAGAAGAGAAAAGAAATGAATAGACGAGAAAAGAGAAAAGAAGAGAAAAGAAATTAAAAGAAGAGAAAAGAGAAAAGAAGAGAAAAGAAGAGAAAAGAAGAGAAAAGAGAAAAGAAGAGAAAAGAAGAGAAAAGAGAAAAGAAGAGAGAAGAAGAGAAAAGAAGAGGATAGAGAAAATAGAAAACAAGAGAATAGAAGAGAATAGAGAAAATAGAAAAGAAGAGGATATAGAAAAGAGAAAAGAAGAGTAAAGAGAAAAGAGATAAGAAGAGAAAAGAGAAAAGAAGTGAAAAGAGAAAATAGACAAGAGAAAAGAAGAGAAAATGGAAAAGAGATAAGAAGAGATTAGAGAAAGAGAAAAGAAGAGAAACGAGAAATGAGAAAAGAGAAAAGAAGAGGGAATGGAGAAGAAGAGAAAAGAGAAAAGAAGAGAAAAGAGAAAAGAGAATAAAAGAGAAAAGGGAACAGAGGAAAGAAGACAAAAGAGAACAGAAGAGAATAGAGAAAAGAGAAATGTGATAAGAAGAGAAAAGAGAAAAGAGAAAAGAAGAGAAAAGAGAATAGAGAATAGAGAAAAGAAGAGAAAAGGGAAAAGAAGAGAAAAGAGAAAAGAGAAATGTGATAAGAAGAGAAAAGAGAAAAGAGAAAAGAAGAGAAAAGAGAATAGAGAATAGAGAAAAGAAGAGAAAAGGGAAAAGAGATAAGAAGAGAAAAGAGAAAAGAAGTGAAAATGGAAAAGAGGAAAGAAGAGAAAAGAATAGAGGAGAAAAAAGAGACAAGAAGAGAAACAGAAAAGAAGAGAAAAGTGAAATGAGAAATGAGAAAAGAAGAGGGACTGGAGAAGAAGAGAAAAGAGAAAAGAAGAGAAAAGATAAAAGAGAATAAAAGAGAAAAGGGAACAGAGGAAAGAAGACAAAAGAGAACAGAAGAGAATAGAGAAAAGAGACAAGAAGAAAAAAGAAGATAGAAGAAGAGAAAAGAGAACAGAAGAAAATAGAGAAAAGAGAAAAGCGAACAGAAGATAAAAGAAGAGAAAAGAATAGAGAAAAGAAGAGAATTGAAAAAAGAGAAATGGGAAAAGAAGAGAAAAGGGAAAAGAGAAAAGAACAGAAAAGAGTAAAGGGAAAAGTGAATAGAAGAGAAAAGAATAGAAAAGAGAAAAGAGAAAAGTCGAGAAAAGAGAAAAGAAAGGAAATGGGAAAAGAGAAAAGAAGAGAAAAGAGAAAAGAAGAGAAAAGGAAAAAGAAGAGAAAAGGGAAAAGAGAAAAGAAGAGAAAAGAGAAAAGAGAAAAAAGAAAAGAGAAAAGAAAAGAGAAAAGAGAAAAGAACAGTGAAAAGAGAAAAGAAGAGAAAAGAAATGAATAGACGAGAAAAGAGAAAAGAAGAGAAAAGAAATTAAAAGAAGAGAAAAGAGAAAAGAAGAGAAAAGAAGAGAAAAGAGAAAAGAAGAGAGAAGAAGAGAAAAGAAGAGGATAGAGAAAATAGAAAACAAGAGAATAGAAGAGAATAGAGAAAATAGAAAAGAAGAGGATATAGAAAAGAGAAAAGAAGAGTAAAGAGAAAAGAGATAAGAAGATAAAACAGAAAAGAAGTGAAAAGAAAAAATAGACAAGAGAAAAGAAGAGAAAATGGAAAAGAGATAAGAAGAGAATAGAGAAAGAGAAAAGAAGAGAAACGAGAAATGAGAAAAGAGAAAAGAAGAGGGAATGGAGAAGAAGAGAAAAGAGAAAAGAAGAGAAAAGATAAAAGAGAATAAAAGAGAAAAGGGAACAGAAGATAAAAGAAGAGAAAAGAATAGAGAAAAGAAGAGAATTGAAAAAAGAGAAATGGGAAAAGAAGAGAAAAGGGAAAAGAGAAAAGAACAGAAAAGAGAAAAGGGAAAAGTGAATAGAAGAGAAAAGAATAGAAAAGAGAAAAGAGAAAAGTCGAGAAAAGAGAAAAGAAAGGAAATGGGAAAAGAGAAAAGAAGAGAAAAGAGAAAAGAAGAGAAAAGGAAAAAGAAGAGAAAAGGGAAAAGAGAAAAGAAGAGAAAAGAGAAAAGAAGAGAATAGAGAAATGAGGAAAGAGAAAAGAAGAGAAAAGAGAAAAGAAGAGAAACGGCAAAAGAGAAAAGAAGAGAAAGGGGACAAGAGGAAAGAAGAGAGAAGAAGAGAAAAGAAGAGGATAGAGAAAAGAGAAAAGAAGAGAAAAGAGAAATTAGAAAAGAAGAGGAAATAGAAAAGAGAAAAGAAGAGTAAAGAGAAAAGAGATAAGAAGAGAAAAGAGAAAAGAAGAGAAAATGGAAAAGAGGAAAGAAGAGGATAGAGAAAAGAGAAAAGAAGAGAAAAGAAGAGAAAAGAGAAAATAGAAAAGAAGAGGAAATAGAGAAGAGTAAAGAGAAAAGAAGAGTAAAGAGAAAAGAGATAAGAAGAGAAAAGAGAAAAGAAGAGAAAATGGAAAAGACGAAAGAAGAGAAAAGAAGAGAAAAATGAAAAGAGAAAGGAATGGAAAAGTGAAAAGCGAAAAGAGAATATATAGAGAAAAGAAGAGAATAGAAGAGAAAAGAAGAGAAAAGAGAAAAGAAGAGAATAGAGAAATGAGGAAAGAGAAAAGAAGAGAAAAGAAGAGAAAAGAGAAAAGAAGAGAAAAGGGAAAAGAGAAAAGAAGAGAAAGGGGACAAGAGAAAAGAAGAGAGAACAGAAAAGAAGAGGATAGAGAAAAGAGAAAACAAGAGAAAAGAAGAGAAAAGAGAAAATAGAAAAGAAGAGGAAATAGAAAAGAGAAAAGAGAAAAGAAGAGTAAAGAGAAAAGAGTTAAGAAGAGAAAAGAGAAAAGAGAAAAGAAGAGAAAAGAGAATAGAGAATAGAGAAAAGAAGAGAAAAGGGAAAAGAAGAGAAAAGAGAAATGTGATAAGAAGAGAAAAGAGAAAAGAGAAAAGAAGAGAAAAGAGAATAGAGAATAGAGAACAGAAGAGAAAAGGGAAAAGAAGAGAAAAGAGAAAAGAGAAATGTGATCAGAAGAGAAAAGAGAAAAGAAGAGAAAAGAGAATAGAGAATAGAGAAAAGAAGAGAAAAGGGAAAAGAGAAAAGAAGAGAAAAGAGAAAAGAGAAAAAAGAAAAGAGAAAAGAATAGAAAAGACAAAGGAGAAAAGAACAGTGAAAAGAGAAAAGGAGAGAAAATAAATGAAAAGAAGCGAAAAGCGAAAAGAAGAGAAAAGAAGAGAAAAGAGAAGAGAAAAAAGTGAAAAGAGTAAAGAAGAGAAAAGAAGAGAAATGAGAAAAGAAGAGAAAAGAGAAAAGAGAAATGTGATAAGAAGCGAAAAGAAAAAAGAGAAAAGAAGAGAAAAGAGAAAAGAGAAATGTGATAAGAAGAGAAAAGAGAAAAGAGAAAAGAGAAAAGAGAATAGAGAATAGAGAAAAGAAGAGAAAAGGGAAAAGAGAAAAGAAGAGAAAGGGGACAAGAGGAAAGAAGAGAGAAGAAGAGAAAAGAAGAGGATAGAGAAAAGAGAAAAGAAGAGAAAAGAGAAATTAGAAAAGAAGAGGAAATAGAAAAGAGAAAAGAAGAGTAAAGAGAAAAGAGATAAGAAGAGAAAAGAGAAAAGAAGAGAAAATGGAAAAGAGGAAAGAAGAGGATAGAGAAAAGAGAAAAGAAGAGAAAAGAAGAGAAAAGAGAAAATAGAAAAGAAGAGGAAATAGAGAAGAGTAAAGAGAAAAGAAGAGTAAAGAGAAAAGAGATAAGAAGAGAAAAGAGAAAAGAAGAGAAAATGGAAAAGACGAAAGAAGAGAAAAGAAGAGAAAAATGAAAAGAGAAAGGAATGGAAAAGTGAAAAGCGAAAAGAGAATATATAGAGAAAAGAAGAGAATAGAAGAGAAAAGAAGAGAAAAGAGAAAAGAAGAGAATAGAGAAATGAGGAAAGAGAAAAGAAGAGAAAAGAAGAGAAAAGAGAAAAGAAGAGAAAAGGGAAAAGAGAAAAGAAGAGAAAGGGGACAAGAGAAAAGAAGAGAGAACAGAAAAGAAGAGGATAGAGAAAAGAGAAAACAAGAGAAAAGAAGAGAAAAGAGAAAATAGAAAAGAAGAGGAAATAGAAAAGAGACAAGAGAAATGAAGAGTAAAGAGAAAAGAGATAAGAAGAGAAAAGAGAAAAGAAGTGAAAATGGAAAAGAGGAAAGAAGAGAAAAGAATAGAGGAGAAAAAAGAGACAAGAAGAGAAAGAGAAAAGAAGAGAAAAGTGAAATGAGAAATGAGAAAAGAAGAGGGACTGGAGAAGAAGAGAAAAGAGAAAAGAAGAGAAAAGATAAAAGAGAATAAAAGAGAAAAGGGAACAGAGGAAAGAAGACAAAAGAGAACAGAAGAGAATAGAGAAAAGAGACAAGAAGAAAAAAGAAGATAGAAGAAGAGAAAAGAGAACAGAAGAAAATAGAGAAAAGAGAAAAGCGAACAGAAGATAAAAGAAGAGAAAAGAATAGAGAAAAGAAGAGAATTGAAAAAAGAGAAATGGGAAAAGAAGAGAAAAGGGAAAAGAGAAAAGAACAGAAAAGAGAAAAGGGAAAAGTGAATAGAAGAGAAAAGAATTGAAAAGAGAAAAGAGAAAAGTCGAGAAAAGAGAAAAGAAAGGAAATGGGAAAAGAGAAAAGAAGAGAAAAGAGAAAAGAAGAGAAAAGGAAAAAGAAGAGAAAAGGGAAAAGAGAAAAGAAGAGAAAAGAGAAAAGAAGAGAGAAGAAGAGAAAAGAAGAGGATAGAGAAAATAGAAAACAAGAGAATAGAAGAGAATAGAGAAAATAGAAAAGAAGAGGATATAGAAAAGAGAAAAGAAGAGTAAAGAGAAAAGAGATAAGAAGAGAAAAGAGAAAAGAAGTGAAAAGAGAAAATAGACAAGAGAAAAGAAGAGAAAATGGAAAAGAGATAAGAAGAGATTAGAGAAAGAGAAAAGAAGAGAAACGAGAAATGAGAAAAGAGAAAAGAAGAGGGAATGGAGAAGAAGAGAAAAGAGAAAAGAAGAGAAAAGAGAAAAGAGAATAAAAGAGAAAAGGGAACAGAGGAAAGAAGACAAAAGAGAACAGAAGAGAATAGAGAAAAGAGAAATGTGATAAGAAGAGAAAAGAGAAAAGAGAAAAGAAGAGAAAAGAGAATAGAGAATAGAGAAAAGAAGAGAAAAGGGAAAAGAAGAGAAAAGAGAAAAGAGAAATGTGATAAGAAGAGAAAAGAGAAAAGAGAAAAGAAGAGAAAAGAGAATAGAGAATAGAGAAAAGAAGAGAAAAGGGAAAAGAGAAAAGAAGAGAAAAGAGAAAAGAGAAAAAAGAAAAGAGAAAAGAATAGAAAAGACAAAGGAGAAAAGAACAGTGAAAAGAGAAAAGGAGAGAAAATAAATGAAAAGAAGCGAAAAGCGAAAAGAAGAGAAAAGAAGAGAAAAGAGAAGAGAAAAAAGTGAAAAGAGTAAAGAAGAGAAAAGAAGAGAAATGAGAAAAGAGAAATGTGATAAGAAGAGAAAAGAGAAAAGAGAAAAGAAGAGAAAAGAGAATAGAGAATAGAGAAAAGAAGAGAAAAGGGAAAAGAAGAGAAAAGAGAAAAGAGAAATGTGATAAGAAGAGAAAAGAGAAAAGAAGAGAAAAGAGAATAGAGAATAGAGAAAAGAAGAGAAAAGGTAAAAGAGAAAAGATGAGAAAAGAGAAAAGAGAAAAAAGAAAAGAGAAAAGAATAGAAAAGACAAAGGAGAAAAGAACAGTGAAAAGAGAAAAGGAGAGAAAATAAATGAAAAGAAGCGAAAAGCGAAAAGAACAGCAAAGAAGAGAAAAGAGAAGAGAAAAAAGTGAAAAGAGTAAAGAAGAGAAAAGAAGAGAAATGAGAAAAGAAGAGAAAAGAGAAAAGAGAAATGTGATAAGAAGCGAAAAGAGAAAAGAGAAAAGAAGAGAAAAGAGAAAAGAGAAATGTGATAAGAAGAGAAAAGAGAAAAGAGAAAAGAAGAGAAAAGAGAATAGAGAATACAGAAAAGAAGAGAAAAGGGAAAAGAGAAAAGAAGAGAAAAGGGAAATGAGAAAAGAAGAGATAAGAACAGAAAAATGAAAAGAGAAAGGAAGAGAAAAGTGAAAAGCGAAAAGAGAATATATAGAGAAAAGAAGAGAATAGAAGAGAAAAGAGAAAAGAAGGGAAAAGAGAAAAGAAGAGAATAGAGAAATGAGGAAAGAGAAAAGAAGAGAAAAGAGAAAAGAAGAGAAACGGGAAAAGAGAAAAGAAGAGAAAGGGGACAAGAGGAAAGAAGAAAGAAGAAGAGAAAAGAAGAGGATAGAGAAAAGAGAAAAGAAGAGAAAAGAGAAATTAGAAAAGAAGAGGAAATAGAAAAGAGAAAAGAAGAGTAAAGAGAAAAGAGATAAGAAGAGAAAAGAGAAAAGAAGAGAAAATGGAAAAGAGGAAAGAAGAGGATAGAGAAAAGAGAAAAGAAGAGAAAAGAAGAGAAAAGAGAAAATAGAAAAGAAGAGGAAATAGAAAAGAGAAAAGAGAAAAGAAGAGTAAAGAGAAAAGAGTTAAGAAGAGAAAAGAGAAAAGAGAAAAGAAGAGAAAAGAGAATAGAGAATAGAGAAAAGAAGAGAAAAGGGAAAAGAAGAGAAAAGAGAAAAGAGAAAAGAAGAGAATAGAGAAAAGAGAAAAAAGAAAAGAGAAAAGAAAAGAGAAAAGAGAAAAGAACAGTGAAAAGAGAAAAGAAGAGAAAAGAAATGAATAGACGAGAAAAGAGAAAAGAAGAGAAAAGAAATTAAAAGAAGAGAAAAGAGAAAAGAAGAGAAAAGAAGAGAAAAGAAGAGAAAAGAGAAAAGAAGAGAAAAGAAGAGAAAAGAGAAAAGAAGAGAGAAGAAGAGAAAAGAAGAGGATAGAGAAAATAGAAAACAAGAGAATAGAAGAGAATAGAGAAAATAGAAAAGAAGAGGATATAGAAAAGAGAAAAGAAGAGTAAAGAGAAAAGAGATAAGAAGAGAAAAGAGAAAAGAAGTGAAAAGAGAAAATAGACAAGAGAAAAGAAGAGAAAATGGAAAAGAGATAAGAAGAGATTAGAGAAAGAGAAAAGAAGAGAAACGAGAAATGAGAAAAGAGAAAAGAAGAGGGAATGGAGAAGAAGAGAAAAGAGAAAAGAAGAGAAAAGAGAAAAGAGAATAAAAGAGAAAAGGGAACAGAGGAAAGAAGACAAAAGAGAACAGAAGAGAATAGAGAAAAGAGAAATGTGATAAGAAGAGAAAAGAGAAAAGAGAAAAGAAGAGAAAAGAGAATAGAGAATAGAGAAAAGAAGAGAAAAGGGAAAAGAAGAGAAAAGAGAAAAGAGAAATGTGATAAGAAGAGAAAAGAGAAAAGAGAAAAGAAGAGAAAAGAGAATAGAGAATAGAGAAAAGAAGAGAAAAGGGAAAAGAGATAAGAAGAGAAAAGAGAAAAGAAGTGAAAATGGAAAAGAGGAAAGAAGAGAAAAGAATAGAGGAGAAAAAAGAGACAAGAAGAGAAACAGAAAAGAAGAGAAAAGTGAAATGAGAAATGAGAAAAGAAGAGGGACTGGAGAAGAAGAGAAAAGAGAAAAGAAGAGAAAAGATAAAAGAGAATAAAAGAGAAAAGGGAACAGAGGAAAGAAGACAAAAGAGAACAGAAGAGAATAGAGAAAAGAGACAAGAAGAAAAAAGAAGATAGAAGAAGAGAAAAGAGAACAGAAGAAAATAGAGAAAAGAGAAAAGCGAACAGAAGATAAAAGAAGAGAAAAGAATAGAGAAAAGAAGAGAATTGAAAAAAGAGAAATGGGAAAAGAAGAGAAAAGGGAAAAGAGAAAAGAACAGAAAAGAGAAAAGGGAAAAGTGAATAGAAGAAAAAAGAATAGAAAAGAGAAAAGAGAAAAGTCGAGAAAAGAGAAAAGAAAGGAAATGGGAAAAGAGAAAAGAAGAGAAAAGAGAAAAGAAGAGAAAAGGAAAAAGAAGAGAAAAGGGAAAAGAGAAAAGAAGAGAAAAGAGAAAAGAGAAAAAAGAAAAGAGAAAAGAAAAGAGAAAAGAGAAAAGAGAAATGTGATAAGAAGAGAAAAGAGAAAAGAGAAAAGAAGAGAAAAGAGAATAGAGAATAGAGAAAAGAAGAGAAAAGGGAAAAGAGAAAAGAAGAGAAAAGAGAAAAGAGAAAAAAGAAAAGAGAAAAGAATAGAAAAGACAAAGGAGAAAAGAACAGTGAAAAGAGAAAAGGAGAGAAAATAAATGAAAAGAAGCGAAAAGCGAAAAGAAGAGAAAAGAAGAGAAAAGAGAAGAGAAAAAAGTGAAAAGAGTAAAGAAGAGAAAGAAGAGAAATGAGAAAAGAAGAGAAAAGAGAAAAGAGAATTGTGATAAGAAGCGAAAAGAGAAAAGAGAAAAGAAGAGAAAAGAGAATAGAGAATAGAGAAAAGAAGAGAAAAGGGAAAAGAGAAAAGAAGAGAAAAGGGAAAAGAGAAAAGAAGAGATAAGAACAGAAAAATGAAAAGAGAAAGGAAGAGAAAAGTGAAAAGCGAAAAGAGAATATATAGAGAAAAGAAGAGAATAGAAGAGAAAAGAGAAAAGAAGGGAAAAGAGAAAAGAAGAGAATAGAGAAATGAGGAAAGAGAAAAGAAGAGAAAAGAGAAAAGAAGAGAAACGGGAAAAGAGAAAAGAAGAGAAAGGGGACAAGAGGAAAGAAGAGAGAAGAAGAGAAAAGAAGAGGATAGATAAAAGAGAAAAGAAGAGAAAAGAAGAGAAAAGAGAAAATAGAAAAGAAGAGGAAATAGAAAAGAGAAAAGAAGAGTAAAGAGAAAAGAGATAAGAAGAGAAAAGAGAAAAGAAGAGAAAATGGAAAAGAGGAAAGAAGAGGATAGAGAAAAGAGAAAAGAAGAGAAAAGAAGAGAAAAGAGAAAAGAAGAGAAAAGGAAAAACTAGAGAAAAGGGAAAGAGAAAAGAAGAGAAAAGAGAAAAAAGAAAAGAGAAAAGAAAAGAGAAAAGAGAAAAGAACAGTGAAAAGAGAAAAGAAGAGAAAAGAAATGAATAGACGAGAAAAGAGAAAAGAAGAGAAAAGAAATTAAAAGAAGAGAAAAGAGAAAAGAAGAGAAAAGAAGAGAAAAGAAGAGAAAAGAGAAAAGAAGAGAAAAGAAGAGAAAAGAGAAAAGAAGAGAGAAGAAGAGAAAAGAAGAGGATAGAGAAAATAGAAAACAAGAGAATAGAAGAGAATAGAGAAAATAGAAAAGAAGAGGATATAGAAAAGAGAAAAGAAGAGTAAAGAGAAAAGAGATAAGAAGAGAAAAGAGAAAAGAAGTGAAAAGAGAAAATAGACAAGAGAAAAGAAGAGAAAATGGAAACGAGATAAGAAGAGAATAGAGAAAGAGAAAAGAAGAGAAACGAGAAATGAGAAAATAGAAAAGAAGAGGAAATAGAAAAGAGAAAAGAGAAAAGAAGAGTAAAGAGAAAAGAGATAAGAAGAGAAAAGAGAAAAGAAGAGAAAATGGAAAAGACGAAAGAAGAGAAAAGAAGAGAAAAATGAAAAGAGAAAGGAATGGAAAAGTGAAAAGCGAAAAGAGAATGTATAGAGAAAAGAAGAGAATAGAAGAGAAAAGAAGAGAAAAGAGAAAAGAAGAGAATAGAGAAATGAGGAAAGAGAAAAGAAGAGAAAAGAAGAGAAAAGAGAAAAGAAGAGAAAAGGGAAAAGAGAAAAGAAGAGAAAGGGGACAAGAGAAAAGAAGAGAGAACAGAAAAGAAGAGGATAGAGAAAAGAGAAAACAAGAGACTAGAAGAGAAAAGAGAAAATAGAAAAGAAGAGGAAATAGAAAAGAGACAAGAGAAAAGAAGAGTAAAGAGAAAAGAGATAAGAAGAGAAAAGAGAAAAGAAGTGAAAATGGAAAAGAGGAAAGAAGAGAAAAGAATAGAGGAGAAAAAAGAGACAAGAAGAGAAAGAGAAAAGAAGAGAAAAGTGAAATGAGAAATGAGAAAAGAAGAGGGACTGGAGAAGAAGAGAAAAGAGAAAAGAAGAGAAAAGATAAAAGAGAATAAAAGAGAAAAGGGAACAGAGGAAAGAAGACAAAAGAGAACAGAAGAGAATAGAGAAAAGAGACAAGAAGAAAAAAGAAGATAGAAGAAGAGAAAAGAGAACAGAAGAAAATAGAGAAAAGAGAAAAGCGAACAGAAGATAAAAGAAGAGAAAAGAATAGAGAAAAGAAGAGAATTGAAAAAAGAGAAATGGGAAAAGAAGAGAAAAGGGAAAAGAGAAAAGAACAGAAAAGAGAAAAGGGAAAAGTGAATAGAAGAGAAAAGAATAGAAAAGAGAAAAGAGAAAAGTCGAGAAAAGAGAAAAGAAAGGAAATGGGAAAAGAGAAAAGAAGAGAAAAGAGAAAAGAAGAGAAAAGGAAAAAGAAGAGAAAAGGGAAAAGAGAAAAGAAGAGAAAAGAGAAAAGAGAAAAAAGAAAAGAGAAAAGAAAAGAGAAAAGAGAAAAGAACAGTGAAAAGAGAAAAGAAGAGAAAAGAAATGAATAGACGAGAAAAGAGAAAAGAAGAGAAAAGAAATTAAAAGAAGAGAAAAGAGAAAAGAAGAGAAAAGAAGAGAAAAGAAGAGAAAAGAGAAAAGAAGAGAAAAGAAGAGAAAAGAGAAAAGAAGAGAGAAGAAGAGAAAAGAAGAGAATAGAGAAAATAGAAAACAAGAGAATAGAAGAGAATAGAGAAAATAGAAAAGAAGAGGATATAGAAAAGAGAAAAGAAGAGTAAAGAGAAAAGAGTTAAGAAGAGAAAAGAGAAAAGAAGTGAAAAGAGAAAATAGACAAGAGAAAAGAAGAGAAAATGGAAAAGAGATAAGAAGAGAATAGAGAAAGAGAAAAGAAGAGAAACGAGAAATGAGAAAAGAGAAAAGAAGAGGGAATGGAGAAGAAGAGAAAAGAGAAAAGAAGAGAAAAGATAAAAGAGAATAAAAGAGAAAAGGGAACAGAGGAAAGATGACAAAAGAGAACAGAAGAGAATAGAGAAAAGAGACAAGAAGAAAAAAGAAGATAGAAGAAGAGAAAAGAGAACAGAAGAAAATAGAGAAAAGAGAAAAGCGAACAGAAGATAAAAGAAGAGAAAAGAATAGAGAAAAGAAGAGAATTGAAAAAAGAGAAATGGGAAAAGAAGAGAAAAGGGAAAAGAGAAAAGAACAGAAAAGAGAAAAGGGAAAAGTGAATAGAAGAGAAAAGAATAGAAAAGAGAAAAGAGAAAAGTCGAGAAAAGAGAAAAGAAAGGATATGGGAAAAGAGAAAAGAAGAGAAAAGAGAAAAGAAGAGAAAAGGAAAAAGAAGAGAAAAGGGAAAAGAGAAAAGAAGAGAAAAGAGAAAAGAGAAAAAAGAAAAGAGAAAAGAAAAGAGAAAAGAGAAAAGAACAGTGAAAAGAGAAAAGAAGAGAAAAGAAATGAATAGACGAGAAAAGAGAAAAGAAGAGAAAAGAAATTAAAAGAAGAGAAAAGAGAAAAGAAGAGAAAAGAAGAGAAAAGAAGAGAAAAGAGAAAAGAAGAGAAAAGAAGAGAAAAGAGAAAAGAAGAGAGAAGAAGAGAAAAGAAGAGAATAGAGAAAATAGAAAACAAGAGAATAGAAGAGAATAGAGAAAATAGAAAAGAAGAGGATATAGAAAAGAGAAAAGAAGAGTAAAGAGAAAAGAGTTAAGAAGAGAAAAGAGAAAAGAAGTGAAAAGAGAAAATAGACAAGAGAAAAGAAGAGAAAATGGAAAAGAGATAAGAAGAGAATAGAGAAAGAGAAAAGAAGAGAAACGAGAAATGAGAAAAGAGAAAAGAAGAGGGAATGGAGAAGAAGAGAAAAGAGAAAAGAAGAGAAAAGATAAAAGAGAATAAAAGAGAAAAGGGAACAGAGGAAAGAAGACAAAAGAGAACAGAAGAGAATAGAGAAAAGAGACAAGAAGAAAAAAGAAGATAGAAGAAGAGAAAAGAGAACAGAAGAAAATAGAGAAAAGAGAAAAGCGAACAGAAGATAAAAGAAGAGAAAAGAATAGAGAAAAGAAGAGAATTGAAAAAAGAGAAATGGGAAAAGAAGAGAAAAGGGAAAAGAGAAAAGAACAGAAAAGAGAAAAGGGAAAAGTGAATAGAAGAGAAAAGAATAGAAAAGAGAAAAGAGAAAAGTCGAGAAAAGAGAAAAGAAAGGAAATGGGAAAAGAGAAAAGAAGAGAAAAGAGAAAAGAAGAGAAAAGGAAAAAGAAGAGAAAAGGGAAAAGAGAAAAGAAGAGAAAAGAGAAAAGAGAAAAAAGAAAAGAGAAAAGAAAAGAGAAAAGAGAAAAGAACAGTGAAAAGAGAAAAGAAGAGAAAAGAAATGAATAGACGAGAAAAGAGAAAAGAAGAGAAAAGAAATTAAAAGAAGAGAAAAGAGAAAAGAAGAGAAAAGAAGAGAAAAGAAGAGAAAAGAGAAAAGAAGAGAGAAGAAGTGAAAAGAAGAGGATAGAGAAAATAGAAAACAAGAGAATAGAAGAGAATAGAGAAAATAGAAAAGAAGAGGATATAGAAAAGAGAAAAGAAGAGTAAAGAGAAAAGAGATAAGAAGAGAAAAGAGAAAAGAAGTGAAAAGAGAAAATAGACAAGAGAAAAGAAGAGAAAATGGAAAAGAGATAAGAAGAGAATAGAGAAAGAGAAAAGAAGAGAAACGAGAAATGAGAAAAGAGAAAAGAAGAGGGAATGGAGAAGAAGAGAAAAGAGAAAAGAAGAGAAAAGATAAAAGAGAATAAAAGAGAAAAGGGAACAGAGGAAAGAAGACAAAAGAGAACAGAAGAGAATAGAGAAAAGAGAAATGTGATAAGAAGAGTAAAGAGAAAAGAGAAAAGAAGAGAAAAGAGAATAGAGAATAGAGAAAAGAAGAGAAAAGGGAAAAGAAGAGAAAAGAGAAAAGAGAAATGTGATAAGAAGAGAAAAGAGAAAAGAGAAAAGAAGAGAAAAGAGAATAGAGAATAGAGAAAAGAAGAGAAAAGGGAAAAGAGAAAAGAAGAGAAAAGAGAAAAGAGAAAAAAGAAAAGAGAAAAGAATAGAAAAGACAAAGGAGAAAAGAACAGTGAAAAGAGAAAAGGAGAGAAAATAAATGAAAAGAAGCGAAAAGCGAAAAGAAGAGAAAAGAAGAGAAAAGAGAAGAGAAAAAAGTGAAAAGAGTAAAGAAGAGAAAAGAAGAGAAATGAGAAAAGAGAAATGTGATAAGAAGAGAAAAGAGAAAAGAGAAAAGAAGAGAAAAGAGAATAGAGAATAGAGAAAAGAAGAGAAAAGGGAAAAGAAGAGAAAAGAGAAAAGAGAAATGTGATAAGAAGAGAAAAGAGAAAAGAAGAGAAAAGAGAATAGAGAATAGAGAAAAGAAGAGAAAAGGTAAAAGAGAAAAGATGAGAAAAGAGAAAAGAGAAAAAAGAAAAGAGAAAAGAATAGAAAAGACAAAGGAGAAAAGAACAGTGAAAAGAGAAAAGGAGAGAAAATAAATGAAAAGAAGCGAAAAGCGAAAAGAACAACAAAGAAGAGAAAAGAGAAGAGAAAAAAGTGAAAAGAGTAAAGAAGAGAAAAGAAGAGAAATGAGAAAAGAAGAGAAAAGAGAAAAGAGAAATGTGATAAGAAGAGAAAAGAGAAAAGAGAAAAGAAGAGAAAAGAGAAAAGAGAAATGTGATAAGAAGAGAAAAGAGAAAAGAGAAAAGAAGAGAAAAGAGAATAGAGAATAGAGAAAAGAAGAGAAAAGGGAAAAGAGAAAAGAAGAGAAAAGGGAAAAGAGAAAAGAAGAGATAAGAACAGAAAAATGAAAAGAGAAAGGAAGAGAAAAGTGAAAAGCGAAAAGAGAATATATAGAGAAAAGAAGAGAATAGAAGAGAAAAGAGAAAAGAAGGGAAAAGAGAAAAGAAGAGAATAGAGAAATGAGGAAAGAGAAAAGAAGAGAAAAGAGAAAAGAAGAGAAACGGGAAAAGAGAAAAGAAGAGAAAGGGGACAAGAGGAAAGAAGAGAGAAGAAGAGAAAAGAAGAGGATAGAGAAAAGAGAAAAGAAGAGAAAAGAGAAATTAGAAAAGAAGAGGAAATAGAAAAGAGAAAAGAAGAGTAAAGAGAAAAGAGATAAGAAGAGAAAAGAGAAAAGAAGAGAAAATGGAAAAGAGGAAAGAAGAGGATAGAGAAAAGAGAAAAGAAGAGAAAAGAAGAGAAAAGAGAAAATAGAAAAGAAGAGGAAATAGAAAAGAGAAAAGAGAAAAGAAGAGTAAAGAGAAAAGAGTTAAGAAGAGAAAAGAGAAAAGAGAAAAGAAGAGAAAAGAGAATAGAGAATAGAGAAAAGAAGAGAAAAGGGAAAAGAAGAGAAAAGAGAAAAGAGAAAAGAAAAGAATAGAGAAAAGAGAAAAAAGAAAAGAGAAAAGAAAAGAGAAAAGAGAAAAGAACAGTGAAAAGAGAAAAGAAGAGAAAAGAAATGAATAGACGAGAAAAGAGAAAAGAAGAGAAAAGAAATTAAAAGAAGAGAAAAGAGAAAAGAAGAGAAAAGAAGAGAAAAGAAGAGAAAAGAGAAAAGAAGAGAAAAGAAGAGAAAAGAGAAAAGAAGAGAGAAGAAGAGAAAAGAAGAGGATAGAGAAAATAGAAAACAAGAGAATAGAAGAGAATAGAGAAAATAGAAAAGAAGAGGATATAGAAAAGAGAAAAGAAGAGTAAAGAGAAAAGAGATAAGAAGAGAAAAGAGAAAAGAAGTGAAAAGAGAAAATAGACAAGAGAAAAGAAGAGAAAATGGAAAAGAGATAAGAAGAGATTAGAGAAAGAGAAAAGAAGAGAAACGAGAAATGAGAAAAGAGAAAAGAAGAGGGAATGGAGAAGAAGAGAAAAGAGAAAAGAAGAGAAAAGAGAAAAGAGAATAAAAGAGAAAAGGGAACAGAGGAAAGAAGACAAAAGAGAACAGAAGAGAATAGAGAAAAGAGAAATGTGATAAGAAGAGAAAAGAGAAAAGAGAAAAGAAGAGAAAAGAGAATAGAGAATAGAGAAAAGAAGAGAAAAGGGAAAAGAAGAGAAAAGAGAAAAGAGAAATGTGATAAGAAGAGAAAAGAGAAAAGAGAAAAGAAGAGAAAAGAGAATAGAGAATAGAGAAAAGAAGAGAAAAGGGAAAAGAGATAAGAAGAGAAAAGAGAAAAGAAGTGAAAATGGAAAAGAGGAAAGAAGAGAAAAGAATAGAGGAGAAAAAAGAGACAAGAAGAGAAACAGAAAAGAAGAGAAAAGTGAAATGAGAAATGAGAAAAGAAGAGGGACTGGAGAAGAAGAGAAAAGAGAAAAGAAGAGAAAAGATAAAAGAGAATAAAAGAGAAAAGGGAACAGAGGAAAGAAGACAAAAGAGAACAGAAGAGAATAGAGAAAAGAGACAAGAAGAAAAAAGAAGATAGAAGAAGAGAAAAGAGAACAGAAGAAAATAGAGAAAAGAGAAAAGCGAACAGAAGATAAAAGAAGAGAAAAGAATAGAGAAAAGAAGAGAATTGAAAAAAGAGAAATGGGAAAAGAAGAGAAAAGGGAAAAGAGAAAAGAACAGAAAAGAGTAAAGGGAAAAGTGAATAGAAGAGAAAAGAATAGAAAAGAGAAAAGAGAAAAGTCGAGAAAAGAGAAAAGAAAGGAAATGGGAAAAGAGAAAAGAAGAGAAAAGAGAAAAGAAGAGAAAAGGAAAAAGAAGAGAAAAGGGAAAAGAGAAAAGAAGAGAAAAGAGAAAAGAGAAAAAAGAAAAGAGAAAAGAAAAGAGAAAAGAGAAAAGAACAGTGAAAAGAGAAAAGAAGAGAAAAGAAATGAATAGACGAGAAAAGAGAAAAGAAGAGAAAAGAAATTAAAAGAAGAGAAAAGAGAAAAGAAGAGAAAAGAAGAGAAAAGAGAAAAGAAGAGAGAAGAAGAGAAAAGAAGAGGATAGAGAAAATAGAAAACAAGAGAATAGAAGAGAATAGAGAAAATAGAAAAGAAGAGGATATAGAAAAGAGAAAAGAAGAGTAAAGAGAAAAGAGATAAGAAGATAAAACAGAAAAGAAGTGAAAAGAGAAAATAGACAAGAGAAAAGAAGAGAAAATGGAAAAGAGATAAGAAGAGAATAGAGAAAGAGAAAAGAAGAGAAACGAGAAATGAGAAAAGAGAAAAGAAGAGGGAATGGAGAAGAAGAGAAAAGAGAAAAGAAGAGAAAAGATAAAAGAGAATAAAAGAGAAAAGGGAACAGAAGATAAAAGAAGAGAAAAGAATAGAGAAAAGAAGAGAATTGAAAAAAGAGAAATGGGAAAAGAAGAGAAAAGGGAAAAGAGAAAAGAACAGAAAAGAGAAAAGGGAAAAGTGAATAGAAGAGAAAAGAATAGAAAAGAGAAAAGAGAAAAGTCGAGAAAAGAGAAAAGAAAGGAAATGGGAAAAGAGAAAAGAAGAGAAAAGAGAAAAGAAGAGAAAAGGAAAAAGAAGAGAAAAGGGAAAAGAGAAAAGAAGAGAAAAGAGAAAAGAAGAGAATAGAGAAATGAGGAAAGAGAAAAGAAGAGAAAAGAGAAAAGAAGAGAAACGGCAAAAGAGAAAAGAAGAGAAAGGGGACAAGAGGAAAGAAGAGAGAAGAAGAGAAAAGAAGAGGATAGAGAAAAGAGAAAAGAAGAGAAAAGAGAAATTAGAAAAGAAGAGGAAATAGAAAAGAGAAAAGAAGAGTAAAGAGAAAAGAGATAAGAAGAGAAAAGAGAAAAGAAGAGAAAATGGAAAAGAGGAAAGAAGAGGATAGAGAAAAGAGAAAAGAAGAGAAAAGAAGAGAAAAGAGAAAATAGAAAAGAAGAGGAAATAGAGAAGAGTAAAGAGAAAAGAAGAGTAAAGAGAAAAGAGATAAGAAGAGAAAAGAGAAAAGAAGAGAAAATGGAAAAGACGAAAGAAGAGAAAAGAAGAGAAAAATGAAAAGAGAAAGGAATGGAAAAGTGAAAAGCGAAAAGAGAATATATAGAGAAAAGAAGAGAATAGAAGAGAAAAGAAGAGAAAAGAGAAAAGAAGAGAATAGAGAAATGAGGAAAGAGAAAAGAAGAGAAAAGAAGAGAAAAGAGAAAAGAAGAGAAAAGGGAAAAGAGAAAAGAAGAGAAAGGGGACAAGAGAAAAGAAGAGAGAACAGAAAAGAAGAGGATAGAGAAAAGAGAAAACAAGAGAAAAGAAGAGAAAAGAGAAAATAGAAAAGAAGAGGAAATAGAAAAGAGAAAAGAGAAAAGAAGAGTAAAGAGAAAAGAGTTAAGAAGAGAAAAGAGAAAAGAGAAAAGAAGAGAAAAGAGAATAGAGAATAGAGAAAAGAAGAGAAAAGGGAAAAGAAGAGAAAAGAGAAATGTGATAAGAAGAGAAAAGAGAAAAGAGAAAAGAAGAGAAAAGAGAATAGAGAATAGAGAACAGAAGAGAAAAGGGAAAAGAAGAGAAAAGAGAAAAGAGAAATGTGATCAGAAGAGAAAAGAGAAAAGAAGAGAAAAGAGAATAGAGAATAGAGAAAAGAAGAGAAAAGGGAAAAGAGAAAAGAAGAGAAAAGAGAAAAGAGAAAAAAGAAAAGAGAAAAGAATAGAAAAGACAAAGGAGAAAAGAACAGTGAAAAGAGAAAAGGAGAGAAAATAAATGAAAAGAAGCGAAAAGCGAAAAGAAGAGAAAAGAAGAGAAAAGAGAAGAGAAAAAAGTGAAAAGAGTAAAGAAGAGAAAAGAAGAGAAATGAGAAAAGAAGAGAAAAGAGAAATGTGATAAGAAGCGAAAAGAAAAAAGAGAAAAGAAGAGAAAAGAGAAAAGAGAAATGTGATAAGAAGAGAAAAGAGAAAAGAGAAAAGAAGAGAAAAGAGAATAGAGAATAGAGAAAAGAAGAGAAAAGGGAAAAGAGAAAAGAAGAGAAAGGGGACAAGAGGAAAGAAGAGAGAAGAAGAGAAAAGAAGAGGATAGAGAAAAGAGAAAAGAAGAGAAAAGAGAAATTAGAAAAGAAGAGGAAATAGAAAAGAGAAAAGAAGAGTAAAGAGAAAAGAGATAAGAAGAGAAAAGAGAAAAGAAGAGAAAATGGAAAAGAGGAAAGAAGAGGATAGAGAAAAGAGAAAAGAAGAGAAAAGAAGAGAAAAGAGAAAATAGAAAAGAAGAGGAAATAGAGAAGAGTAAAGAGAAAAGAAGAGTAAAGAGAAAAGAGATAAGAAGAGAAAAGAGAAAAGAAGAGAAAATGGAAAAGACGAAAGAAGAGAAAAGAAGAGAAAAATGAAAAGAGAAAGGAATGGAAAAGTGAAAAGCGAAAAGAGAATATATAGAGAAAAGAAGAGAATAGAAGAGAAAAGAAGAGAAAAGAGAAAAGAAGAGAATAGAGAAATGAGGAAAGAGAAAAGAAGAGAAAAGAAGAGAAAAGAGAAAAGAAGAGAAAAGGGAAAAGAGAAAAGAAGAGAAAGGGGACAAGAGAAAAGAAGAGAGAACAGAAAAGAAGAGGATAGAGAAAAGAGAAAACAAGAGAAAAGAAGAGAAAAGAGAAAATAGAAAAGAAGAGGAAATAGAAAAGAGACAAGAGAAATGAAGAGTAAAGAGAAAAGAGATAAGAAGAGAAAAGAGAAAAGAAGTGAAAATGGAAAAGAGGAAAGAAGAGAAAAGAATAGAGGAGAAAAAAGAGACAAGAAGAGAAAGAGAAAAGAAGAGAAAAGTGAAATGAGAAATGAGAAAAGAAGAGGGACTGGAGAAGAAGAGAAAAGAGAAAAGAAGAGAAAAGATAAAAGAGAATAAAAGAGAAAAGGGAACAGAGGAAAGAAGACAAAAGAGAACAGAAGAGAATAGAGAAAAGAGACAAGAAGAAAAAAGAAGATAGAAGAAGAGAAAAGAGAACAGAAGAAAATAGAGAAAAGAGAAAAGCGAACAGAAGATAAAAGAAGAGAAAAGAATAGAGAAAAGAAGAGAATTGAAAAAAGAGAAATGGGAAAAGAAGAGAAAAGGGAAAAGAGAAAAGAACAGAAAAGAGAAAAGGGAAAAGTGAATAGAAGAGAAAAGAATTGAAAAGAGAAAAGAGAAAAGTCGAGAAAAGAGAAAAGAAAGGAAATGGGAAAAGAGAAAAGAAGAGAAAAGAGAAAAGAAGAGAAAAGGAAAAAGAAGAGAAAAGGGAAAAGAGAAAAGAAGAGAAAAGAGAAAAGAGAAAAAAGAAAAGAGAAAAGAAAAGAGAAAAGAGAAAAGAGAAATGTGATAAGAAGAGAAAAGAGAAAAGAGAAAAGAAGAGAAAAGAGAATAGAGAATAGAGAAAAGAAGAGAAAAGGGAAAAGAGAAAAGAAGAGAAAAGAGAAAAGAGAAAAAAGAAAAGAGAAAAGAATAGAAAAGACAAAGGAGAAAAGAACAGTGAAAAGAGAAAAGGAGAGAAAATAAATGAAAAGAAGCGAAAAGCGAAAAGAAGAGAAAAGAAGAGAAAAGAGAAGAGAAAAAAGTGAAAAGAGTAAAGAAGAGAAAGAAGAGAAATGAGAAAAGAAGAGAAAAGAGAAAAGAGAAATGTGATAAGAAGCGAAAAGAGAAAAGAGAAAAGAAGAGAAAAGAGAATAGAGAATAGAGAAAAGAAGAGAAAAGGGAAAAGAGAAAAGAAGAGAAAAGGGAAAAGAGAAAAGAAGAGATAAGAACAGAAAAATGAAAAGAGAAAGGAAGAGAAAAGTGAAAAGCGAAAAGAGAATATATAGAGAAAAGAAGAGAATAGAAGAGAAAAGAGAAAAGAAGGGAAAAGAGAAAAGAAGAGAATAGAGAAATGAGGAAAGAGAAAAGAAGAGAAAAGAGAAAAGAAGAGAAACGGGAAAAGAGAAAAGAAGAGAAAGGGGACAAGAGGAAAGAAGAGAGAAGAAGAGAAAAGAAGAGGATAGATAAAAGAGAAAAGAAGAGAAAAGAAGAGAAAAGAGAAAATAGAAAAGAAGAGGAAATAGAAAAGAGAAAAGAAGAGTAAAGAGAAAAGAGATAAGAAGAGAAAAGAGAAAAGAAGAGAAAATGGAAAAGAGGAAAGAAGAGGATAGAGAAAAGAGAAAAGAAGAGAAAAGAAGAGAAAAGAGAAAAGAAGAGAAAAGGAAAAACTAGAGAAAAGGGAAAGAGAAAAGAAGAGAAAAGAGAAAAAAGAAAAGAGAAAAGAAAAGAGAAAAGAGAAAAGAACAGTGAAAAGAGAAAAGAAGAGAAAAGAAATGAATAGACGAGAAAAGAGAAAAGAAGAGAAAAGAAATTAAAAGAAGAGAAAAGAGAAAAGAAGAGAAAAGAAGAGAAAAGAAGAGAAAAGAGAAAAGAAGAGAAAAGAAGAGAAAAGAGAAAAGAAGAGAGAAGAAGAGAAAAGAAGAGGATAGAGA
The DNA here is from genome assembly GCF_047496795.1 of Chiloscyllium punctatum. NCBI lineage: Eukaryota > Metazoa > Chordata > Chondrichthyes > Orectolobiformes > Hemiscylliidae > Chiloscyllium > Chiloscyllium punctatum. The sequence continues at coordinate 72,137,936 of NC_092758.1, read as the reverse complement.
AAATAGAAAACAAGAGAATAGAAGAGAATAGAGAAAATAGAAAAGAAGAGGATATAGAAAAGAGAAAAGAAGAGTAAAGAGAAAAGAGATAAGAAGAGAAAAGAGAAAAGAAGTGAAAAGAGAAAATAGACAAGAGAAAAGAAGAGAAAATGGAAAAGAGATAAGAAGAGAATAGAGAAAGAGAAAAGAAGAGAAACGAGAAATGAGAAAATAGAAAAGAAGAGGAAATAGAAAAGAGAAAAGAGAAAAGAAGAGTAAAGAGAAAAGAGATAAGAAGAGAAAAGAGAAAAGAAGAGAAAATGGAAAAGACGAAAGAAGAGAAAAGAAGAGAAAAATGAAAAGAGAAAGGAATGGAAAAGTGAAAAGCGAAAAGAGAATGTATAGAGAAAAGAAGAGAATAGAAGAGAAAAGAAGAGAAAAGAGAAAAGAAGAGAATAGAGAAATGAGGAAAGAGAAAAGAAGAGAAAAGAAGAGAAAAGAGAAAAGAAGAGAAAAGGGAAAAGAGAAAAGAAGAGAAAGGGGACAAGAGAAAAGAAGAGAGAACAGAAAAGAAGAGGATAGAGAAAAGAGAAAACAAGAGACTAGAAGAGAAAAGAGAAAATAGAAAAGAAGAGGAAATAGAAAAGAGACAAGAGAAAAGAAGAGTAAAGAGAAAAGAGATAAGAAGAGAAAAGAGAAAAGAAGTGAAAATGGAAAAGAGGAAAGAAGAGAAAAGAATAGAGGAGAAAAAAGAGACAAGAAGAGAAAGAGAAAAGAAGAGAAAAGTGAAATGAGAAATGAGAAAAGAAGAGGGACTGGAGAAGAAGAGAAAAGAGAAAAGAAGAGAAAAGATAAAAGAGAATAAAAGAGAAAAGGGAACAGAGGAAAGAAGACAAAAGAGAACAGAAGAGAATAGAGAAAAGAGACAAGAAGAAAAAAGAAGATCGAAGAAGAGAAAAGAGAACAGAAGAAAATAGAGAAAAGAGAAAAGCGAACAGAAGATAAAAGAAGAGAAAAGAATAGAGAAAAGAAGAGAATTGAAAAAAGAGAAATGGGAAAAGAAGAGAAAAGGGAAAAGAGAAAAGAACAGAAAAGAGAAAAGGGAAAAGTGAATAGAAGAGAAAAGAATAGAAAAGAGAAAAGAGAAAAGTCGAGAAAAGAGAAAAGAAAGGAAATGGGAAAAGAGAAAAGAAGAGAAAAGAGAAAAGAAGAGAAAAGGAAAAAGAAGAGAAAAGGGAAAAGAGAAAAGAAGAGAAAAGAGAAAAGAGAAAAAAGAAAAGAGAAAAGAAAAGAGAAAAGAGAAAAGAACAGTGAAAAGAGAAAAGAAGAGAAAAGAAATGAATAGACGAGAAAAGAGAAAAGAAGAGAAAAGAAATTAAAAGAAGAGAAAAGAGAAAAGAAGAGAAAAGAAGAGAAAAGAAGAGAAAAGAGAAAAGAAGAGAAAAGAAGAGAAAAGAGAAAAGAAGAGAGAAGAAGAGAAAAGAAGAGAATAGAGAAAATAGAAAACAAGAGAATAGAAGAGAATAGAGAAAATAGAAAAGAAGAGGATATAGAAAAGAGAAAAGAAGAGTAAAGAGAAAAGAGTTAAGAAGAGAAAAGAGAAAAGAAGTGAAAAGAGAAAATAGACAAGAGAAAAGAAGAGAAAATGGAAAAGAGATAAGAAGAGAATAGAGAAAGAGAAAAGAAGAGAAACGAGAAATGAGAAAAGAGAAAAGAAGAGGGAATGGAGAAGAAGAGAAAAGAGAAAAGAAGAGAAAAGATAAAAGAGAATAAAAGAGAAAAGGGAACAGAGGAAAGAAGACAAAAGAGAACAGAAGAGAATAGAGAAAAGAGACAAGAAGAAAAAAGAAGATAGAAGAAGAGAAAAGAGAACAGAAGAAAATAGAGAAAAGCGAACAGAAGATAAAAGAAGAGAAAAGAATAGAGAAAAGAAGAGAATTGAAAAAAGAGAAATGGGAAAAGAAGAGAAAAGGGAAAAGAGAAAAGAACAGAAAAGAGAAAAGGGAAAAGTGAATAGAAGAGAAAAGAATAGAAAAGAGAAAAGAGAAAAGTCGAGAAAAGAGAAAAGAAAGGAAATGGGAAAAGAGAAAAGAAGAGAAAAGAGAAAAGAAGAGAAAAGGAAAAAGAAGAGAAAAGGGAAAAGAGAAAAGAAGAGAAAAGAGAAAAGAGAAAAAAGAAAAGAGAAAAGAAAAGAGAAAAGAGAAAAGAACAGTGAAAAGAGAAAAGAAGAGAAAAGAAATGAATAGACGAGAAAAGAGAAAAGAAGAGAAAAGAAATTAAAAGAAGAGAAAAGAGAAAAGAAGAGAAAAGAAGAGAAAAGAAGAGAAAAGAGAAAAGAAGAGAAAAGAAGAGAAAAGAGAAAAGAAGAGAGAAGAAGAGAAAAGAAGAGAATAGAGAAAATAGAAAACAAGAGAATAGAAGAGAATAGAGAAAATAGAAAAGAAGAGGATATAGAAAAGAGAAAAGAAGAGTAAAGACAAAAGAGTTAAGAAGAGAAAAGAGAAAAGAAGTGAAAAGAGAAAATAGACAAGAGAAAAGAAGAGAAAATGGAAAAGAGATAAGAAGAGAATAGAGAAAGAGAAAAGAAGAGAAACGAGAAATGAGAAAAGAGAAAAGAAGAGGGAATGGAGAAGAAGAGAAAAGAGAAAAGAAGAGAAAAGATAAAAGAGAATAAAAGAGAAAAGGGAACAGAGGAAAGAAGACAAAAGAGAACAGAAGAGAATAGAGAAAAGAGACAAGAAGAAAAAAGAAGATAGAAGAAGAGAAAAGAGAACAGAAGAAAATAGAGAAAAGAGAAAAGCGAACAGAAGATAAAAGAAGAGAAAAGAATAGAGAAAAGAAGAGAATTGAAAAAAGAGAACTGGGAAAAGAAGAGAAAAGGGAAAAGAGAAAAGAACAGAAAAGAGAAAAGGGAAAAGTGAATAGAAGAGAAAAGAATAGAAAAGAGAAAAGAGAAAAGTCGAGAAAAGAGAAAAGAAAGGAAATGGGAAAAGAGAAAAGAAGAGAAAAGAGAAAAGAAGAGAAAAGGAAAAAGAAGAGAAAAGGGAAAAGAGAAAAGAAGAGAAAAGAGAAAAGAGAAAAAAGAAAAGAGAAAAGAAAAGAGAAAAGAGAAAAGAACAGTGAAAAGAGAAAAGAAGAGAAAAGAAATGAATAGACGAGAAAAGAGAAAAGAAGAGAAAAGAAATTAAAAGAAGAGAAAAGAGAAAAGAAGAGAAAAGAAGAGAAAAGAAGAGAAAAGAGAAAAGAAGAGAGAAGAAGAGAAAAGAAGAGGATAGAGAAAATAGAAAACAAGAGAATAGAAGAGAATAGGGAAAATAGAAAAGAAGAGGATATAGAAAAGAGAAAAGAAGAGTAAAGAGAAAAGAGATAAGAAGAGAAAAGAGAAAAGAAGTGAAAAGAGAAAATAGACAAGAGAAAAGAAGAGAAAATGGAAAAGAGATAAGAAGAGAATAGAGAAAGAGAAAAGAAGAGAAACGAGAAATGAGAAAAGAGAAAAGAAGAGGGAATGGAGAAGAAGAGAAAAGAGAAAAGAAGAGAAAAGATAAAAGAGAATAAAAGAGAAAAGGGAACAGAGGAAAGAAGACAAAAGAGAACAGAAGAGAATAGAGAAAAGAGAAATGTGATAAGAAGAGTAAAGAGAAAAGAGAAAAGAAGAGAAAAGAGAATAGAGAATAGAGAAAAGAAGAGAAAAGGGAAAAGAAGAGAAAAGAGAAAAGAGAAATGTGATAAGAAGAGAAAAGAGAAAAGAGAAAAGAAGAGAAAAGAGAATAGAGAATAGAGAAAAGAAGAGAAAAGGGAAAAGAGAAAAGAAGAGAAAAGAGAAAAGAGAAAAAAGAAAAGAGAAAAGAATAGAAAAGACAAAGGAGAAAAGAACAGTGAAAAGAGAAAAGGAGAGAAAATAAATGAAAAGAAGCGAAAAGCGAAAAGAAGAGAAAAGAAGAGAAAAGAGAAGAGAAAAAAGTGAAAAGAGTAAAGAAGAGAAAAGAAGAGAAATGAGAAAAGAGAAATGTGATAAGAAGAGAAAAGAGAAAAGAGAAAAGAAGAGAAAAGAGAATAGAGAATAGAGAAAAGAAGAGAAAAGGGAAAAGAAGAGAAAAGAGAAAAGAGAAATGTGATAAGAAGAGAAAAGAGAAAAGAAGAGAAAAGAGAATAGAGAATAGAGAAAAGAAGAGAAAAGGTAAAAGAGAAAAGATGAGAAAAGAGAAAAGAGAAAAAAGAAAAGAGAAAAGAATAGAAAAGACAAAGGAGAAAAGAACAGTGAAAAGAGAAAAGGAGAGAAAATAAATGAAAAGAAGCGAAAAGCGAAAAGAACAGCAAAGAAGAGAAAAGAGAAGAGAAAAAAGTGAAAAGAGTAAAGAAGAGAAAAGAAGAGAAATGAGAAAAGAAGAGAAAAGAGAAAAGAGAAATGTGATAAGAAGCGAAAAGAGAAAAGAGAAAAGAAGAGAAAAGAGAAAAGAGAAATGTGATAAGAAGAGAAAAGAGAAAAGAGAAAAGAAGAGAAAAGAGAATAGAGAATAGAGAAAAGAAGAGAAAAGGGAAAAGAGAAAAGAAGAGAAAAGGGAAAAGAGAAAAGAAGAGATAAGAACAGAAAAATGAAAAGAGAAAGGAAGAGAAAAGTGAAAAGCGAAAAGAGAATATATAGAGAAAAGAAGAGAATAGAAGAGAAAAGAGAAAAGAAGGGAAAAGAGAAAAGAAGAGAATAGAGAAATGAGGAAAGAGAAAAGAAGAGAAAAGAGAAAAGAAGAGAAACGGGAAAAGAGAAAAGAAGAGAAAGGGGACAAGAGGAAAGAAGAGAGAAGAAGAGAAAAGAAGAGGATAGAGAAAAGAGAAAAGAAGAGAAAAGAGAAATTAGAAAAGAAGAGGAAATAGAAAAGAGAAAAGAAGAGTAAAGAGAAAAGAGATAAGAAGAGAAAAGAGAAAAGAAGAGAAAATGGAAAAGAGGAAAGAAGAGGATAGAGAAAAGAGAAAAGAAGAGAAAAGAAGAGAAAAGAGAAAATAGAAAAGAAGAGGAAATAGAAAAGAGAAAAGAGAAAAGAAGAGTAAAGAGAAAAGAGTTAAGAAGAGAAAAGAGAAAAGAGAAAAGAAGAGAAAAGAGAATAGAGAATAGAGAAAAGAAGAGAAAAGGGAAAAGAAGAGAAAAGAGAAAAGAGAAAAGAAGAGAATAGAGAAAAGAGAAAAAAGAAAAGAGAAAAGAAAAGAGAAAAGAGAAAAGAACAGTGAAAAGAGAAAAGAAGAGAAAAGAAATGAATAGACGAGAAAAGAGAAAAGAAGAGAAAAGAAATTAAAAGAAGAGAAAAGAGAAAAGAAGAGAAAAGAAGAGAAAAGAAGAGAAAAGAGAAAAGAAGAGAAAAGAAGAGAAAAGAGAAAAGAAGAGAGAAGAAGAGAAAAGAAGAGGATAGAGAAAATAGAAAACAAGAGAATAGAAGAGAATAGAGAAAATAGAAAAGAAGAGGATATAGAAAAGAGAAAAGAAGAGTAAAGAGAAAAGAGATAAGAAGAGAAAAGAGAAAAGAAGTGAAAAGAGAAAATAGACAAGAGAAAAGAAGAGAAAATGGAAAAGAGATAAGAAGAGATTAGAGAAAGAGAAAAGAAGAGAAACGAGAAATGAGAAAAGAGAAAAGAAGAGGGAATGGAGAAGAAGAGAAAAGAGAAAAGAAGAGAAAAGAGAAAAGAGAATAAAAGAGAAAAGGGAACAGAGGAAAGAAGACAAAAGAGAACAGAAGAGAATAGAGAAAAGAGAAATGTGATAAGAAGAGAAAAGAGAAAAGAGAAAAGAAGAGAAAAGAGAATAGAGAATAGAGAAAAGAAGAGAAAAGGGAAAAGAAGAGAAAAGAGAAAAGAGAAATGTGATAAGAAGAGAAAAGAGAAAAGAGAAAAGAAGAGAAAAGAGAATAGAGAATAGAGAAAAGAAGAGAAAAGGGAAAAGAGATAAGAAGAGAAAAGAGAAAAGAAGTGAAAATGGAAAAGAGGAAAGAAGAGAAAAGAATAGAGGAGAAAAAAGAGACAAGAAGAGAAACAGAAAAGAAGAGAAAAGTGAAATGAGAAATGAGAAAAGAAGAGGGACTGGAGAAGAAGAGAAAAGAGAAAAGAAGAGAAAAGATAAAAGAGAATAAAAGAGAAAAGGGAACAGAGGAAAGAAGACAAAAGAGAACAGAAGAGAATAGAGAAAAGAGACAAGAAGAAAAAAGAAGATAGAAGAAGAGAAAAGAGAACAGAAGAAAATAGAGAAAAGAGAAAAGCGAACAGAAGATAAAAGAAGAGAAAAGAATAGAGAAAAGAAGAGAATTGAAAAAAGAGAAATGGGAAAAGAAGAGAAAAGGTAAAAGAGAAAAGAACAGAAAAGAGTAAAGGGAAAAGTGAATAGAAGAGAAAAGAATAGAAAAGAGAAAAGAGAAAAGTCGAGAAAAGAGAAAAGAAAGGAAATGGGAAAAGAGAAAAGAAGAGAAAAGAGAAAAGAAGAGAAAAGGAAAAAGAAGAGAAAAGGGAAAAGAGAAAAGAAGAGAAAAGAGAAAAGAGAAAAAAGAAAAGAGAAAAGAAAAGAGAAAAGAGAAAAGAACAGTGAAAAGAGAAAAGAAGAGAAAAGAAATGAATAGACGAGAAAAGAGAAAAGAAGAGAAAAGAAATTAAAAGAAGAGAAAAGAGAAAAGAAGAGAAAAGAAGAGAAAAGAGAAAAGAAGAAAGAAGAAGAGAAAAGAAGAGGATAGAGAAAATAGAAAACAAGAGAATAGAAGAGAATAGAGAAAATAGAAAAGAAGAGGATATAGAAAAGAGAAAAGAAGAGTAAAGAGAAAAGAGATAAGAAGATAAAACAGAAAAGAAGTGAAAAGAGAAAATAGACAAGAGAAAAGAAGAGAAAATGGAAAAGAGATAAGAAGAGAATAGAGAAAGAGAAAAGAAGAGAAACGAGAAATGAGAAAAGAGAAAAGAAGAGGGAATGGAGAAGAAGAGAAAAGAGAAAAGAAGAGAAAAGATAAAAGAGAATAAAAGAGAAAAGGGAACAGAAGATAAAAGAAGAGAAAAGAATAGAGAAAAGAAGAGAATTGAAAAAAGAGAAATGGGAAAAGAAGAGAAAAGGGAAAAGAGAAAAGAACAGAAAAGTGAATAGAAGAGAAAAGAATAGAAAAGAGAAAAGAGAAAAGTCGAGAAAAGAGAAAAGAAAGGAAATGGGAAAAGAGAAAAGAAGAGAAAAGAGAAAAGAAGAGAAAAGGAAAAAGAAGAGAAAAGGGAAAAGAGAAAAGAAGAGAAAAGAGAAAAGAAGAGAATAGAGAAATGAGGAAAGAGAAAAGAAGAGAAAAGAGAAAAGAAGAGAAACGGCAAAAGAGAAAAGAAGAGAAAGGGGACAAGAGGAAAGAAGAGAGAAGAAGAGAAAAGAAGAGGATAGAGAAAAGAGAAAAGAAGAGAAAAGAGAAATTAGAAAAGAAGAGGAAATAGAAAAGAGAAAAGAAGAGTAAAGAGAAAAGAGATAAGAAGAGAAAAGAGAAAAGAAGAGAAAATGGAAAAGAGGAAAGAAGAGGATAGAGAAAAGAGAAAAGAAGAGAAAAGAAGAGAAAAGAGAAAATAGAAAAGAAGAGGAAATAGAGAAGAGTAAAGAGAAAAGAAGAGTAAAGAGAAAAGAGATAAGAAGAGAAAAGAGAAAAGAAGAGAAAATGGAAAAGACGAAAGAAGAGAAAAGAAGAGAAAAATGAAAAGAGAAAGGAATGGAAAAGTGAAAAGCGAAAAGAGAATATATAGAGAAAAGAAGAGAATAGAAGAGAAAAGAAGAGAAAAGAGAAAAGAAGAGAATAGAGAAATGAGGAAAGAGAAAAGAAGAGAAAAGAAGAGAAAAGAGAAAAGAAGAGAAAAGGGAAAAGAGAAAAGAAGAGAAAGGGGACAAGAGAAAAGAAGAGAGAACAGAAAAGAAGAGGATAGAGAAAAGAGAAAACAAGAGAAAAGAAGAGAAAAGAGAAAATAGAAAAGAAGAGGAAATAGAAAAGAGAAAAGAGAAAAGAAGAGTAAAGAGAAAAGAGTTAAGAAGAGAAAAGAGAAAAGAGAAAAGAAGAGAAAAGAGAATAGAGAATAGAGAAAAGAAGAGAAAAGGGAAAAGAAGAGAAAAGAGAAATGTGATAAGAAGAGAAAAGAGAAAAGAGAAAAGAAGAGAAAAGGGAATAGAGAATAGAGAACAGAAGAGAAAAGGGAAAAGAAGAGAAAAGAGAAAAGAGAAATGTGATAAGAAGAGAAAAGAGAAAAGAAGAGAAAAGAGAATAGAGAATAGAGAAAAGAAGAGAAAAGGGAAAAGAGAAAAGAAGAGAAAAGAGAAAAGAGAAAAAAGAAAAGAGAAAAGAATAGAAAAGACAAAGGAGAAAAGAACAGTGAAAAGAGAAAAGGAGAGAAAATAAATGAAAAGAAGCGAAAAGCGAAAAGAAGAGAAAAGAAGAGAAAAGAGAAGAGAAAAAAGTGAAAAGAGTAAAGAAGAGAAAAGAAGAGAAATGAGAAAAGAAGAGAAAAGAGAAAAGAGAAATGTGATAAGAAGCGAAAAGAAAAAAGAGAAAAGAAGAGAAAAGAGAAAAGAGAAATGTGATAAGAAGAGAAAAGAGAAAAGAGAAAAGAAGAGAAAAGAGAATAGAGAATAGAGAAAAGAAGAGAAAAGGGAAAAGAGAAAAGAAGAGAAAGGGGACAAGAGGAAAGAAGAGAGAAGAAGAGAAAAGAAGAGGATAGAGAAAAGAGAAAAGAAGAGAAAAGAGAAATTAGAAAAGAAGAGGAAATAGAAAAGAGAAAAGAAGAGTAAAGAGAAAAGAGATAAGAAGAGAAAAGAGAAAAGAAGAGAAAATGGAAAAGAGGAAAGAAGAGGATAGAGAAAAGAGAAAAGAAGAGAAAAGAAGAGAAAAGAGAAAATAGAAAAGAAGAGGAAATAGAGAAGAGTAAAGAGAAAAGAAGAGTAAAGAGAAAAGAGATAAGAAGAGAAAAGAGAAAAGAAGAGAAAATGGAAAAGACGAAAGAAGAGAAAAGAAGAGAAAAATGAAAAGAGAAAGGAATGGAAAAGTGAAAAGCGAAAAGAGAATATATAGAGAAAAGAAGAGAATAGAAGAGAAAAGAAGAGAAAAGAGAAAAGAAGAGAATAGAGAAATGAGGAAAGAGAAAAGAAGAGAAAAGAAGAGAAAAGAGAAAAGAAGAGAAAAGGGAAAAGAGAAAAGAAGAGAAAGGGGACAAGAGAAAAGAAGAGAGAACAGAAAAGAAGAGGATAGAGAAAAGAGAAAACAAGAGAAAAGAAGAGAAAAGAGAAAATAGAAAAGAAGAGGAAATAGAAAAGAGACAAGAGAAATGAAGAGTAAAGAGAAAAGAGATAAGAAGAGAAAAGAGAAAAGAAGTGAAAATGGAAAAGAGGAAAGAAGAGAAAAGAATAGAGGAGAAAAAAGAGACAAGAAGAGAAAGAGAAAAGAAGAGAAAAGTGAAATGAGAAATGAGAAAAGAAGAGGGACTGGAGAAGAAGAGAAAAGAGAAAAGAAGAGAAAAGATAAAAGAGAATAAAAGAGAAAAGGGAACAGAGGAAAGAAGACAAAAGAGAACAGAAGAGAATAGAGAAAAGAGACAAGAAGAAAAAAGAAGATAGAAGAAGAGAAAAGAGAACAGAAGAAAATAGAGAAAAGAGAAAAGCGAACAGAAGATAAAAGAAGAGAAAAGAATAGAGAAAAGAAGAGAATTGAAAAAAGAGAAATGGGAAAAGAAGAGAAAAGGGAAAAGAGAAAAGAACAGAAAAGAGAAAAGGGAAAAGTGAATAGAAGAGAAAAGAATTGAAAAGAGAAAAGAGAAAAGTCGAGAAAAGAGAAAAGAAAGGAAATGGGAAAAGAGAAAAGAAGAGAAAAGAGAAAAGAAGAGAAAAGGAAAAAGAAGAGAAAAGGGAAAAGAGAAAAGAAGAGAAAAGAGAAAAGAGAAAAAAGAAAAGAGAAAAGAAAAGAGAAAAGAGAAAAGAGAAATGTGATAAGAAGAGAAAAGAGAAAAGAGAAAAGAAGAGAAAAGAGAATAGAGAATAGATAAAAGAAGAGAAAAGGGAAAAGAGAAAAGAAGAGAAAAGAGAAAAGAGAAAAAAGAAAAGAGAAAAGAATAGAAAAGACAAAGGAGAAAAGAACAGTGAAAAGAGAAAAGGAGAGAAAATAAATGAAAAGAAGCGAAAAGCGAAAAGAAGAGAAAAGAAGAGAAAAGAGAAGAGAAAAAAGTGAAAAGAGTAAAGAAGAGAAAGAAGAGAAATGAGAAAAGAAGAGAAAAGAGAAAAGAGAAATGTGATAAGAAGCGAAAAGAGAAAAGAGAAAAGAAGAGAAAAGAGAATAGAGAATAGAGAAAAGAAGAGAAAAGGGAAAAGAGAAAAGAAGAGAAAAGGGAAAAGAGAAAAGAAGAGATAAGAACAGAAAAATGAAAAGAGAAAGGAAGAGAAAAGTGAAAAGCGAAAAGAGAATATATAGAGAAAAGAAGAGAATAGAAGAGAAAAGAGAAAAGAAGGGAAAAGAGAAAAGAAGAGAATAGAGAAATGAGGAAAGAGAAAAGAAGAGAAAAGAGAAAAGAAGAGAAACGGGAAAAGAGAAAAGAAGAGAAAGGGGACAAGAGGAAAGAAGAGAGAAGAAGAGAAAAGAAGAGGATAGATAAAAGAGAAAAGAAGAGAAAAGAAGAGAAAAGAGAAAATAGAAAAGAAGAGGAAATAGAAAAGAGAAAAGAAGAGTAAAGAGAAAAGAGATAAGAAGAGAAAAGAGAAAAGAAGAGAAAATGGAAAAGAGGAAAGAAGAGGATAGAGAAAAGAGAAAAGAAGAGAAAAGAAGAGAAAAGAGAAAAGAAGAGAAAAGGAAAAACTAGAGAAAAGGGAAAGAGAAAAGAAGAGAAAAGAGAAAAGAAGAGAAAAGGAAAAAGAAGAGAAAAGGGAAAAGAGAAAAGAAGAGAAAAGAGAAAAAAGAAAAGAGAAAAGAAAAGAGAAAAGAGAAAAGAACAGTGAAAAGAGAAAAGAAGAGAAAAGAAATGAATAGACGAGAAAAGAGAAAAGAAGAGAAAAGAAATTAAAAGAAGAGAAAAGAGAAAAGAAGAGAAAAGAAGAGAAAAGAAGAGAAAAGAGAAAAGAAGAGAAAAGAAGAGAAAAGAGAAAAGAAGAGAGAAGAAGAGAAAAGAAGAGAATAGAGAAAATAGAAAACAAGAGAATAGAAGAGAATAGAGAAAATAGAAAAGAAGAGGATATAGAAAAGAGAAAAGAAGAGTAAAGACAAAAGAGTTAAGAAGAGAAAAGAGAAAAGAAGTGAAAAGAGAAAATAGACAAGAGAAAAGAAGAGAAAATGGAAAAGAGATAAGAAGAGAATAGAGAAAGAGAAAAGAAGAGAAACGAGAAATGAGAAAAGAGAAAAGAAGAGGGAATGGAGAAGAAGAGAAAAGAGAAAAGAAGAGAAAAGATAAAAGAGAATAAAAGAGAAAAGGGAACAGAGCAAAGAAGACAAAAGAGAACAGAAGAGAATAGAGAAAAGAGACAAGAAGAAAAAAGAAGATAGAAGAAGAGAAAAGAGAACAGAAGAAAATAGAGAAAAGAGAAAAGCGAACAGAAGATAAAAGAAGAGAAAAGAATAGAGAAAAGAAGAGAATTGAAAAAAGAGAAATGGGAAAAGAAGAGAAAAGGGAAAAGAGAAAAGAACAGAAAAGAGAAAAGGGAAAAGTGAATAGAAGAGAAAAGAATAGAAAAGAGAAAAGAGAAAAGTCGAGAAAAGAGAAAAGAAAGGAAATGGGAAAAGAGAAAAGAAGAGAAAAGAGAAAAGAAGAGAAAAGGAAAAAGAAGAGAAAAGGGAAAAGAGAAAAGAAGAGAAAAGAGAAAAGAGAAAAAAGAAAAGAGAAAAGAAAAGAGAAAAGAGAAAAGAACAGTGAAAAGAGAAAAGAAGAGAAAAGAAATGAATAGACGAGAAAAGAGAAAAGAAGAGAAAAGAAATTAAAAGAAGAGAAAAGAGAAAAGAAGAGAAAAGAAGAGAAAAGAAGAGAAAAGAGAAAAGAAGAGAAAAGAAGAGAAAAGAGAAAAGAAGAGAGAAGAAGAGAAAAGAAGAGAATAGAGAAAATAGAAAACAAGAGAATAGAAGAGAATAGAGAAAATAGAAAAGAAGAGGATATAGAAAAGAGAAAAGAAGAGTAAAGACAAAAGAGTTAAGAAGAGAAAAGAGAAAAGAAGTGAAAAGAGAAAATAGACAAGAGAAAAGAAGAGAAAATGGAAAAGAGATAAGAAGAGAATAGAGAAAGAGAAAAGAAGAGAAACGAGAAATGAGAAAAGAGAAAAGAAGAGGGAATGGAGAAGAAGAGAAAAGAGAAAAGAAGAGAAAAGATAAAAGAGAATAAAAGAGAAAAGGGAACAGAGGAAAGAAGACAAAAGAGAACAGAAGAGAATAGAGAAAAGAGACAAGAAGAAAAAAGAAGATAGAAGAAGAGAAAAGAGAACAGAAGAAAATAGAGAAAAGAGAAAAGCGAACAGAAGATAAAAGAAGAGAAAAGAATAGAGAAAAGAAGAGAATTGAAAAAAGAGAAATGGGAAAAGAAGAGAAAAGGGAAAAGAGAAAAGAACAGAAAAGAGAAAAGGGAAAAGTGAATAGAAGAGAAAAGAATAGAAAAGAGAAAAGAGAAAAGTCGAGAAAAGAGAAAAGAAAGGAAATGGGAAAAGAGAAAAGAAGAGAAAAGAGAAAAGAAGAGAAAAGGAAAAAGAAGAGAAAAGGGAAAAGAGAAAAGAAGAGAAAAGAGAAAAGAGAAAAAAGAAAAGAGAAAAGAAAAGAGAAAAGAGAAAAGAACAGTGAAAAGAGAAAAGAAGAGAAAAGAAATGAATAGACGAGAAAAGAGAAAAGAAGAGAAAAGAAATTAAAAGAAGAGAAAAGAGAAAAGAAGAGAAAAGAAGAGAAAAGAAGAGAAAAGAGAAAAGAAGAGAAAAGAAGAGAAAAGAGAAAAGAAGAGAGAAGAAGAGAAAAGAAGAGAATAGAGAAAATAGAAAACAAGAGAATAGAAGAGAATAGAGAAAATAGAAAAGAAGAGGATATAGAAAAGAGAAAAGAAGAGTAAAGACAAAAGAGTTAAGAAGAGAAAAGAGAAAAGAAGTGAAAAGAGAAAATAGACAAGAGAAAAGAAGAGAAAATGGAAAAGAGATAAGAAGAGAATAGAGAAAGAGAAAAGAAGAGAAACGAGAAATGAGAAAAGAGAAAAGAAGAGGGAATGGAGAAGAAGAGAAAAGAGAAAAGAAGAGAAAAGATAAAAGAGAATAAAAGAGAAAAGGGAACAGAGGAAAGAAGACAAAAGAGAACAGAAGAGAATAGAGAAAAGAGACAAGAAGAAAAAAGAAGATAGAAGAAGAGAAAAGAGAACAGAAGAAAATAGAGAAAAGAGAAAAGCGAACAGAAGATAAAAGAAGAGAAAAGAATAGAGAAAAGAAGAGAATTGAAAAAAGAGAAATGGGAAAAGAAGAGAAAAGGGAAAAGAGAAAAGAACAGAAAAGAGAAAAGGGAAAAGTGAATAGAAGAGAAAAGAATAGAAAAGAGAAAAGAGAAAAGTCGAGAAAAGAGAAAAGAAAGGAAATGGGAAAAGAGAAAAGAAGAGAAAAGAGAAAAGAAGAGAAAAGGAAAAAGAAGAGAAAAGGGAAAAGAGAAAAGAAGAGAAAAGAGAAAAGAGAAAAAAGAAAAGAGAAAAGAAAAGAGAAAAGAGAAAAGAACAGTGAAAAGAGAAAAGAAGAGAAAAGAAATGAATAGACGAGAAAAGAGAAAAGAAGAGAAAAGAAATTAAAAGAAGAGAAAAGAGAAAAGAAGAGAAAAGAAGAGAAAAGAAGAGAAAAGAGAAAAGAAGAGAAAAGAAGAGAAAAGAGAAAAGAAGAGAGAAGAAGAGAAAAGAAGAGAATAGAGAAAATAGAAAACAAGAGAATAGAAGAGAATAGAGAAAATAGAAAAGAAGAGGATATAGAAAAGAGAAAAGAAGAGTAAAGACAAAAGAGTTAAGAAGAGAAAAGAGAAAAGAAGTGAAAAGAGAAAATAGACAAGAGAAAAGAAGAGAAAATGGAAAAGAGATAAGAAGAGAATAGAGAAAGAGAAAAGAAGAGAAACGAGAAATGAGAAAAGAGAAAAGAAGAGGGAATGGAGAAGAAGAGAAAAGAGAAAAGAAGAGAAAAGATAAAAGAGAATAAAAGAGAAAAGGGAACAGAGGAAAGAAGACAAAAGAGAACAGAAGAGAATAGAGAAAAGAGACAAGAAGAAAAAAGAAGATAGAAGAAGAGAAAAGAGAACAGAAGAAAATAGAGAAAAGAGAAAAGCGAACAGAAGATAAAAGAAGAGAAAAGAATAGAGAAAAGAAGAGAATTGAAAAAAGAGAACTGGGAAAAGAAGAGAAAAGGGAAAAGAGAAAAGAACAGAAAAGAGAAAAGGGAAAAGTGAATAGAAGAGAAAAGAATAGAAAAGAGAAAAGAGAAAAGTCGAGAAAAGAGAAAAGAAAGGAAATGGGAAAAGAGAAAAGAAGAGAAAAGAGAAAAGAAGAGAAAAGGAAAAAGAAGAGAAAAGGGAAAAGAGAAAAGAAGAGAAAAGAGAAAAGAGAAAAAAGAAAAGAGAAAAGAAAAGAGAAAAGAGAAAAGAACAGTGAAAAGAGAAAAGAAGAGAAAAGAAATGAATAGACGAGAAAAGAGAAAAGAAGAGAAAAGAAATTAAAAGAAGAGAAAAGAGAAAAGAAGAGAAAAGAAGAGAAAAGAAGAGAAAAGAGAAAAGAAGAGAGAAGAAGAGAAAAGAAGAGGATAGAGAAAATAGAAAACAAGAGAATAGAAGAGAATAGGGAAAATAGAAAAGAAGAGGATATAGAAAAGAGAAAAGAAGAGTAAAGAGAAAAGAGATAAGAAGAGAAAAGAGAAAAGAAGTGAAAAGAGAAAATAGACAAGAGAAAAGAAGAGAAAATGGAAAAGAGATAAGAAGAGAATAGAGAAAGAGAAAAGAAGAGAAACGAGAAATGAGAAAAGAGAAAAGAAGAGGGAATGGAGAAGAAGAGAAAAGAGAAAAGAAGAGAAAAGATAAAAGAGAATAAAAGAGAAAAGGGAACAGAGGAAAGAAGACAAAAGAGAACAGAAGAGAATAGAGAAAAGAGAAATGTGATAAGAAGAGTAAAGAGAAAAGAGAAAAGAAGAGAAAAGAGAATAGAGAATAGAGAAAAGAAGAGAAAAGGGAAAAGAAGAGAAAAGAGAAAAGAGAAATGTGATAAGAAGAGAAAAGAGAAAAGAGAAAAGAAGAGAAAAGAGAATAGAGAATAGAGAAAAGAAGAGAAAAGGGAAAAGAGAAAAGAAGAGAAAAGAGAAAAGAGAAAAAAGAAAAGAGAAAAGAATAGAAAAGACAAAGGAGAAAAGAACAGTGAAAAGAGAAAAGGAGAGAAAATAAATGAAAAGAAGCGAAAAGCGAAAAGAAGAGAAAAGAAGAGAAAAGAGAAGAGAAAAAAGTGAAAAGAGTAAAGAAGAGAAAAGAAGAGAAATGAGAAAAGAGAAATGTGATAAGAAGAGAAAAGAGAAAAGAGAAAAGAAGAGAAAAGAGAATAGAGAATAGAGAAAAGAAGAGAAAAGGGAAAAGAAGAGAAAAGAGAAAAGAGAAATGTGATAAGAAGAGAAAAGAGAAAAGAAGAGAAAAGAGAATAGAGAATAGAGAAAAGAAGAGAAAAGGTAAAAGAGAAAAATGAGAAAAGAGAAAAGAGAAAAAAGAAAAGAGAAAAGAATAGAAAAGACAAAGGAGAAAAGAACAGTGAAAAGAGAAAAGGAGAGAAAATAAATGAAAAGAAGCGAAAAGCGAAAAGAACAGCAAAGAAGAGAAAAGAGAAGAGAAAAAAGTGAAAAGAGTAAAGAAGAGAAAAGAAGAGAAATGAGAAAAGAAGAGAAAAGTGAAAAGAGAAATGTGATAAGAAGCGAAAAGAGAAAAGAGAAAAGAAGAGAAAAGAGAAAAGAGAAATGTGATAAGAAGAGAAAAGAGAAAAGAGAAAAGAAGAGAAAAGAGAAAAGAAGAGAAACGGGAAAAGAGAAAAGAAGAGAAAGGGGACAAGAGGAAAGAAGAGAGAAGAAGAGAAAAGAAGAGGATAGAGAAAAGAGAAAAGAAGAGAAAAGAGAAATTAGAAAAGAAGAGGAAATAGAAAAGAGAAAAGAAGAGTAAAGAGAAAAGAGATAAGAAGAGAAAAGAGAAAAGAAGAGAAAATGGAAAAGAGGAAAGAAGAGGATAGAGAAAAGAGAAAAGAAGAGAAAAGAAGAGAAAAGAGAAAATAGAAAAGAAGAGGAAATAGAAAAGAGAAAAGAGAAAAGAAGAGTAAAGAGAAAAGAGTTAAGAAGAGAAAAGAGAAAAGAGAAAAGAAGAGAAAAGAGAATAGAGAATAGAGAAAAGAAGAGAAAAGGGAAAAGAAGAGAAAAGAGAAAAGAGAAAAGAAGAGAATAGAGAAAAGAGAAAAAAGAAAAGAGAAAAGAAAAGAGAAAAGAGAAAAGAACAGTGAAAAGAGAAAAGAAGAGAAAAGAAATGAATAGACGAGAAAAGAGAAAAGAAGAGAAAAGAAATTAAAAGAAGAGAAAAGAGAAAAGAAGAGAAAAGAAGAGAAAAGAAGAGAAAAGAGAAAAGAAGAGAAAAGAAGAGAAAAGAGAAAAGAAGAGAGAAGAAGAGAAAAGAAGAGGATAGAGAAAATAGAAAACAAGAGAATAGAAGAGAATAGAGAAAATAGAAAAGAAGAGGATATAGAAAAGAGAAAAGAAGAGTAAAGAGAAAAGAGATAAGAAGAGAAAAGAGAAAAGAAGTGAAAAGAGAAAATAGACAAGAGAAAAGAAGAGAAAATGGAAAAGAGATAAGAAGAGATTAGAGAAAGAGAAAAGAAGAGAAACGAGAAATGAGAAAAGAGAAAAGAAGAGGGAATGGAGAAGAAGAGAAAAGAGAAAAGAAGAGAAAAGAGAAAAGAGAATAAATGAGAAAAGGGAACAGAGGAAAGAAGACAAAAGAGAACAGAAGAGAATAGAGAAAAGAGAAATGTGATAAGAAGAGAAAAGAGAAAAGAGAAAAGAAGAGAAAAGAGAATAGAGAATAGAGAAAAGAAGAGAAAAGGGAAAAGAAGAGAAAAGAGAAAAGAGAAATGTGATAAGAAGAGAAAAGAGAAAAGAGAAAAGAAGAGAAAAGAGAATAGAGAATAGAGAAAAGAAGAGAAAAGGGAAAAGAGATAAGAAGAGAAAAGAGAAAAGAAGTGAAAATGGAAAAGAGGAAAGAAGAGAAAAGAATAGAGGAGAAAAAAGAGACAAGAAGAGAAACAGAAAAGAAGAGAAAAGTGAAATGAGAAATGAGAAAAGAAGAGGGACTGGAGAAGAAGAGAAAAGAGAAAAGAAGAGAAAAGATAAAAGAGAATAAAAGAGAAAAGGGAACAGAGGAAAGAAGACAAAAGAGAACAGAAGAGAATAGAGAAAAGAGACAAGAAGAAAAAAGAAGATAGAAGAAGAGAAAAGAGAACAGAAGAAAATAGAGAAAAGAGAAAAGCGAACAGAAGATAAAAGAAGAGAAAAGAATAGAGAAAAGAAGAGAATTGAAAAAAGAGAAATGGGAAAAGAAGAGAAAAGGTAAAAGAGAAAAGAACAGAAAAGAGTAAAGGGAAAAGTGAATAGAAGAGAAAAGAATAGAAAAGAGAAAAGAGAAAAGTCGAGAAAAGAGAAAAGAAAGGAAATGGGAAAAGAGAAAAGAAGAGAAAAGAGAAAAGAAGAGAAAAGGAAAAAGAAGAGAAAAGGGAAAAGAGAAAAGAAGAGAAAAGAGAAAAGAGAAAAAAGAAAAGAGAAAAGAAAAGAGAAAAGAGAAAAGAACAGTGAAAAGAGAAAAGAAGAGAAAAGAAATGAATAGACGAGAAAAGAGAAAAGAAGAGAAAAGAAATTAAAAGAAGAGAAAAGAGAAAAGAAGAGAAAAGAAGAGAAAAGAGAAAAGAAGAAAGAAGAAGAGAAAAGAAGAGGATAGAGAAAATAGAAAACAAGAGAATAGAAGAGAATAGAGAAAATAGAAAAGAAGAGGATATAGAAAAGAGAAAAGAAGAGTAAAGAGAAAAGAGATAAGAAGATAAAACAGAAAAGAAGTGAAAAGAGAAAATAGACAAGAGAAATGAAGAGAAAATGGAAAAGAGATAAGAAGAGAATAGAGAAAGAGAAAAGAAGAGAAACGAGAAATGAGAAAAGAGAAAAGAAGAGGGAATGGAGAAGAAGAGAAAAGAGAAAAGAAGAGAAAAGATAAAAGAGAATAAAAGAGAAAAGGGAACAGAAGATAAAAGAAGAGAAAAGAATAGAGAAAAGAAGAGAATTGAAAAAAGAGAAATGGGAAAAGAAGAGAAAAGGGAAAAGAGAAAAGAACAGAAAAGTGAATAGAAGAGAAAAGAATAGAAAAGAGAAAAGAGAAAAGTCGAGAAAAGAGAAAAGAAAGGAAATGGGAAAAGAGAAAAGAAGAGAAAAGAGAAAAGAAGAGAAAAGGAAAAAGAAGAGAAAAGGGAAAAGAGAAAAGAAGAGAAAAGAGAAAAGAAGAGAATAGAGAAATGAGGAAAGAGAAAAGAAGAGAAAAGAGAAAAGAAGAGAAACGGCAAAAGAGAAAAGAAGAGAAAGGGGACAAGAGGAAAGAAGAGAGAAGAAGAGAAAAGAAGAGGATAGAGAAAAGAGAAAAGAAGAGAAAAGAGAAATTAGAAAAGAAGAGGAAATAGAAAAGAGAAAAGAAGAGTAAAGAGAAAAGAGATAAGAAGAGAAAAGAGAAAAGAAGAGAAAATGGAAAAGAGGAAAGAAGAGGATAGAGAAAAGAGAAAAGAAGAGAAAAGAAGAGAAAAGAGAAAATAGAAAAGAAGAGGAAATAGAGAAGAGTAAAGAGAAAAGAAGAGTAAAGAGAAAAGAGATAAGAAGAGAAAAGAGAAAAGAAGAGAAAATGGAAAAGACGAAAGAAGAGAAAAGAAGAGAAAAATGAAAAGAGAAAGGAATGGAAAAGTGAAAAGCGAAAAGAGAATATATAGAGAAAAGAAGAGAATAGAAGAGAAAAGAAGAGAAAAGAGAAAAGAAGAGAATAGAGAAATGAGGAAAGAGAAAAGAAGAGAAAAGAAGAGAAAAGAGAAAAGAAGAGAAAAGGGAAAAGAGAAAAGAAGAGAAAGGGGACAAGAGAAAAGAAGAGAGAACAGAAAAGAAGAGGATAGAGAAAAGAGAAAACAAGAGAAAAGAAGAGAAAAGAGAAAATAGAAAAGAAGAGGAAATAGAAAAGAGAAAAGAGAAAAGAAGAGTAAAGAGAAAAGAGTTAAGAAGAGAAAAGAGAAAAGAGAAAAGAAGAGAAAAGAGAATAGAGAATAGAGAAAAGAAGAGAAAAGGGAAAAGAAGAGAAAAGAGAAATGTGATAAGAAGAGAAAAGAGAAAAGAGAAAAGAAGAGAAAAGGGAATAGAGAATAGAGAACAGAAGAGAAAAGGGAAAAGAAGAGAAAAGAGAAAAGAGAAATGTGATAAGAAGAGAAAAGAGAAAAGAAGAGAAAAGAGAATAGAGAATAGAGAAAAGAAGAGAAAAGGGAAAAGAGAAAAGAAGAGAAAAGAGAAAAGAGAAAAAAGAAAAGAGAAAAGAATAGAAAAGACAAAGGAGAAAAGAACAGTGAAAAGAGAAAAGGAGAGAAAATAAATGAAAAGAAGCGAAAAGCGAAAAGAAGAGAAAAGAAGAGAAAAGAGAAGAGAAAAAAGTGAAAAGAGTAAAGAAGAGAAAAGAAGAGAAATGAGAAAAGAAGAGAAAAGAGAAAAGAGAAATGTGATAAGAAGCGAAAAGAAAAAAGAGAAAAGAAGAGAAAAGAGAAAAGAGAAATGTGATAAGAAGAGAAAAGAGAAAAGAGAAAAGAAGAGAAAAGAGAATAGAGAATAGAGAAAAGAAGAGAAAAGGGAAAAGAGAAAAGAAGAGAAAGGGGACAAGAGGAAAGAAGAGAGAAGAAGAGAAAAGAAGAGGATAGAGAAAAGAGAAAAGAAGAGAAAAGAGAAATTAGAAAAGAAGAGGAAATAGAAAAGAGAAAAGAAGAGTAAAGAGAAAAGAGATAAGAAGAGAAAAGAGAAAAGAAGAGAAAATGGAAAAGAGGAAAGAAGAGGATAGAGAAAAGAGAAAAGAAGAGAAAAGAAGAGAAAAGAGAAAATAGAAAAGAAGAGGAAATAGAGAAGAGTAAAGAGAAAAGAAGAGTAAAGAGAAAAGAGATAAGAAGAGAAAAGAGAAAAGAAGAGAAAATGGAAAAGACGAAAGAAGAGAAAAGAAGAGAAAAATGAAAAGAGAAAGGAATGGAAAAGTGAAAAGCGAAAAGAGAATATATAGAGAAAAGAAGAGAATAGAAGAGAAAAGAAGAGAAAAGAGAAAAGAAGAGAATAGAGAAATGAGGAAAGAGAAAAGAAGAGAAAAGAAGAGAAAAGAGAAAAGAAGAGAAAAGGGAAAAGAGAAAAGAAGAGAAAGGGGACAAGAGAAAAGAAGAGAGAACAGAAAAGAAGAGGATAGAGAAAAGAGAAAACAAGAGAAAAGAAGAGAAAAGAGAAAATAGAAAAGAAGAGGAAATAGAAAAGAGACAAGAGAAATGAAGAGTAAAGAGAAAAGAGATAAGAAGAGAAAAGAGAAAAGAAGTGAAAATGGAAAAGAGGAAAGAAGAGAAAAGAATAGAGGAGAAAAAAGAGACAAGAAGAGAAAGAGAAAAGAAGAGAAAAGTGAAATGAGAAATGAGAAAAGAAGAGGGACTGGAGAAGAAGAGAAAAGAGAAAAGAAGAGAAAAGATAAAAGAGAATAAAAGAGAAAAGGGAACAGAGGAAAGAAGACAAAAGAGAACAGAAGAGAATAGAGAAAAGAGACAAGAAGAAAAAAGAAGATAGAAGAAGAGAAAAGAGAACAGAAGAAAATAGAGAAAAGAGAAAAGCGAACAGAAGATAAAAGAAGAGAAAAGAATAGAGAAAAGAAGAGAATTGAAAAAAGAGAAATGGGAAAAGAAGAGAAAAGGGAAAAGAGAAAAGAACAGAAAAGAGAAAAGGGAAAAGTGAATAGAAGAGAAAAGAATTGAAAAGCGAAAAGAGAAAAGTCGAGAAAAGAGAAAAGAAAGGAAATGGGAAAAGAGAAAAGAAGAGAAAAGAGAAAAGAAGAGAAAAGGAAAAAGAAGAGAAAAGGGAAAGGAGAAAAGAAGAGAAAAGAGAAAAGAGAAAAAAGAAAAGAGAAAAGAAAAGAGAAAAGAGAAAAGAGAAATGTGATAAGAAGAGAAAAGAGAAAAGAGAAAAGAAGAGAAAAGAGAATAGAGAATAGATAAAAGAAGAGAAAAGGGAAAAGAGAAAAGAAGAGAAAAGAGAAAAGAGAAAAAAGAAAAGAGAAAAGAATAGAAAAGACAAAGGAGAAAAGAACAGTGAAAAGAGAAAAGGAGAGAAAATAAATGAAAAGAAGCGAAAAGCGAAAAGAAGAGAAAAGAAGAGAAAAGAGAAGAGAAAAAAGTGAAAAGAGTAAAGAAGAGAAAGAAGAGAAATGAGAAAAGAAGAGAAAAGAGAAAAGAGAAATGTGATAAGAAGCGAAAAGAGAAAAGAGAAAAGAAGAGAAAAGAGAATAGAGAATAGAGAAAAGAAGAGAAAAGGGAAAAGAGAAAAGAAGAGAAAAGGGAAAAGAGAAAAGAAGAGATAAGAACAGAAAAATGAAAAGAGAAAGGAAGAGAAAAGTGAAAAGCGAAAAGAGAATATATAGAGAAAAGAAGAGAATAGAAGAGAAAAGAGAAAAGAAGGGAAAAGAGAAAAGAAGAGAATAGAGAAATGAGGAAAGAGAAAAGAAGAGAAAAGAGAAAAGAAGAGAAACGGGAAAAGAGAAAAGAAGAGAAAGGGGACAAGAGGAAAGAAGAGAGAAGAAGAGAAAAGAAGAGGATAGATAAAAGAGAAAAGAAGAGAAAAGAAGAGAAAAGAGAAAATAGAAAAGAAGAGGAAATAGAAAAGAGAAAAGAAGAGTAAAGAGAAAAGAGATAAGAAGAGAAAAGAGAAAAGAAGAGAAAATGGAAAAGAGGAAAGAAGAGGATAGAGAAAAGAGAAAAGAAGAGAAAAGAAGAGAAAAGAGAAAAGAAGAGAAAAGGAAAAACTAGAGAAAAGGGAAAGAGAAAAGAAGAGAAAAGAGAAAAGAAGAGAAAAGGAAAAAGAAGAGAAAAGGGAAAAGAGAAAAGAAGAGAAAAGAGAAAAGAGAAAAAAGAAAAGAGAAAAGAAAAGAGAAAAGAGAAAAGAACAGTGAAAAGAGAAAAGAAGAGAAAAGAAATGAATAGACGAGAAAAGAGAAAAGAAGAGAAAAGAAATTAAAAGAAGAGAAAAGAGAAAAGAAGAGAAAAGAAGAGAAAAGAAGAGAAAAGAGAAAAGAAGAGAAAAGAAGAGAAAAGAGAAAAGAAGAGAGAAGAAGAGAAAAGAAGAGAATAGAGAAAATAGAAAACAAGAGAATAGAAGAGAATAGAGAAAATAGAAAAGAAGAGGATAAAGAAAAGAGAAAAGAAGAGTAAAGACAAAAGAGTTAAGAAGAGAAAAGAGAAAAGAAGTGAAAAGAGAAAATAGACAAGAGAAAAGAAGAGAAAATGGAAAAGAGATAAGAAGAGAATAGAGAAAGAGAAAAGAAGAGAAACGAGAAATGAGAAAAGAGAAAAGAAGAGGGAATGGAGAAGAAGAGAAAAGAGAAAAGAAGAGAAAAGATAAAAGAGAATAAAAGAGAAAAGGGAACAGAGCAAAGAAGACAAAAGAGAACAGAAGAGAATAGAGAAAAGAGACAAGAAGAAAAAAGAAGATAGAAGAAGAGAAAAGAGAACAGAAGAAAATAGAGAAAAGAGAAAAGCGAACAGAAGATAAAAGAAGAGAAAAGAATAGAGAAAAGAAGAGAATTGAAAAAAGAGAAATGGGAAAAGAAGAGAAAAGGGAAAAGAGAAAAGAACAGAAAAGAGAAAAGGGAAAAGTGAATAGAAGAGAAAAGAATAGAAAAGAGAAAAGAGAAAAGTCGAGAAAAGAGAAAAGAAAGGAAATGGGAAAAGAGAAAAGAAGAGAAAAGAGAAAAGAAGAGAAAAGGAAAAAGAAGAGAAAAGGGAAAAGAGAAAAGAAGAGAAAAGAGAAAAGAGAAAAAAGAAAAGAGAAAAGAAAAGAGAAAAGAGAAAAGAACAGTGAAAAGAGAAAAGAAGAGAAAAGAAATGAATAGACGAGAAAAGAGAAAAGAAGAGAAAAGAAATTAAAAGAAGAGAAAAGAGAAAAGAAGAGAAAAGAAGAGAAAAGAAGAGAAAAGAGAAAAGAAGAGAAAAGAAGAGAAAAGAGAAAAGAAGAGAGAAGAAGAGAAAAGAAGAGAATAGAGAAAATAGAAAACAAGAGAATAGAAGAGAATAGAGAAAATAGAAAAGAAGAGGATATAGAAAAGAGAAAAGAAGAGTAAAGACAAAAGAGTTAAGAAGAGAAAAGAGAAAAGAAGTGAAAAGAGAAAATAGACAAGAGAAAAGAAGAGAAAATGGAAAAGAGATAAGAAGAGAATAGAGAAAGAGAAAAGAAGAGAAACGAGAAATGAGAAAAGAGAAAAGAAGAGGGAATGGAGAAGAAGAGAAAAGAGAAAAGAAGAGAAAAGATAAAAGAGAATAAAAGAGAAAAGGGAACAGAGGAAAGAAGACAAAAGAGAACAGAAGAGAATAGAGAAAAGAGACAAGAAGAAAAAAGAAGATAGAAGAAGAGAAAAGAGAACAGAAGAAAATAGAGAAAAGAGAAAAGCGAACAGAAGATAAAAGAAGAGAAAAGAATAGAGAAAAGAAGAGAATTGAAAAAAGAGAAATGGGAAAAGAAGAGAAAAGGGAAAAGAGAAAAGAACAGAAAAGAGAAAAGGGAAAAGTGAATAGAAGAGAAAAGAATAGAAAAGAGAAAAGAGAAAAGTCGAGAAAAGAGAAAAGAAAGGAAATGGGAAAAGAGAAAAGAAGAGAAAAGAGAAAAGAAGAGAAAAGGAAAAAGAAGAGAAAAGGGAAAAGAGAAAAGAAGAGAAAAGAGAAAAGAGAAAAAAGAAAAGAGAAAAGAAAAGAGAAAAGAGAAAAGAACAGTGAAAAGAGAAAAGAAGAGAAAAGAAATGAATAGACGAGAAAAGAGAAAAGAAGAGAAAAGAAATTAAAAGAAGAGAAAAGAGAAAAGAAGAGAAAAGAAGAGAAAAGAAGAGAAAAGAGAAAAGAAGAGAGAAGAAGAGAAAAGAAGAGGATAGAGAAAATAGAAAACAAGAGAATAGAAGAGAATAGGGAAAATAGAAAAGAAGAGGATATAGAAAAGAGAAAAGAAGAGTAAAGAGAAAAGAGATAAGAAGAGAAAAGAGAAAAGAAGTGAAAAGAGAAAATAGACAAGAGAAAAGAAGAGAAAATGGAAAAGAGATAAGAAGAGAATAGAGAAAGAGAAAAGAAGAGAAACGAGAAATGAGAAAAGAGAAAAGAAGAGGGAATGGAGAAGAAGAGAAAAGAGAAAAGAAGAGAAAAGATAAAAGAGAATAAAAGAGAAAAGGGAACAGAGGAAAGAAGACAAAAGAGAACAGAAGAGAATAGAGAAAAGAGAAATGTGATAAGAAGAGTAAAGAGAAAAGAGAAAAGAAGAGAAAAGAGAATAGAGAATAGAGAAAAGAAGAGAAAAGGGAAAAGAAGAGAAAAGAGAAAAGAGAAATGTGATAAGAAGAGAAAAGAGAAAAGAGAAAAGAAGAGAAAAGAGAATAGAGAATAGAGAAAAGAAGAGAAAAGGGAAAAGAGAAAAGAAGAGAAAAGAGAAAAGAGAAAAAAGAAAAGAGAAAAGAATAGAAAAGACAAAGGAGAAAAGAACAGTGAAAAGAGAAAAGGAGAGAAAATAAATGAAAAGAAGCGAAAAGCGAAAAGAAGAGAAAAGAAGAGAAAAGAGAAGAGAAAAAAGTGAAAAGAGTAAAGAAGAGAAAAGAAGAGAAATGAGAAAAGAGAAATGTGATAAGAAGAGAAAAGAGAAAAGAGAAAAGAAGAGAAAAGAGAATAGAGAATAGAGAAAAGAAGAGAAAAGGGAAAAGAAGAGAAAAGAGAAAAGAGAAATGTGATAAGAAGAGAAAAGAGAAAAGAAGAGAAAAGAGAATAGAGAATAGAGAAAAGAAGAGAAAAGGTAAAAGAGAAAAGATGAGAAAAGAGAAAAGAGAAAAAAGAAAAGAGAAAAGAATAGAAAAGACAAAGGAGAAAAGAACAGTGAAAAGAGAAAAGGAGAGAAAATAAATGAAAAGAAGCGAAAAGCGAAAAGAACAGCAAAGAAGAGAAAAGAGAAGAGAAAAAAGTGAAAAGAGTAAAGAAGAGAAAAGAAGAGAAATGAGAAAAGAAGAGAAAAGAGAAAAGAGAAATGTGATAAGAAGCGAAAAGAGAAAAGAGAAAAGAAGAGAAAAGAGAAAAGAGAAATGTGATAAGAAGAGAAAAGAGAAAAGAGAAAAGAAGAGAAAAGAGAATAGAGAATAGAGAAAAGAAGAGAAAAGGGAAAAGAGAAAAGAAGAGAAAAGGGAAAAGAGAAAAGAAGAGATAAGAACAGAAAAATGAAAAGAGAAAGGAAGAGAAAAGTGAAAAGCGAAAAGAGAATATATAGAGAAAAGAAGAGAATAGAAGAGAAAAGAGAAAAGAAGGGAAAAGAGAAAAGAAGAGAATAGAGAAATGAGGAAAGAGAAAAGAAGAGAAAAGAGAAAAGAAGAGAAACGGGAAAAGAGAAAAGAAGAGAAAGGGGACAAGAGGAAAGAAGAGAGAAGAAGAGAAAAGAAGAGGATAGAGAAAAGAGAAAAGAAGAGAAAAGAGAAATTAGAAAAGAAGAGGAAATAGAAAAGAGAAAAGAAGAGTAAAGAGAAAAGAGATAAGAAGAGAAAAGAGAAAAGAAGAGAAAATGGAAAAGAGGAAAGAAGAGGATAGAGAAAAGAGAAAAGAAGAGAAAAGAAGAGAAAAGAGAAAATAGAAAAGAAGAGGAAATAGAAAAGAGAAAAGAGAAAAGAAGAGTAAAGAGAAAAGAGTTAAGAAGAGAAAAGAGAAAAGAGAAAAGAAGAGAAAAGAGAATAGAGAATAGAGAAAAGAAGAGAAAAGGGAAAAGAAGAGAAAAGAGAAAAGAGAAAAGAAGAGAATAGAGAAAAGAGAAAAAAGAAAAGAGAAAAGAAAAGAGAAAAGAGAAAAGAACAGTGAAAAGAGAAAAGAAGAGAAAAGAAATGAATAGACGAGAAAAGAGAAAAGAAGAGAAAAGAAATTAAAAGAAGAGAAAAGAGAAAAGAAGAGAAAAGAAGAGAAAAGAAGAGAAAAGAGAAAAGAAGAGAAAAGAAGAGAAAAGAGAAAAGAAGAGAGAAGAAGAGAAAAGAAGAGGATAGAGAAAATAGAAAACAAGAGAATAGAAGAGAATAGAGAAAATAGAAAAGAAGAGGATATAGAAAAGAGAAAAGAAGAGTAAAGAGAAAAGAGATAAGAAGAGAAAAGAGAAAAGAAGTGAAAAGAGAAAATAGACAAGAGAAAAGAAGAGAAAATGGAAAAGAGATAAGAAGAGATTAGAGAAAGAGAAAAGAAGAGAAACGAGAAATGAGAAAAGAGAAAAGAAGAGGGAATGGAGAAGAAGAGAAAAGAGAAAAGAAGAGAAAAGAGAAAAGAGAATAAAAGAGAAAAGGGAACAGAGGAAAGAAGACAAAAGAGAACAGAAGAGAATAGAGAAAAGAGAAATGTGATAAGAAGAGAAAAGAGAAAAGAGAAAAGAAGAGAAAAGAGAATAGAGAATAGAGAAAAGAAGAGAAAAGGGAAAAGAAGAGAAAAGAGAAAAGAGAAATGTGATAAGAAGAGAAAAGAGAAAAGAGAAAAGAAGAGAAAAGAGAATAGAGAATAGAGAAAAGAAGAGAAAAGGGAAAAGAGATAAGAAGAGAAAAGAGAAAAGAAGTGAAAATGGAAAAGAGGAAAGAAGAGAAAAGAATAGAGGAGAAAAAAGAGACAAGAAGAGAAACAGAAAAGAAGAGAAAAGTGAAATGAGAAATGAGAAAAGAAGAGGGACTGGAGAAGAAGAGAAAAGAGAAAAGAAGAGAAAAGATAAAAGAGAATAAAAGAGAAAAGGGAACAGAGGAAAGAAGACAAAAGAGAACAGAAGAGAATAGAGAAAAGAGACAAGAAGAAAAAAGAAGATAGAAGAAGAGAAAAGAGAACAGAAGAAAATAGAGAAAAGAGAAAAGCGAACAGAAGATAAAAGAAGAGAAAAGAATAGAGAAAAGAAGAGAATTGAAAAAAGAGAAATGGGAAAAGAAGAGAAAAGGGAAAAGAGAAAAGAACAGAAAAGAGTAAAGGGAAAAGTGAATAGAAGAGAAAAGAATAGAAAAGAGAAAAGAGAAAAGTCGAGAAAAGAGAAAAGAAAGGAAATGGGAAAAGAGAAAAGAAGAGAAAAGAGAAAAGAAGAGAAAAGGAAAAAGAAGAGAAAAGGGAAAAGAGAAAAGAAGAGAAAAGAGAAAAGAGAAAAAAGAAAAGAGAAAAGAAAAGAGAAAAGAGAAAAGAACAGTGAAAAGAGAAAAGAAGAGAAAAGAAATGAATAGACGAGAAAAGAGAAAAGAAGAGAAAAGAAATTAAAAGAAGAGAAAAGAGAAAAGAAGAGAAAAGAAGAGAAAAGAGAAAAGAAGAAAGAAGAAGAGAAAAGAAGAGGATAGAGAAAATAGAAAACAAGAGAATAGAAGAGAATAGAGAAAATAGAAAAGAAGAGGATATAGAAAAGAGAAAAGAAGAGTAAAGAGAAAAGAGATAAGAAGATAAAACAGAAAAGAAGTGAAAAGAGAAAATAGACAAGAGAAAAGAAGAGAAAATGGAAAAGAGATAAGAAGAGAATAGAGAAAGAGAAAAGAAGAGAAACGAGAAATGAGAAAAGAGAAAAGAAGAGGGAATGGAGAAGAAGAGAAAAGAGAAAAGAAGAGAAAAGATAAAAGAGAATAAAAGAGAAAAGGGAACAGAAGATAAAAGAAGAGAAAAGAATAGAGAAAAGAAGAGAATTGAAAAAAGAGAAATGGGAAAAGAAGAGAAAAGGGAAAAGAGAAAAGAACAGAAAAGTGAATAGAAGAGAAAAGAATAGAAAAGAGAAAAGAGAAAAGTCGAGAAAAGAGAAAAGAAAGGAAATGGGAAAAGAGAAAAGAAGAGAAAAGAGAAAAGAAGAGAAAAGGAAAAAGAAGAGAAAAGGGAAAAGAGAAAAGAAGAGAAAAGAGAAAAGAAGAGAATAGAGAAATGAGGAAAGAGAAAAGAAGAGAAAAGAGAAAAGAAGAGAAACGGCAAAAGAGAAAAGAAGAGAAAGGGGACAAGAGGAAAGAAGAGAGAAGAAGAGAAAAGAAGAGGATAGAGAAAAGAGAAAAGAAGAGAAAAGAGAAATTAGAAAAGAAGAGGAAATAGAAAAGAGAAAAGAAGAGTAAAGAGAAAAGAGATAAGAAGAGAAAAGAGAAAAGAAGAGAAAATGGAAAAGAGGAAAGAAGAGGATAGAGAAAAGAGAAAAGAAGAGAAAAGAAGAGAAAAGAGAAAATAGAAAAGAAGAGGAAATAGAGAAGAGTAAAGAGAAAAGAAGAGTAAAGAGAAAAGAGATAAGAAGAGAAAAGAGAAAAGAAGAGAAAATGGAAAAGACGAAAGAAGAGAAAAGAAGAGAAAAATGAAAAGAGAAAGGAATGGAAAAGTGAAAAGCGAAAAGAGAATATATAGAGAAAAGAAGAGAATAGAAGAGAAAAGAAGAGAAAAGAGAAAAGAAGAGAATAGAGAAATGAGGAAAGAGAAAAGAAGAGAAAAGAAGAGAAAAGAGAAAAGAAGAGAAAAGGGAAAAGAGAAAAGAAGAGAAAGGGGACAAGAGAAAAGAAGAGAGAACAGAAAAGAAGAGGATAGAGAAAAGAGAAAACAAGAGAAAAGAAGAGAAAAGAGAAAATAGAAAAGAAGAGGAAATAGAAAAGAGAAAAGAGAAAAGAAGAGTAAAGAGAAAAGAGTTAAGAAGAGAAAAGAGAAAAGAGAAAAGAAGAGAAAAGAGAATAGAGAATAGAGAAAAGAAGAGAAAAGGGAAAAGAAGAGAAAAGAGAAATGTGATAAGAAGAGAAAAGAGAAAAGAGAAAAGAAGAGAAAAGGGAATAGAGAATAGAGAACAGAAGAGAAAAGGGAAAAGAAGAGAAAAGAGAAAAGAGAAATGTGATAAGAAGAGAAAAGAGAAAAGAAGAGAAAAGAGAATAGAGAATAGAGAAAAGAAGAGAAAAGGGAAAAGAGAAAAGAAGAGAAAAGAGAAAAGAGAAAAAAGAAAAGAGAAAAGAATAGAAAAGACAAAGGAGAAAAGAACAGTGAAAAGAGAAAAGGAGAGAAAATAAATGAAAAGAAGCGAAAAGCGAAAAGAAGAGAAAAGAAGAGAAAAGAGAAGAGAAAAAAGTGAAAAGAGTAAAGAAGAGAAAAGAAGAGAAATGAGAAAAGAAGAGAAAAGAGAAAAGAGAAATGTGATAAGAAGCGAAAAGAAAAAAGAGAAAAGAAGAGAAAAGAGAAAAGAGAAAAGAAGAGAAAAGGGAAAAGAGAAAAGAAGAGAAAGGGGACAAGAGGAAAGAAGAGAGAAGAAGAGAAAAGAAGAGGATAGAGAAAAGAGAAAAGAAGAGAAAAGAGAAATTAGAAAAGAAGAGGAAATAGAAAAGAGAAAAGAAGAGTAAAGAGAAAAGAGATAAGAAGAGAAAAGAGAAAAGAAGAGAAAATGGAAAAGAGGAAAGAAGAGGATAGAGAAAAGAGAAAAGAAGAGAAAAGAAGAGAAAAGAGAAAATAGAAAAGAAGAGGAAATAGAGAAGAGTAAAGAGAAAAGAAGAGTAAAGAGAAAAGAGATAAGAAGAGAAAAGAGAAAAGAAGAGAAAATGGAAAAGACGAAAGAAGAGAAAAGAAGAGAAAAATGAAAAGAGAAAGGAATGGAAAAGTGAAAAGCGAAAAGAGAATATATAGAGAAAAGAAGAGAATAGAAGAGAAAAGAAGAGAAAAGAGAAAAGAAGAGAATAGAGAAATGAGGAAAGAGAAAAGAAGAGAAAAGAAGAGAAAAGAGAAAAGAAGAGAAAAGGGAAAAGAGAAAAGAAGAGAAAGGGGACAAGAGAAAAGAAGAGAGAACAGAAAAGAAGAGGATAGAGAAAAGAGAAAACAAGAGAAAAGAAGAGAAAAGAGAAAATAGAAAAGAAGAGGAAATAGAAAAGAGACAAGAGAAATGAAGAGTAAAGAGAAAAGAGATAAGAAGAGAAAAGAGAAAAGAAGTGAAAATGGAAAAGAGGAAAGAAGAGAAAAGAATAGAGGAGAAAAAAGAGACAAGAAGAGAAAGAGAAAAGAAGAGAAAAGTGAAATGAGAAATGAGAAAAGAAGAGGGACTGGAGAAGAAGAGAAAAGAGAAAAGAAGAGAAAAGATAAAAGAGAATAAAAGAGAAAAGGGAACAGAGGAAAGAAGACAAAAGAGAACAGAAGAGAATAGAGAAAAGAGACAAGAAGAAAAAAGAAGATAGAAGAAGAGAAAAGAGAACAGAAGAAAATAGAGAAAAGAGAAAAGCGAACAGAAGATAAAAGAAGAGAAAAGAATAGAGAAAAGAAGAGAATTGAAAAAAGAGAAATGGGAAAAGAAGAGAAAAGGGAAAAGAGAAAAGAACAGAAAAGAGTAAAGGGAAAAGTGAATAGAAGAGAAAAGAATAGAAAAGAGAAAAGAGAAAAGTCGAGAAAAGAGAAAAGAAAGGAAATGGGAAAAGAGAAAAGAAGAGAAAAGAGAAAAGAAGAGAAAAGGAAAAAGAAGAGAAAAGGGAAAAGAGAAAAGAAGAGAAAAGAGAAAAGAGAAAAAAGAAAAGAGAAAAGAAAAGAGAAAAGAGAAAAGAACAGTGAAAAGAGAAAAGAAGAGAAAAGAAATGAATAGACGAGAAAAGAGAAAAGAAGAGAAAAGAAATTAAAAGAAGAGAAAAGAGAAAAGAAGAGAAAAGAAGAGAAAAGAGAAAAGAAGAGAGAAGAAGAGAAAAGAAGAGGATAGAGAAAATAGAAAACAAGAGAATAGAAGAGAATAGAGAAAATAGAAAAGAAGAGGATATAGAAAAGAGAAAAGAAGAGTAAAGAGAAAAGAGATAAGAAGATAAAACAGAAAAGAAGTGAAAAGAGAAAATAGACAAGAGAAAAGAAGAGAAAATGGAAAAGAGATAAGAAGAGAATAGAGAAAGAGAAAAGAAGAGAAACGAGAAATGAGAAAAGAGAAAAGAAGAGGGAATGGAGAAGAAGAGAAAAGAGAAAAGAAGAGAAAAGATAAAAGAGAATAAAAGAGAAAAGGGAACAGAAGATAAAAGAAGAGAAAAGAATAGAGAAAAGAAGAGAATTGAAAAAAGAGAAATGGGAAAAGAAGAGAAAAGGGAAAAGAGAAAAGAACAGAAAAGAGAAAAGGGAAAAGTGAATAGAAGAGAAAAGAATAGAAAAGAGAAAAGAGAAAAGTCGAGAAAAGAGAAAAGAAAGGAAATGGGAAAAGAGAAAAGAAGAGAAAAGAGAAAAGAAGAGAAAAGGAAAAAGAAGAGAAAAGGGAAAAGAGAAAAGAAGAGAAAAGAGAAAAGAAGAGAATAGAGAAATGAGGAAAGAGAAAAGAAGAGAAAAGAGAAAAGAAGAGAAACGGCAAAAGAGAAAAGAAGAGAAAGGGGACAAGAGGAAAGAAGAGAGAAGAAGAGAAAAGAAGAGGATAGAGAAAAGAGAAAAGAAGAGAAAAGAGAAATTAGAAAAGAAGAGGAAATAGAAAAGAGAAAAGAAGAGTAAAGAGAAAAGAGATAAGAAGAGAAAAGAGAAAAGAAGAGAAAATGGAAAAGAGGAAAGAAGAGGATAGAGAAAAGAGAAAAGAAGAGAAAAGAAGAGAAAAGAGAAAATAGAAAAGAAGAGGAAATAGAGAAGAGTAAAGAGAAAAGAAGAGTAAAGAGAAAAGAGATAAGAAGAGAAAAGAGAAAAGAAGAGAAAATGGAAAAGACGAAAGAAGAGAAAAGAAGAGAAAAATGAAAAGAGAAAGGAATGGAAAAGTGAAAAGCGAAAAGAGAATATATAGAGAAAAGAAGAGAATAGAAGAGAAAAGAAGAGAAAAGAGAAAAGAAGAGAATAGAGAAATGAGGAAAGAGAAAAGAAGAGAAAAGAAGAGAAAAGAGAAAAGAAGAGAAAAGGGAAAAGAGAAAAGAAGAGAAAGGGGACAAGAGAAAAGAAGAGAGAACAGAAAAGAAGAGGATAGAGAAAAGAGAAAACAAGAGAAAAGAAGAGAAAAGAGAAAATAGAAAAGAAGAGGAAATAGAAAAGAGAAAAGAGAAAAGAAGAGTAAAGAGAAAAGAGTTAAGAAGAGAAAAGAGAAAAGAGAAAAGAAGAGAAAAGAGAATAGAGAATAGAGAAAAGAAGAGAAAAGGGAAAAGAAGAGAAAAGAGAAATGTGATAAGAAGAGAAAAGAGAAAAGAGAAAAGAAGAGAAAAGAGAATAGAGAATAGAGAACAGAAGAGAAAAGGGAAAAGAAGAGAAAAGAGAAAAGAGAAATGTGATAAGAAGAGAAAAGAGAAAAGAAGAGAAAAGAGAATAGAGAATAGAGAAAAGAAGAGAAAAGGGAAAAGAGAAAAGAAGAGAAAAGAGAAAAGAGAAAAAAGAAAGAGAAAAGAATAGAAAAGACAAAGGAGAAAAGAACAGTGAAAAGAGAAAAGGAGAGAAAATAAATGAAAAGAAGCGAAAAGCGAAAAGAAGAGAAAAGAAGAGAAAAGAGAAGAGAAAAAAGTGAAAAGAGTAAAGAAGAGAAAAGAAGAGAAATGAGAAAAGAAGAGAAAAGAGAAAAGAGAAATGTGATAAGAAGCGAAAAGAAAAAAGAGAAAAGAAGAGAAAAGAGAAAAGAGAAATGTGATAAGAAGAGAAAAGAGAAAAGAGAAAAGAAGAGAAAGGGGACAAGAGGAAAGAAGAGAGAAGAAGAGAAAAGAAGAGGATAGAGAAAAGAGAAAAGAAGAGAAAAGAGAAATTAGAAAAGAAGAGGAAATAGAAAAGAGAAAAGAAGAGTAAAGAGAAAAGAGATAAGAAGAGAAAAGAGAAAAGAAGAGAAAATGGAAAAGAGGAAAGAAGAGGATAGAGAAAAGAGAAAAGAAGAGAAAAGAAGAGAAAAGAGAAAATAGAAAAGAAGAGGAAATAGAGAAGAGTAAAGAGAAAAGAAGAGTAAAGAGAAAAGAGATAAGAAGAGAAAAGAGAAAAGAAGAGAAAATGGAAAAGACGAAAGAAGAGAAAAGAAGAGAAAAATGAAAAGAGAAAGGAATGGAAAAGTGAAAAGCGAAAAGAGAATATATAGAGAAAAGAAGAGAATAGAAGAGAAAAGAAGAGAAAAGAGAAAAGAAGAGAATAGAGAAATGAGGAAAGAGAAAAGAAGAGAAAAGAAGAGAAAAGAGAAAAGAAGAGAAAAGGGAAAAGAGAAAAGAAGAGAAAGGGGACAAGAGAAAAGAAGAGAGAACAGAAAAGAAGAGGATAGAGAAAAGAGAAAACAAGAGAAAAGAAGAGAAAAGAGAAAATAGAAAAGAAGAG
Organism: Chiloscyllium punctatum; assembly: GCF_047496795.1. NCBI lineage: Eukaryota > Metazoa > Chordata > Chondrichthyes > Orectolobiformes > Hemiscylliidae > Chiloscyllium > Chiloscyllium punctatum. The sequence continues at coordinate 72,104,510 of NC_092758.1, read as the reverse complement.
GAAATAGAAAAGAGACAAGAGAAATGAAGAGTAAAGAGAAAAGAGATAAGAAGAGAAAAGAGAAAAGAAGTGAAAATGGAAAAGAGGAAAGAAGAGAAAAGAATAGAGGAGAAAAAAGAGACAAGAAGAGAAAGAGAAAAGAAGAGAAAAGTGAAATGAGAAATGAGAAAAGAAGAGGGACTGGAGAAGAAGAGAAAAGAGAAAAGAAGAGAAAAGATAAAAGAGAATAAAAGAGAAAAGGGAACAGAGGAAAGAAGACAAAAGAGAACAGAAGAGAATAGAGAAAAGAGACAAGAAGAAAAAAGAAGATAGAAGAAGAGAAAAGAGAACAGAAGAAAATAGAGAAAAGAGAAAAGCGAACAGAAGATAAAAGAAGAGAAAAGAATAGAGAAAAGAAGAGAATTGAAAAAAGAGAAATGGGAAAAGAAGAGAAAAGGGAAAAGAGAAAAGAACAGAAAAGAGAAAAGGGAAAAGTGAATAGAAGAGAAAAGAATTGAAAAGAGAAAAGAGAAAAGTCGAGAAAAGAGAAAAGAAAGGAAATGGGAAAAGAGAAAAGAAGAGAAAAGAGAAAAGAAGAGAAAAGGAAAAAGAAGAGAAAAGGGAAAAGAGAAAAGAAGAGAAAAGAGAAAAGAGAAAAAAGAAAAGAGAAAAGAAAAGAGAAAAGAGAAAAGAGAAATGTGATAAGAAGAGAAAAGAGAAAAGAGAAAAGAAGAGAAAAGAGAATAGAGAATAGATAAAAGAAGAGAAAAGGGAAAAGAGAAAAGAAGAGAAAAGAGAAAAGAGAAAAAAGAAAAGAGAAAAGAATAGAAAAGACAAAGGAGAAAAGAACAGTGAAAAGAGAAAAGGAGAGAAAATAAATGAAAAGAAGCGAAAAGCGAAAAGAAGAGAAAAGAAGAGAAAAGAGAAGAGAAAAAAGTGAAAAGAGTAAAGAAGAGAAAGAAGAGAAATGAGAAAAGAAGAGAAAAGAGAAAAGAGAAATGTGATAAGAAGCGAAAAGAGAAAAGAGAAAAGAAGAGAAAAGAGAATAGAGAATAGAGAAAAGAAGAGAAAAGGGAAAAGAGAAAAGAAGAGAAAAGGGAAAAGAGAAAAGAAGAGATAAGAACAGAAAAATGAAAAGAGAAAGGAAGAGAAAAGTGAAAAGCGAAAAGAGAATATATAGAGAAAAGAAGAGAATAGAAGAGAAAAGAGAAAAGAAGGGAAAAGAGAAAAGAAGAGAATAGAGAAATGAGGAAAGAGAAAAGAAGAGAAAAGTGAAAAGAAGAGAAACGGGAAAAGAGAAAAGAAGAGAAAGGGGACAAGAGGAAAGAAGAGAGAAGAAGAGAAAAGAAGAGGATAGATAAAAGAGAAAAGAAGAGAAAAGAAGAGAAAAGAGAAAATAGAAAAGAAGAGGAAATAGAAAAGAGAAAAGAAGAGTAAAGAGAAAAGAGATAAGAAGAGAAAAGAGAAAAGAAGAGAAAATGGAAAAGAGGAAAGAAGAGGATAGAGAAAAGAGAAAAGAAGAGAAAAGAGAAAAGAAGAGAAAAGGAAAAACTAGAGAAAAGGGAAAGAGAAAAGAAGAGAAAAGTGAAAAAAGAAAAGAGAAAAGAAAAGAGAAAAGAGAAAAGAACAGTGAAAAGAGAAAAGAAGAGAAAAGAAATGAATAGACGAGAAAAGAGAAAAGAAGAGAAAAGAAATTAAAAGAAGAGAAAAGAGAAAAGAAGAGAAAAGAAGAGAAAAGAAGAGAAAAGAGAAAAGAAGAGAAAAGAAGAGAAAAGAGAAAAGAAGAGAGAAGAAGAGAAAAGAAGAGGATAGAGAAAATAGAAAACAAGAGAATAGAAGAGAATAGAGAAAATAGAAAAGAAGAGGATATAGAAAAGAGAAAAGAAGAGTAAAGAGAAAAGAGATAAGAAGAGAAAAGAGAAAAGAAGTGAAAAGAGAAAATAGACAAGAGAAAAGAAGAGAAAATGGAAAAGAGATAAGAAGAGAATAGAGAAAGAGAAAAGAAGAGAAACGAGAAATGAGAAAAGAGAAAAGAAGAGGGAATGGAGAAGAAGAGAAAAGAGAAAAGAAGAGAAAAGATAAAAGAGAATAAAAGAGAAAAGGGAACAGAGGGAAGAAGACAAAAGAGAACAGAAGAGAATAGAGAAAAGAGAAATGTGATAAGAAGAGAAAAGAGAAAAGAGAAAAGAAGAGAAAAGAGAATAGAGAATAGAGAAAAGAAGAGAAAAGAGAAAAGAAGAGAAAAGAGAAAAGAGAAATGTGATAAGAAGCGAAAAGAGAAAAGAGAAAAGAAGAGAAAAGAGAATAGAGAATAGAGAAAAGAAGAGCAAAAGGAAAAGAGAAAAGAAGAGAAAAGGGAAAAGAGAAAAGAAGAGATAAGAACAGAAAAATGAAAAGAGAAAGGAAGAGAAAAGTGAAAAGCGAAAAGAGAATATATAGAGAAAAGAAGAGAATAGAAGAGAAAAGAGAAAAGAAGGGAAAAGAGAAAAGAAGAGAATAGAGAAATGAGGAAAGAGAAAAGAAGAGAAAAGAGAAAAGAAGAGAAACGGGAAAAGAGAAAAGAAGAGAAAGGGGACAAGAGGAAAGAAGAGAGAAGAAGAGAAAAGAAGAGGATAGAGAAAAGAGAAAAGAAGAGTAAAGAGAAAAGAGATAAGAAGAGAAAAGAGAAAAGAAGAGAAAATGGAAAAGAGGAAAGAAGAGGATAGAGAAAAGAGAAAAGAAGAGAAAAGAGAAAATAGAAAAGAAGAGGAAATAGAAAAGAGAAAAGAGAAAAGAAGAGTAAAGAGAAAAGAGATAAGAAGAGAAAAGAGAAAAGAAGAGAAAATGGAAAAGACGAAAGAAGAGAAAAGAAGAGAAAAATGAAAAGAGAAAGGAATGGAAAAGTGAAAAGCGAAAAGAGAATATATAGAGAAAAGAAGAGAATAGAAGAGAAAAGAAGAGAAAAGAGAAAAGAAGAGAATAGAGAAATGAGGAAAGAGAAAAGAAGAGAAAAGAAGAGAAAAGAGAAAAGAAGAGAAAAGGGAATAGAGAAAAGAAGAGAAAGGGGACAAGAGAAAAGAAGAGAGAACAGAAAAGAAGAGGATAGAGAAAAGAGAAAACAAGAGAAAAGAAGAGAAAAGAGAAAATAGAAAAGAAGAGGAAATAGAAAAGAGACAAGAGAAAAGAAAGAGTAAAGAGAAAAGAGATAAGAAGAGAAAAGAGAAAAGAAGTGAAAATGGAAAAGAGGAAAGAAGAGAAAAGAATAGAGGAGAAAAAAGAGACAAGAAGAGAAAGAGAAAAGAAGAGAAAAGTGAAATGAGAAATGAGAAAAGAAGAGGGACTGGAGAAGAAGAGAAAAGAGAAAAGAAGAGAAAAGATAAAAGAGAATAAAAGAGAAAAGGGAACAGAGGAAAGAAGACAAAAGAGAACAGAAGAGAATAGAGAAAAGAGACAAGAAGAAAAAAGAAGATAGAAGAAGAGAAAAGAGAACAGAAGAAAATAGAGAAAAGAGAAAAGCGAACAGAAGATAAAAGAAGAGAAAAGAATAGAGAAAAGAAGAGAATTGAAAAAAGAGAAATGGGAAAAGAAGAGAAAAGGGAAAAGAGAAAAGAACAGAAAAGAGAAAAGGGAAAAGTGAATAGAAGAGAAAAGAATAGAAAAGAGAAAAGAGAAAAGTCGAGAAAAGAGAAAAGAAAGGAAATGGGAAAAGAGAAAAGAAGAGAAAAGAGAAAAGAAGAGAAAAGGAAAAGAAGAGAAAAGGGAAAAGAGAAAAGAAGAGAAAAGAGAAAAGAGAAAAAAGAAAAGAGAAAAGAAAAGAGAAAAGAGAAAAGAACAGTGAAAAGAGAAAAGAAGAGAAAAGAAATGAATAGACGAGAAAAGAGAAAAGAAGAGAAAAGAAATTAAAAGAAGAGAAAAGAGAAAAGAAGAGAAAAGAAGAGAAAAGAGAAAAGAAGAGAGAAGAAGAGAAAAGAAGAGGATAGAGAAAATAGAAAACAAGAGAATAGAAGAGAATAGAGAAAATAGAAAAGAAGAGGATATAGAAAAGAGAAAAGAAGAGTAAAGAGAAAAGAGATAAGAAGATAAAACAGAAAAGAAGTGAAAAGAGAAAATAGACAAGAGAAAAGAGGAGAAAATGGAAAAGAGATAAGAAGAGAATAGAGAAAGAGAAAAGAAGAGAAACGAGAAATGAGAAAAGAGAAAAGAAGAGGGAATGGAGAAGAAGAGAAAAGAGAAAAGAAGAGAAAAGATAAAAGAGAATAAAAGAGAAAAGGGAACAGAAGATAAAAGAAGAGAAAAGAATAGAGAAAAGAAGAGAATTGAAAAAAGAGAAATGGGAAAAGAAGAGAAAAGGGAAAAGAGAAAAGAACAGAAAAGAGAAAAGGGAAAAGTGAATAGAAGAGAAAAGAATAGAAAAGAGAAAAGAGAAAAGTCGAGAAAAGAGAAAAGAAAGGAAATGGGAAAAGAGAAAAGAAGAGAAAAGAGAAAAGAAGAGAAAAGGAAAAAGAAGAGAAAAGGGAAAAGAGAAAAGAAGAGAAAAGAGAAAAGAAGAGAATAGAGAAATGAGGAAAGAGAAAAGAAGAGAAAAGAGAAAAGAAGAGAAACGGCAAAAGAGAAAAGAAGAGAAAGGGGACAAGAGGAAAGAAGAGAGAAGAAGAGAAAAGAAGAGGATAGAGAAAAGAGAAAAGAAGAGAAAAGAGAAATTAGAAAAGAAGAGGAAATAGAAAAGAGAAAAGAAGAGTAAAGAGAAAAGAGATAAGAAGAGAAAAGAGAAAAGAAGAGAAAATGGAAAAGAGGAAAGAAGAGGATAGAGAAAAGAGAAAAGAAGAGAAAAGAAGAGAAAAGAGAAAATAGAAAAGAAGAGGAAATAGAGAAGAGTAAAGAGAAAAGAAGAGTAAAGAGAAAAGACGAAAGAAGAGAAAAGAAGAGAAAAATGAAAAGAGAAAGGAATGGAAAAGTGAAAAGCGAAAAGAGAATATATAGAGAAAAGAAGAGAATAGAAGAGAAAAGAAGAGAAAAGAGAAAAGAAGAGAATAGAGAAATGAGGAAAGAGAAAAGAAGAGAAAAGAAGAGAAAAGAGAAAAGAAGAGAAAAGGGAAAAGAGAAAAGAAGAGAAAGGGGACAAGAGAAAAGAAGAGAGAACAGAAAAGAAGAGGATAGAGAAAAGAGAAAACAAGAGAAAAGAAGAGAAAAGAGAAAATAGAAAAGAAGAGGAAATAGAAAAGAGAAAAGAGAAAAGAAGAGTAAAGAGAAAAGAGTTAAGAAGAGAAAAGAGAAAAGAGAAAAGAAGAGAAAAGAGAATAGAGAATAGAGAAAAGAAGAGAAAAGGGAAAAGAAGAGAAAAGAGAAATGTGATAAGAAGAGAAAAGAGAAAAGAGAAAAGAAGAGAAAAGAGAATAGAGAATAGAGAACAGAAGAGAAAAGGGAAAAGAAGAGAAAAGAGAAAAGAGAAATGTGATAAGAAGAGAAAAGAGAAAAGAAGAGAAAAGAGAATAGAGAATAGAGAAAAGAAGAGAAAAGGGAAAAGAGAAAAGAAGAGAAAAGAGAAAAGAGAAAAAAGAAAGAGAAAAGAATAGAAAAGACAAAGGAGAAAAGAACAGTGAAAAGAGAAAAGGAGAGAAAATAAATGAAAAGAAGCGAAAAGCGAAAAGAAGAGAAAAGAAGAGAAAAGAGAAGAGAAAAAAGTGAAAAGAGTAAAGAAGAGAAAAGAAGAGAAATGAGAAAAGAAGAGAAAAGAGAAAAGAGAAATGTGATAAGAAGCGAAAAGAAAAAAGAGAAAAGAAATTAAAAGAAGAGAAAAGAGAAAAGAAGAGAAAAGAAGAGAAAAGAAGAGAAAAGAGAAAAGAAGAGAAAAGAAGAGAAAAGAGAAAAGAAGAGAGAAGAAGAGAAAAGAAGAGGATAGAGAAAATAGAAAACAAGAGAATAGAAGAGAATAGAGAAAATAGAAAAGAAGAGGATATAGAAAAGAGAAAAGAAGAGTAAAGAGAAAAGAGATAAGAAGAGAAAAGAGAAAAGAAGTGAAAAGAGAAAATAGACAAGAGAAAAGAAGAGAAAATGGAAAAGAGATAAGAAGAGATTAGAGAAAGAGAAAAGAAGAGAAACGAGAAATGAGAAAAGAGAAAAGAAGAGGGAATGGAGAAGAAGAGAAAAGAGAAAAGAAGAGAAAAGAGAAAAGAGAATAAAAGAGAAAAGGGAACAGAGGAAAGAAGACAAAAGAGAACAGAAGAGAATAGAGAAAAGAGAAATGTGATAAGAAGAGAAAAGAGAAAAGAGAAAAGAAGAGAAAAGAGAATAGAGAATAGAGAAAAGAAGAGAAAAGGGAAAAGAAGAGAAAAGAGAAAAGAGAAATGTGATAAGAAGAGAAAAGAGAAAAGAGAAAAGAAGAGAAAAGAGAATAGAGAATAGAGAAAAGAAGAGAAAAGGGAAAAGAGATAAGAAGAGAAAAGAGAAAAGAAGTGAAAATGGAAAAGAGGAAAGAAGAGAAAAGAATAGAGGAGAAAAAAGAGACAAGAAGAGAAACAGAAAAGAAGAGAAAAGTGAAATGAGAAATGAGAAAAGAAGAGGGACTGGAGAAGAAGAGAAAAGAGAAAAGAAGAGAAAAGATAAAAGAGAATAAAAGAGAAAAGGGAACAGAGGAAAGAAGACAAAAGAGAACAGAAGAGAATAGAGAAAAGAGACAAGAAGAAAAAAGAAGATAGAAGAGAAAAGAGAACAGAAGAAAATAGAGAAAAGAGAAAAGCGAACAGAAGATAAAAGAAGAGAAAAGAATAGAGAAAAGAAGAGAATTGAAAAAAGAGAAATGGGAAAAGAAGAGAAAAGGGAAAAGAGAAAAGAACAGAAAAGAGTAAAGGGAAAAGTGAATAGAAGAGAAAAGAATAGAAAAGAGAAAAGAGAAAAGTCGAGAAAAGAGAAAAGAAAGGAAATGGGAAAAGAGAAAAGAAGAGAAAAGAGAAAAGAAGAGAAAAGGAAAAAGAAGAGAAAAGGGAAAAGAGAAAAGAAGAGAAAAGAGAAAAGAGAAAAAAGAAAAGAGAAAAGAAAAGAGAAAAGAGAAAAGAACAGTGAAAAGAGAAAAGAAGAGAAAAGAAATGAATAGACGAGAAAAGAGAAAAGAAGAGAAAAGAAATTAAAAGAAGAGAAAAGAGAAAAGAAGAGAAAAGAAGAGAAAAGAGAAAAGAAGAAAGAAGAAGAGAAAAGAAGAGGATAGAGAAAATAGAAAACAAGAGAATAGAAGAGAATAGAGAAAATAGAAAAGAAGAGGATATAGAAAAGAGAAAAGAAGAGTAAAGAGAAAAGAGATAAGAAGATAAAACAGAAAAGAAGTGAAAAGAGAAAATAGACAAGAGAAAAGAAGAGAAAATGGAAAAGAGATAAGAAGAGAATAGAGAAAGAGAAAAGAAGAGAAACGAGAAATGAGAAAAGAGAAAAGAAGAGGGAATGGAGAAGAAGAGAAAAGAGAAAAGAAGAGAAAAGATAAAAGAGAATAAAAGAGAAAAGGGAACAGAAGATAAAAGAAGAGAAAAGAATAGAGAAAAGAAGAGAATTGAAAAAAGAGAAATGGGAAAAGAAGAGAAAAGGGAAAAGAGAAAAGAACAGAAAAGTGAATAGAAGAGAAAAGAATAGAAAAGAGAAAAGAGAAAAGTCGAGAAAAGAGAAAAGAAAGGAAATGGGAAAAGAGAAAAGAAGAGAAAAGAGAAAAGAAGAGAAAAGGAAAAAGAAGAGAAAAGGGAAAAGAGAAAAGAAGAGAAAAGAGAAAAGAAGAGAATAGAGAAATGAGGAAAGAGAAAAGAAGAGAAAAGAGAAAAGAAGAGAAACGGCAAAAGAGAAAAGAAGAGAAAGGGGACAAGAGGAAAGAAGAGAGAAGAAGAGAAAAGAAGAGGATAGAGAAAAGAGAAAAGAAGAGAAAAGAGAAATTAGAAAAGAAGAGGAAATAGAAAAGAGAAAAGAAGAGTAAAGAGAAAAGAGATAAGAAGAGAAAAGAGAAAAGAAGAGAAAATGGAAAAGAGGAAAGAAGAGGATAGAGAAAAGAGAAAAGAAGAGAAAAGAAGAGAAAAGAGAAAATAGAAAAGAAGAGGAAATAGAGAAGAGTAAAGAGAAAAGAAGAGTAAAGAGAAAAGAGATAAGAAGAGAAAAGAGAAAAGAAGAGAAAATGGAAAAGACGAAAGAAGAGAAAAGAAGAGAAAAATGAAAAGAGAAAGGAATGGAAAAGTGAAAAGCGAAAAGAGAATATATAGAGAAAAGAAGAGAATAGAAGAGAAAAGAAGAGAAAAGAGAAAAGAAGAGAATAGAGAAATGAGGAAAGAGAAAAGAAGAGAAAAGAAGAGAAAAGAGAAAAGAAGAGAAAAGGGAAAAGAGAAAAGAAGAGAAAGGGGACAAGAGAAAAGAAGAGAGAACAGAAAAGAAGAGGATAGAGAAAAGAGAAAACAAGAGAAAAGAAGAGAAAAGAGAAAATAGAAAAGAAGAGGAAATAGAAAAGAGAAAAGAGAAAAGAAGAGTAAAGAGAAAAGAGTTAAGAAGAGAAAAGAGAAAAGAGAAAAGAAGAGAAAAGAGAATAGAGAATAGAGAAAAGAAGAGAAAAGGGAAAAGAAGAGAAAAGAGAAATGTGATAAGAAGAGAAAAGAGAAAAGAGAAAAGAAGAGAAAAGGGAATAGAGAATAGAGAACAGAAGAGAAAAGGGAAAAGAAGAGAAAAGAGAAAAGAGAAATGTGATAAGAAGAGAAAAGAGAAAAGAAGAGAAAAGAGAATAGAGAATAGAGAAAAGAAGAGAAAAGGGAAAAGAGAAAAGAAGAGAAAAGAGAAAAGAGAAAAAAGAAAAGAGAAAAGAATAGAAAAGACAAAGGAGAAAAGAACAGTGAAAAGAGAAAAGGAGAGAAAATAAATGAAAAGAAGCGAAAAGCGAAAAGAAGAGAAAAGAAGAGAAAAGAGAAGAGAAAAAAGTGAAAAGAGTAAAGAAGAGAAAAGAAGAGAAATGAGAAAAGAAGAGAAAAGAGAAAAGAGAAATGTGATAAGAAGCGAAAAGAAAAAAGAGAAAAGAAGAGAAAAGAGAAAAGAGAAAAGAAGAGAAAAGGGAAAAGAGAAAAGAAGAGAAAGGGGACAAGAGGAAAGAAGAGAGAAGAAGAGAAAAGAAGAGGATAGAGAAAAGAGAAAAGAAGAGAAAAGAGAAATTAGAAAAGAAGAGGAAATAGAAAAGAGAAAAGAAGAGTAAAGAGAAAAGAGATAAGAAGAGAAAAGAGAAAAGAAGAGAAAATGGAAAAGAGGAAAGAAGAGGATAGAGAAAAGAGAAAAGCGAACAGAAGATAAAAGAAGAGAAAAGAATAGAGAAAAGAAGAGAATTGAAAAAAGAGAAATGGGAAAAGAAGAGAAAAGGGAAAAGAGAAAAGAACAGAAAAGAGTAAAGGGAAAAGTGAATAGAAGAGAAAAGAATAGAAAAGAGAAAAGAGAAAAGTCGAGAAAAGAGAAAAGAAAGGAAATGGGAAAAGAGAAAAGAAGAGAAAAGAGAAAAGAAGAGAAAAGGAAAAAGAAGAGAAAAGGGAAAAGAGAAAAGAAGAGAAAAGAGAAAAGAGAAAAAAGAAAAGAGAAAAGAAAAGAGAAAAGAGAAAAGAACAGTGAAAAGAGAAAAGAAGAGAAAAGAAATGAATAGACGAGAAAAGAGAAAAGAAGAGAAAAGAAATTAAAAGAAGAGAAAAGAGAAAAGAAGAGAAAAGAAGAGAAAAGAGAAAAGAAGAAAGAAGAAGAGAAAAGAAGAGGATAGAGAAAATAGAAAACAAGAGAATAGAAGAGAATAGAGAAAATAGAAAAGAAGAGGATATAGAAAAGAGAAAAGAAGAGTAAAGAGAAAAGAGATAAGAAGATAAAACAGAAAAGAAGTGAAAAGAGAAAATAGACAAGAGAAAAGAAGAGAAAATGGAAAAGAGATAAGAAGAGAATAGAGAAAGAGAAAAGAAGAGAAACGAGAAATGAGAAAAGAGAAAAGAAGAGGGAATGGAGAAGAAGAGAAAAGAGAAAAGAAGAGAAAAGATAAAAGAGAATAAAAGAGAAAAGGGAACAGAAGATAAAAGAAGAGAAAAGAATAGAGAAAAGAAGAGAATTGAAAAAAGAGAAATGGGAAAAGAAGAGAAAAGGGAAAAGAGAAAAGAACAGAAAAGTGAATAGAAGAGAAAAGAATAGAAAAGAGAAAAGAGAAAAGTCGAGAAAAGAGAAAAGAAAGGAAATGGGAAAAGAGAAAAGAAGAGAAAAGAGAAAAGAAGAGAAAAGGAAAAAGAAGAGAAAAGGGAAAAGAGAAAAGAAGAGAAAAGAGAAAAGAAGAGAATAGAGAAATGAGGAAAGAGAAAAGAAGAGAAAAGAGAAAAGAAGAGAAACGGCAAAAGAGAAAAGAAGAGAAAGGGGACAAGAGGAAAGAAGAGAGAAGAAGAGAAAAGAAGAGGATAGAGAAAAGAGAAAAGAAGAGAAAAGAGAAATTAGAAAAGAAGAGGAAATAGAAAAGAGAAAAGAAGAGTAAAGAGAAAAGAGATAAGAAGAGAAAAGAGAAAAGAAGAGAAAATGGAAAAGAGGAAAGAAGAGGATAGAGAAAAGAGAAAAGAAGAGAAAAGAAGAGAAAAGAGAAAATAGAAAAGAAGAGGAAATAGAGAAGAGTAAAGAGAAAAGAAGAGTAAAGAGAAAAGAGATAAGAAGAGAAAAGAGAAAAGAAGAGAAAATGGAAAAGACGAAAGAAGAGAAAAGAAGAGAAAAATGAAAAGAGAAAGGAATGGAAAAGTGAAAAGCGAAAAGAGAATATATAGAGAAAAGAAGAGAATAGAAGAGAAAAGAAGAGAAAAGAGAAAAGAAGAGAATAGAGAAATGAGGAAAGAGAAAAGAAGAGAAAAGAAGAGAAAAGAGAAAAGAAGAGAAAAGGGAAAAGAGAAAAGAAGAGAAAGGGGACAAGAGAAAAGAAGAGAGAACAGAAAAGAAGAGGATAGAGAAAAGAGAAAACAAGAGAAAAGAAGAGAAAAGAGAAAATAGAAAAGAAGAGGAAATAGAAAAGAGAAAAGAGAAAAGAAGAGTAAAGAGAAAAGAGTTAAGAAGAGAAAAGAGAAAAGAGAAAAGAAGAGAAAAGAGAATAGAGAATAGAGAAAAGAAGAGAAAAGGGAAAAGAAGAGAAAAGAGAAATGTGATAAGAAGAGAAAAGAGAAAAGAGAAAAGAAGAGAAAAGGGAATAGAGAATAGAGAACAGAAGAGAAAAGGGAAAAGAAGAGAAAAGAGAAAAGAGAAATGTGATAAGAAGAGAAAAGAGAAAAGAAGAGAAAAGAGAATAGAGAATAGAGAAAAGAAGAGAAAAGGGAAAAGAGAAAAGAAGAGAAAAGAGAAAAGAGAAAAAAGAAAAGAGAAAAGAATAGAAAAGACAAAGGAGAAAAGAACAGTGAAAAGAGAAAAGGAGAGAAAATAAATGAAAAGAAGCGAAAAGCGAAAAGAAGAGAAAAGAAGAGAAAAGAGAAGAGAAAAAAGTGAAAAGAGTAAAGAAGAGAAAAGAAGAGAAATGAGAAAAGAAGAGAAAAGAGAAAAGAGAAATGTGATAAGAAGCGAAAAGAAAAAAGAGAAAAGAAGAGAAAAGAGAAAAGAGAAAAGAAGAGAAAAGGGAAAAGAGAAAAGAAGAGAAAGGGGACAAGAGGAAAGAAGAGAGAAGAAGAGAAAAGAAGAGGATAGAGAAAAGAGAAAAGAAGAGAAAAGAGAAATTAGAAAAGAAGAGGAAATAGAAAAGAGAAAAGAAGAGTAAAGAGAAAAGAGATAAGAAGAGAAAAGAGAAAAGAAGAGAAAATGGAAAAGAGGAAAGAAGAGGATAGAGAAAAGAGAAAAGAAGAGAAAAGAAGAGAAAAGAGAAAATAGAAAAGAAGAGGAAATAGAGAAGAGTAAAGAGAAAAGAAGAGTAAAGAGAAAAGAGATAAGAAGAGAAAAGAGAAAAGAAGAGAAAATGGAAAAGACGAAAGAAGAGAAAAGAAGAGAAAAATGAAAAGAGAAAGGAATGGAAAAGTGAAAAGCGAAAAGAGAATATATAGAGAAAAGAAGAGAATAGAAGAGAAAAGAAGAGAAAAGAGAAAAGAAGAGAATAGAGAAATGAGGAAAGAGAAAAGAAGAGAAAAGAAGAGAAAAGAGAAAAGAAGAGAAAAGGGAAAAGAGAAAAGAAGAGAAAGGGGACAAGAGAAAAGAAGAGAGAACAGAAAAGAAGAGGATAGAGAAAAGAGAAAACAAGAGAAAAGAAGAGAAAAGAGAAAATAGAAAAGAAGAGGAAATAGAAAAGAGACAAGAGAAATGAAGAGTAAAGAGAAAAGAGATAAGAAGAGAAAAGAGAAAAGAAGTGAAAATGGAAAAGAGGAAAGAAGAGAAAAGAATAGAGGAGAAAAAAGAGACAAGAAGAGAAAGAGAAAAGAAGAGAAAAGTGAAATGAGAAATGAGAAAAGAAGAGGGACTGGAGAAGAAGAGAAAAGAGAAAAGAAGAGAAAAGATAAAAGAGAATAAAAGAGAAAAGGGAACAGAGGAAAGAAGACAAAAGAGAACAGAAGAGAATAGAGAAAAGAGACAAGAAGAAAAAAGAAGATAGAAGAAGAGAAAAGAGAACAGAAGAAAATAGAGAAAAGAGAAAAGCGAACAGAAGATAAAAGAAGAGAAAAGAATAGAGAAAAGAAGAGAATTGAAAAAAGAGAAATGGGAAAAGAAGAGAAAAGGGAAAAGAGAAAAGAACAGAAAAGAGTAAAGGGAAAAGTGAATAGAAGAGAAAAGAATAGAAAAGAGAAAAGAGAAAAGTCGAGAAAAGAGAAAAGAAAGGAAATGGGAAAAGAGAAAAGAAGAGAAAAGAGAAAAGAAGAGAAAAGGAAAAAGAAGAGAAAAGGGAAAAGAGAAAAGAAGAGAAAAGAGAAAAGAGAAAAAAGAAAAGAGAAAAGAAAAGAGAAAAGAGAAAAGAACAGTGAAAAGAGAAAAGAAGAGAAAAGAAATGAATAGACGAGAAAAGAGAAAAGAAGAGAAAAGAAATTAAAAGAAGAGAAAAGAGAAAAGAAGAGAAAAGAAGAGAAAAGAGAAAAGAAGAGAGAAGAAGAGAAAAGAAGAGGATAGAGAAAATAGAAAACAAGAGAATAGAAGAGAATAGAGAAAATAGAAAAGAAGAGGATATAGAAAAGAGAAAAGAAGAGTAAAGAGAAAAGAGATAAGAAGATAAAACAGAAAAGAAGTGAAAAGAGAAAATAGACAAGAGAAAAGAAGAGAAAATGGAAAAGAGATAAGAAGAGAATAGAGAAAGAGAAAAGAAGAGAAACGAGAAATGAGAAAAGAGAAAAGAAGAGGGAATGGAGAAGAAGAGAAAAGAGAAAAGAAGAGAAAAGATAAAAGAGAATAAAAGAGAAAAGGGAACAGAAGATAAAAGAAGAGAAAAGAATAGAGAAAAGAAGAGAATTGAAAACAGAGAAATGGGAAAAGAAGAGAAAAGGGAAAAGAGAAAAGAACAGAAAAGAGAAAAGGGAAAAGTGAATAGAAGAGAAAAGAATAGAAAAGAGAAAAGAGAAAAGTCGAGAAAAGAGAAAAGAAAGGAAATGGGAAAAGAGAAAAGAAGAGAAAAGAGAAAAGAAGAGAAAAGGAAAAAGAAGAGAAAAGGGAAAAGAGAAAAGAAGAGAAAAGAGAAAAGAAGAGAATAGAGAAATGAGGAAAGAGAAAAGAAGAGAAAAGAGAAAAGAAGAGAAACGGCAAAAGAGAAAAGAAGAGAAAGGGGACAAGAGGAAAGAAGAGAGAAGAAGAGAAAAGAAGAGGATAGAGAAAAGAGAAAAGAAGAGAAAAGAGAAATTAGAAAAGAAGAGGAAATAGAAAAGAGAAAAGAAGAGTAAAGAGAAAAGAGATAAGAAGAGAAAAGAGAAAAGAAGAGAAAATGGAAAAGAGGAAAGAAGAGGATAGAGAAAAGAGAAAAGAAGAGAAAAGAAGAGAAAAGAGAAAATAGAAAAGAAGAGGAAATAGAGAAGAGTAAAGAGAAAAGAAGAGTAAAGAGAAAAGAGATAAGAAGAGAAAAGAGAAAAGAAGAGAAAATGGAAAAGACGAAAGAAGAGAAAAGAAGAGAAAAATGAAAAGAGAAAGGAATGGAAAAGTGAAAAGCGAAAAGAGAATATATAGAGAAAAGAAGAGAATAGAAGAGAAAAGAAGAGAAAAGAGAAAAGAAGAGAATAGAGAAATGAGGAAAGAGAAAAGAAGAGAAAAGAAGAGAAAAGAGAAAAGAAGAGAAAAGGGAAAAGAGAAAAGAAGAGAAAGGGGACAAGAGAAAAGAAGAGAGAACAGAAAAGAAGAGGATAGAGAAAAGAGAAAACAAGAGAAAAGAAGAGAAAAGAGAAAATAGAAAAGAAGAGGAAATAGAAAAGAGAAAAGAGAAAAGAAGAGTAAAGAGAAAAGAGTTAAGAAGAGAAAAGAGAAAAGAGAAAAGAAGAGAAAAGAGAATAGAGAATAGAGAAAAGAAGAGAAAAGGGAAAAGAAGAGAAAAGAGAAATGTGATAAGAAGAGAAAAGAGAAAAGAGAAAAGAAGAGAAAAGAGAATAGAGAATAGAGAACAGAAGAGAAAAGGGAAAAGAAGAGAAAAGAGAAAAGAGAAATGTGATAAGAAGAGAAAAGAGAAAAGAAGAGAAAAGAGAATAGAGAATAGAGAAAAGAAGAGAAAAGGGAAAAGAGAAAAGAAGAGAAAAGAGAAAAGAGAAAAAAGAAAGAGAAAAGAATAGAAAAGACAAAGGAGAAAAGAACAGTGAAAAGAGAAAAGGAGAGAAAATAAATGAAAAGAAGCGAAAAGCGAAAAGAAGAGAAAAGAAGAGAAAAGAGAAGAGAAAAAAGTGAAAAGAGTAAAGAAGAGAAAAGAAGAGAAATGAGAAAAGAAGAGAAAAGAGAAAAGAGAAATGTGATAAGAAGCGAAAAGAAAAAAGAGAAAAGAAGAGAAAAGAGAAAAGAGAAATGTGATAAGAAGAGAAAAGAGAAAAGAGAAAAGAAGAGAAAAGAGAATAGAGAATAGAGAAAAGAAGAGAAAAGGGAAAAGAGAAAAGAAGAGAAAGGGGACAAGAGGAAAGAAGAGAGAAGAAGAGAAAAGAAGAGGATAGAGAAAAGAGAAAAGAAGAGAAAAGAGAAATTAGAAAAGAAGAGGAAATAGAAAAGAGAAAAGAAGAGTAAAGAGAAAAGAGATAAGAAGAGAAAAGAGAAAAGAAGAGAAAATGGAAAAGAGGAAAGAAGAGGATAGAGAAAAGAGAAAAGAAGAGAAAAGAAGAGAAAAGAGAAAATAGAAAAGAAGAGGAAATAGAGAAGAGTAAAGAGAAAAGAAGAGTAAAGAGAAAAGAGATAAGAAGAGAAAAGAGAAAAGAAGAGAAAATGGAAAAGACGAAAGAAGAGAAAAGAAGAGAAAAATGAAAAGAGAAAGGAATGGAAAAGTGAAAAGCGAAAAGAGAATATATAGAGAAAAGAAGAGAATAGAAGAGAAAAGAAGAGAAAAGAGAAAAGAAGAGAATAGAGAAATGAGGAAAGAGAAAAGAAGAGAAAAGAAGAGAAAAGAGAAAAGAAGAGAAAAGGGAAAAGAGAAAAGAAGAGAAAGGGGACAAGAGAAAAGAAGAGAGAACAGAAAAGAAGAGGATAGAGAAAAGAGAAAACAAGAGAAAAGAAGAGAAAAGAGAAAATAGAAAAGAAGAGGAAATAGAAAAGAGACAAGAGAAATGAAGAGTAAAGAGAAAAGAGATAAGAAGAGAAAAGAGAAAAGAAGTGAAAATGGAAAAGAGGAAAGAAGAGAAAAGAATAGAGGAGAAAAAAGAGACAAGAAGAGAAAGAGAAAAGAAGAGAAAAGTGAAATGAGAAATGAGAAAAGAAGAGGGACTGGAGAAGAAGAGAAAAGAGAAAAGAAGAGAAAAGATAAAAGAGAATAAAAGAGAAAAGGGAACAGAGGAAAGAAGACAAAAGAGAACAGAAGAGAATAGAGAAAAGAGACAAGAAGAAAAAAGAAGATAGAAGAAGAGAAAAGAGAACAGAAGAAAATAGAGAAAAGAGAAAAGCGAACAGAAGATAAAAGAAGAGAAAAGAATAGAGAAAAGAAGAGAATTGAAAAAAGAGAAATGGGAAAAGAAGAGAAAAGGGAAAAGAGAAAAGAACAGAAAAGAGAAAAGGGAAAAGTGAATAGAAGAGAAAAGAATTGAAAAGAGAAAAGAGAAAAGTCGAGAAAAGAGAAAAGAAAGGAAATGGGAAAAGAGAAAAGAAGAGAAAAGAGAAAAGAAGAGAAAAGGAAAAAGAAGAGAAAAGGGAAAAGAGAAAAGAAGAGAAAAGAGAAAAGAGAAAAAAGAAAAGAGAAAAGAAAAGAGAAAAGAGAAAAGAGAAATGTGATAAGAAGAGAAAAGAGAAAAGAGAAAAGAAGAGAAAAGAGAATAGAGAATAGATAAAAGAAGAGAAAAGGGAAAAGAGAAAAGAAGAGAAAAGAGAAAAGAGAAAAAAGAAAAGAGAAAAGAATAGAAAAGACAAAGGAGAAAAGAACAGTGAAAAGAGAAAAGGAGAGAAAATAAATGAAAAGAAGCGAAAAGCGAAAAGAAGAGAAAAGAAGAGAAAAGAGAAGAGAAAAAAGTGAAAAGAGTAAAGAAGAGAAAGAAGAGAAATGAGAAAAGAAGAGAAAAGAGAAAAGAGAAATGTGATAAGAAGCGAAAAGAGAAAAGAGAAAAGAAGAGAAAAGAGAATAGAGAATAGAGAAAAGAAGAGAAAAGGGAAAAGAGAAAAGAAGAGAAAAGGGAAAAGAGAAAAGAAGAGATAAGAACAGAAAAATGAAAAGAGAAAGGAAGAGAAAAGTGAAAAGCGAAAAGAGAATATATAGAGAAAAGAAGAGAATAGAAGAGAAAAGAGAAAAGAAGGGAAAAGAGAAAAGAAGAGAATAGAGAAATGAGGAAAGAGAAAAGAAGAGAAAAGAGAAAAGAAGAGAAACGGGAAAAGAGAAAAGAAGAGAAAGGGGACAAGAGGAAAGAAGAGAGAAGAAGAGAAAAGAAGAGGATAGATAAAAGAGAAAAGAAGAGAAAAGAAGAGAAAAGAGAAAATAGAAAAGAAGAGGAAATAGAAAAGAGAAAAGAAGAGTAAAGAGAAAAGAGATAAGAAGAGAAAAGAGAAAAGAAGAGAAAATGGAAAAGAGGAAAGAAGAGGATAGAGAAAAGAGAAAAGAAGAGAAAAGAGAAAAGAAGAGAAAAGGAAAAACTAGAGAAAAGGGAAAGAGAAAAGAAGAGAAAAGTGAAAAAAGAAAAGAGAAAAGAAAAGAGAAAAGAGAAAAGAACAGTGAAAAGAGAAAAGAAGAGAAAAGAAATGAATAGACGAGAAAAGAGAAAAGAAGAGAAAAGAAATTAAAAGAAGAGAAAAGAGAAAAGAAGAGAAAAGAAGAGAAAAGAAGAGAAAAGAGAAAAGAAGAGAAAAGAAGAGAAAAGAGAAAAGAAGAGAGAAGAAGAGAAAAGAAGAGGATAGAGAAAATAGAAAACAAGAGAATAGAAGAGAATAGAGAAAATAGAAAAGAAGAGGATATAGAAAAGAGAAAAGAAGAGTAAAGAGAAAAGAGATAAGAAGAGAAAAGAGAAAAGAAGTGAAAAGAGAAAATAGACAAGAGAAAAGAAGAGAAAATGGAAAAGAGATAAGAAGAGAATAGAGAAAGAGAAAAGAAGAGAAACGAGAAATGAGAAAAGAGAAAAGAAGAGGGAATGGAGAAGAAGAGAAAAGAGAAAAGAAGAGAAAAGATAAAAGAGAATAAAAGAGAAAAGGGAACAGAGGGAAGAAGACAAAAGAGAACAGAAGAGAATAGAGAAAAGAGAAATGTGATAAGAAGAGAAAAGAGAAAAGAGAAAAGAAGAGAAAAGAGAATAGAGAATAGAGAAAAGAAGAGAAAAGAGAAAAGAAGAGAAAAGAGAAAAGAGAAATGTGATAAGAAGCGAAAAGAGAAAAGAGAAAAGAAGAGAAAAGAGAATAGAGAATAGAGAAAAGAAGAGCAAAAGGAAAAGAGAAAAGAAGAGAAAAGGGAAAAGAGAAAAGAAGAGATAAGAACAGAAAAATGAAAAGAGAAAGGAAGAGAAAAGTGAAAAGCGAAAAGAGAATATATAGAGAAAAGAAGAGAATAGAAGAGAAAAGAGAAAAGAAGGGAAAAGAGAAAAGAAGAGAATAGAGAAATGAGGAAAGAGAAAAGAAGAGAAAAGAGAAAAGAAGAGAAACGGGAAAAGAGAAAAGAAGAGAAAGGGGACAAGAGGAAAGAAGAGAGAAGAAGAGAAAAGAAGAGGATAGAGAAAAGAGAAAAGAAGAGAAAAGAGATATTAGAAAAGAAGAGGAAATAGAAAAGAGAAAAGAAGAGTAAAGAGAAAAGAGATAAGAAGAGAAAAGAGAAAAGAAGAGAAAATGGAAAAGAGGAAAGAAGAGGATAGAGAAAAGAGAAAAGAAGAGAAAAGAGAAAATAGAAAAGAAGAGGAAATAGAAAAGAGAAAAGAGAAAAGAAGAGTAAAGAGAAAAGAGATAAGAAGAGAAAAGAGAAAAGAAGAGAAAATGGAAAAGACGAAAGAAGAGAAAAGAAGAGAAAAATGAAAAGAGAAAGGAATGGAAAAGTGAAAAGCGAAAAGAGAATATATAGAGAAAAGAAGAGAATAGAAGAGAAAAGAAGAGAAAAGAGAAAAGAAGAGAATAGAGAAATGAGGAAAGAGAAAAGAAGAGAAAAGAAGAGAAAAGAGAAAAGAAGAGAAAAGGGAATAGAGAAAAGAAGAGAAAGGGGACAAGAGAAAAGAAGAGAGAACAGAAAAGAAGAGGATAGAGAAAAGAGAAAACAAGAGAAAAGAAGAGAAAAGAGAAAATAGAAAAGAAGAGGAAATAGAAAAGAGACAAGAGAAAAGAAAGAGTAAAGAGAAAAGAGATAAGAAGAGAAAAGAGAAAAGAAGTGAAAATGGAAAAGAGGAAAGAAGAGAAAAGAATAGAGGAGAAAAAAGAGACAAGAAGAGAAAGAGAAAAGAAGAGAAAAGAGAAAAGAAGAGAGAAGAAGAGAAAAGAAGAGGATAGAGAAATAGAAAACAAGAGAATAGAAGAGAATAGTGAAAATAGAAAAGAAGAGGATATAGAAAAGAGAAAAGAAGAGTAAAGAGAAAAGAGATAAGAAGAGAAAAGAGAAAAGAAGTGAAAAGAGAAGTTAGACAAGAGAAAAGAAGAGAAAATGGAAAAGAGATAAGAGAATAGAGAAAGAGAAAAGAAGAGAAAAGAGAAATGAGAAAAGAGAAAAGAAGAGGGAATGGAGAAGAAGAGAAATGAGAAAAGAAGAGAAAAGATAAAAGAGAATAAAAGAGAAAAGGGAACAGAGGAAAGAAGACAAAAGAGAACAGAAGAGAATAGAGAAAAGAGACAAGAAGAAAAAAGAAGATAGAAGAAGAGAAAAGAGAACAGAAGAAAATAGAGAAAAGAGAAAAGCGAACAGAAGATAAAAGAAGAGAAAAGAATAGAGAAAAGAAGAGAATTGAAAAAAGAGAAATGGGAAAAGAAGAGAAAAGGGAAAAGAGAAAAGAACAGAAAAGAGAAAAGGGAAAAGTGAATAGAAGAGAAAAGAATAGAAAAGAGAAAAGAGAAAAGTCGAGAAAAGAGAAAAGAAAGGAAATGGGAAAAGAGAAAAGAAGAGAAAAGAGAAAAGAAGAGAAAAGGAAAAAGAAGAGAAAAGGGAAAAGAGAAAAGAAGAGAAAAGAGAAAAGAGAAAAAGAAAAGAGAAAAGAAAAGAGAAAAGAGAAAAGAACAGTGAAAAGAGAAAAGAAGAGAAAAGAAATGAATAGACGAGAAAAGAGAAAAGAAGAGAAAAGAAATTAAAAGAAGAGAAAAGAGAAAAGAAGAGAAAAGAAGAGAAAAGAAGAGAAAAGAGAAAAGAAGAGAAAAGAAGAGAAAAGAGAAAAGAAGAGAGAAGAAGAGAAAAGAAGAGAATAGAGAAAATAGAAAACAAGAGAATAGAAGAGAATAGAGAAAATAGAAAAGAAGAGGATATAGAAAAGAGAAAAGAAGAGTAAAGAGAAAAGAGTTAAGAAGAGAAAAGAGAAAAGAAGTGAAAAGAGAAAATAGACAAGAGAAAATGGAAAAGAGATAAGAAGAGAATAGAGAAAGAGAAAAGAAGAGAAACGAGAAATGAGAAAAGAGAAAAGAAGAGGGAATGGAGAAGAAGAGAAAAGAGAAAAGAAGAGAAAAGATAAAAGAGAATAAAAGAGAAAAGGGAACAGAGGGAAGAAGACAAAAGAGAACAGAAGAGAATAGAGAAAAGAGAAATGTGATAAGAAGAGAAAAGAGAAAAGAGAAAAGAAGAGAAAAGAGAATAGAGAATAGAGAAAAGAAGAGAAAAGAGAAAAGAAGAGAAAAGAGAAAAGAGAAATGTGATAAGAAGCGAAAAGAGAAAAGAGAAAAGAAGAGAAAAGAGAATAGAGAATAGAGAAAAGAAGAGCAAAAGGAAAAGAGAAAAGAAGAGAAAAGGGAAAAGAGAAAAGAAGAGATAAGAACAGAAAAATGAAAAGAGAAAGGAAGAGAAAAGTGAAAAGCGAAAAGAGAATATATAGAGAAAAGAAGAGAATAGAAGAGAAAAGAGAAAAGAAGGGAAAAGAGAAAAGAAGAGAATAGAGAAATGAGGAAAGAGAAAAGAAGAGAAAAGAGAAAAGAAGAGAAACGGGAAAAGAGAAAAGAAGAGAAAGGGGACAAGAGGAAAGAAGAGAGAAGAAGAGAAAAGAAGAGGATAGAGAAAAGAGAAAAGAAGAGAAAAGAGATATTAGAAAAGAAGAGGAAATAGAAAAGAGAAAAGAAGAGTAAAGAGAAAAGAGATAAGAAGAGAAAAGAGAAAAGAAGAGAAAATGGAAAAGAGGAAAGAAGAGGATAGAGAAAAGAGAAAAGAAGAGAAAAGAGAAAATAGAAAAGAAGAGGAAATAGAAAAGAGAAAAGAGAAAAGAAGAGTAAAGAGAAAAGAGATAAGAAGAGAAAAGAGAAAAGAAAAGAAAATGGAAAAGACGAAAGAAGAGAAAAGAAGAGAAAAATGAAAAGAGAAAGGAATGGAAAAGTGAAAAGCGAAAAGAGAATATATAGAGAAAAGAAGAGAATAGAAGAGAAAAGAAGAGAAAAGAGAAAAGAAGAGAATAGAGAAATGAGGAAAGAGAAAAGAAGAGAAAAGAAGAGAAAAGAGAAAAGAAGAGAAAAGGGAATAGAGAAAAGAAGAGAAAGGGGACAAGAGAAAAGAAGAGAGAACAGAAAAGAAGAGGATAGAGAAAAGAGAAAACAAGAGAAAAGAAGAGAAAAGAGAAAATAGAAAAGAAGAGGAAATAGAAAAGAGACAAGAGAAAAGAAAGAGTAAAGAGAAAAGAGATAAGAAGAGAAAAGAGAAAAGAAGTGAAAATGGAAAAGAGGAAAGAAGAGAAAAGAATAGAGGAGAAAAAAGAGACAAGAAGAGAAAGAGAAAAGAAGAGAAAAGAGAAAAGAAGAGAGAAGAAGAGAAAAGAAGAGGATAGAGAAATAGAAAACAAGAGAATAGAAGAGAATAGTGAAAATAGAAAAGAAGAGGATATAGAAAAGAGAAAAGAAGAGTAAAGAGAAAAGAGATAAGAAGAGAAAAGAGAAAAGAAGTGAAAAGAGAAAATAGACAAGAGAAAAGAAGAGAAAATGGAAAAGAGATAAGAAGAGAATAGAGAAAGAGAAAAGAAGAGAAAAGAGAAATGAGAAAAGAGAAAAGAAGAGGGAATGGAGAAGAAGAGAAATGAGAAAAGAAGAGAAAAGATAAAAGAGAATAAAAGAGAAAAGGGAACAGAGGAAAGAAGACAAAAGAGAACAGAAGAGAATAGAGAAAAGAGAAATGTGATAAGAAGAGAAAAGAGAAAAGAGAAAAGAAGAGAAAAGAGAATAGAGAATAGAGAAAAGAAGAGAAAAGGGAAAAGAAGAGAAAAGAGAAAAGAGAAATGTGATAAGAAGAGAAAAGAGAAAAGAGAAAAGAAGAGAAAAGAGAATAGAGAATAGAGAAAAGAAGAAAAAAGGGAAAAGAGAAAAGATGAGAAAAGAGAAAAGAGAAAAAAGAAAAGAGAAAAGAATAGAAAAGACAAAGGAGAAAAGAACAGTGAAAAGAGAAAAGGAGAGAAAATAAATGAAAAGAAGCGAAAAGCGAAAAGAAGAGAAAAGAAGAGAAAAGAGAAGAGAATAAAGTGAAAAGAGTAAGGAAGAGAAAAGAAGAGAAATGAGAAAAGAAGAGAAAAGAGAAAAGAGAAATGTGATAAGAAGCGAAAAGAGAAAAGAGAAAAGAAGAGAAAAGAGAATAGAGAATAGAGAAAAGAAGAGAAAAGGGAAAAGAGAAAAGAAGAGAAAAGGGAAAAGAGAAAAGAAGAGATAAGAACAGAAAAATGAAAAGCGAAAGGAAGAGAAAAGTGAAAAGCGAAAAGAGAATATATAGAGAAAAGAAGAGAATAGAAGAGAAAAGAGAAAAGAAGGGAAAAGAGAAAAGAAGAGAATAGAGAAATGAGGAAAGAGAAAAGAAGAGAAAAGAGAAAAGAAGAGAAAAGAAGAGAAAAGAGAAAAGAAGAGAAAAGAAGAGAAAAGAGAAAAGAAGAGAGAAGAAGAGAAAAGAAGAGGATAGAGAAAATAGAAAACAAGAGAATAGAAGAGAATAGAGAAAATAGAAAAGAAGAGGATATAGAAAAGAGAAAAGAAGAGTAAAGAGAAAAGAGATAAGAAGAGAAAAGAGAAAAGAAGTGAAAAGAGAAAATAGACAAGAGAAAAGAAGAGAAAATGGAAAAGAGATAAGAAGAGAATAGAGAAAGAGAAAAGAAGAGAAACGAGAAATGAGAAAAGAGAAAAGAAGAGGGAATGGAGAAGAAGAGAAAAGAGAAAAGAAGAGAAAAGATAAAAGAGAATAAAAGAGAAAAGGGAACAGAGGAAAGAAGACAAAAGAGAACAGAAGAGAATAGAGAAAAGAGAAATGTGATAAGAAGAGAAAAGAGAAAAGAGAAAAGAAGAGAAAAGAGAATAGAGAATAGAGAAAAGAGAAAAGAAGAGAAAAGAGAAAAGAGAAATGTGATAAGAAGCGAAAAGAGAAAAGAGAAAAGAAGAGAAAAGAGAATAGAGAATAGAGAAAAGAAGAGAAAAAGGAAAAGAGAAAAGAAGAGAAAAGGGAAAAGAGAAAAGAAGAGATAAGAACAGAAAAATGAAAAGAGAAAGGAAGAGAAAAGTGAAAAGCGAAAAGAGAATATATAGAGAAAAGAAGAGAATAGAAGAGAAATGAGAAAAGAAGGGAAAAGAGAAAAGAAGAGAATAGAGAAATGAGGAAAGAGAAAAGAAGAGAAAAGAGAAAAGAAGAGAAACGGGAAAAGAGAAAAGAAGAGAAAGGGGACAAGAGGAAAGAAGAGAGAAGAATAGAAAAGAAGAGGATAGAGAAAAGAGAAAAGAAGAGAAAAGAGATATTAGAAAAGAAGAGGAAATAGAAAAGAGAAAAGAAGAGTAAAGAGAAAAGAGATAAGAAGAGAAAAGAGAAAAGAAGAGAAAATGGAAAAGAGGAAAGAAGAGGATAGAGAAAAGAGAAAAGAAGAGAAAAGAGAAAATAGAAAAGAAGAGGAAATAGAAAAGAGAAAAGAGAAAAGAAGAGTAAAGAGAAAAGAGATAAGAAGAGAAAAGAGAAAAGAAGAGAAAATGGAAAAGACGAAAGAAGAGAAAAGAAGAGAAAAATGAAAAGAGAAAGGAATGGAAAAGTGAAAAGCGAAAAGAGAATGTATAGAGAAAAGAAGAGAATAGAAGAGAAAAGAAGAGAAAAGAGAAAAGAAGAGAATAGAGAAATGAGGAAAGAGAAAAGAAGAGAAAAGAAGAGAAAAGAGAAAAGAAGAGAAAAGGGAAAAGAGAAAAGAAGAGAAAGGGGACAAGAGAAAAGAAGAGAGAACAGAAAAGAAGAGGATAGAGAAAAGAGAAAACAAGAGAAAAGAAGAGAAAAGAGAAAATAGAAAAGAAGAGGAAATAGAAAAGAGACAAGAGAAAAGAAGAGTAAAGAGAAAAGAGATAAGAAGAGAAAAGAGAAAAGAAGTGAAAATGGAAAAGAGGAAAGAAGAGAAAAGAATAGAGGAGAAAAAAGAGACAAGAAGAGAAAGAGAAAAGAAGAGAAAAGTGAAATGAGAAATGAGAAAAGAAGAGGGACTGGAGAAGAAGAGAAAAGAGAAAAGAAGAGAAAAGATAAAAGAGAATAAAAGAGAAAAGGGAACAGAGGAAAGAAGACAAAAGAGAACAGAAGAGAATAGAGAAAAGAGACAAGAAGAAAAAAGAAGATAGAAGAAGAGAAAAGAGAACAGAAGAAAATAGAGAAAAGAGAAAAGCGAACAGAAGATAAAAGAAGAGAAAAGAATAGAGAAAAGAAGAGAATTGAAAAAAGAGAAATGGGAAAAGAAGAGAAAAGGGAAAAGAGAAAAGAACAGAAAAGAGAAAAGGGAAAAGTGAATAGAAGAGAAAAGAATAGAAAAGAGAAAAGAGAAAAGTCGAGAAAAGAGAAAAGAAAGGAAATGGGAAAAGAGAAAAGAAGAGAAAAGAGAAAAGAAGAGAAAAGGAAAAAGAAGAGAAAAGGGAAAAGAGAAAAGAAGAGAAAAGAGAAAAGAGAAAAAAGAAAAGAGAAAAGAAAAGAGAAAAGAGAAAAGAACAGTGAAAAGAGAAAAGAAGAGAAAAGAAATGAATAGACGAGAAAAGAGAAAAGAAGAGAAAAGAAATTAAAAGAAGAGAAAAGAGAAAAGAAGAGAAAAGAAGAGAAAAGAAGAGAAAAGAAGAGAAAAGAGAAAAGAAGAGAAAAGAAGAGAAAAGAGAAAAGAAGAGAGAAGAAGAGAAAAGAAGAGAATAGAGAAAATAGAAAACAAGAGAATAGAAGAGAATAGAGAAAATAGAAAAGAAGAGGATATAGAAAAGAGAAAAGAAGAGTAAAGAGAAAAGAGTTAAGAAGAGAAAAGAGAAAAGAAGTGAAAAGAGAAAATAGACAAGAGAAAAGAAGAGAAAATGGAAAAGAGATAAGAAGAGAATAGAGAAAGAGAAAAGAAGAGAAACGAGAAATGAGAAAAGAGAAAAGAAGAGGGAATGGAGAAGAAGAGAAAAGAGAAAAGAAGAGAAAAGATAAAAGAGAATAAAAGAGAAAAGGGAACAGAGGGAAGAAGACAAAAGAGAACAGAAGAGAATAGAGAAAAGAGAAATGTGATAAGAAGAGAAAAGAGAAAAGAGAAAAGAAGAGAAAAGAGAATAGAGAATAGAGAAAAGAAGAGAAAAGAGAAAAGAAGAGAAAAGAGAAAAGAGAAATGTGATAAGAAGCGAAAAGAGAAAAGAGAAAAGAAGAGAAAAGAGAATAGAGAATAGAGAAAAGAAGAGCAAAAGGAAAAGAGAAAAGAAGAGAAAAGGGAAAAGAGAAAAGAAGAGATAAGAACAGAAAAATGAAAAGAGAAAGGAAGAGAAAAGTGAAAAGCGAAAAGAGAATATATAGAGAAAAGAAGAGAATAGAAGAGAAAAGAGAAAAGAAGGGAAAAGAGAAAAGAAGAGAATAGAGAAATGAGGAAAGAGAAAAGAAGAGAAAAGAGAAAAGAAGAGAAACGGGAAAAGAGAAAAGAAGAGAAAGGGGACAAGAGGAAAGAAGAGAGAAGAAGAGAAAAGAAGAGGATAGAGAAAAGAGAAAAGAAGAGAAAAGAGATATTAGAAAAGAAGAGGAAATAGAAAAGAGAAAAGAAGAGTAAAGAGAAAAGAGATAAGAAGAGAAAAGAGAAAAGAAGAGAAAATGGAAAAGAGGAAAGAAGAGGATAGAGAAAAGAGAAAAGAAGAGAAAAGAGAAAATAGAAAAGAAGAGGAAATAGAAAAGAGAAAAGAGAAAAGAAGAGTAAAGAGAAAAGAGATAAGAAGAGAAAAGAGAAAAGAAGAGAAAATGGAAAAGACGAAAGAAGAGAAAAGAAGAGAAAAATGAAAAGAGAAAGGAATGGAAAAGTGAAAAGCGAAAAGAGAATATATAGAGAAAAGAAGAGAATAGAAGAGAAAAGAAGAGAAAAGAGAAAAGAAGAGAATAGAGAAATGAGGAAAGAGAAAAGAAGAGAAAAGAAGAGAAAAGAGAAAAGAAGAGAAAAGGGAATAGAGAAAAGAAGAGAAAGGGGACAAGAGAAAAGAAGAGAGAACAGAAAAGAAGAGGATAGAGAAAAGAGAAAACAAGAGAAAAGAAGAGAAAAGAGAAAATAGAAAAGAAGAGGAAATAGAAAAGAGACAAGAGAAAAGAAAGAGTAAAGAGAAAAGAGATAAGAAGAGAAAAGAGAAAAGAAGTGAAAATGGAAAAGAGGAAAGAAGAGAAAAGAATAGAGGAGAAAAAAGAGACAAGAAGAGAAAGAGAAAAGAAGAGAAAAGAGAAAAGAAGAGAGAAGAAGAGAAAAGAAGAGGATAGAGAAATAGAAAACAAGAGAATAGAAGAGAATAGTGAAAATAGAAAAGAAGAGGATATAGAAAAGAGAAAAGAAGAGTAAAGAGAAAAGAGATAAGAAGAGAAAAGAGAAAAGAAGTGAAAAGAGAAAATAGACAAGAGAAAAGAAGAGAAAATGGAAAAGAGATAAGAAGAGAATAGAGAAAGAGAAAAGAAGAGAAAAGAGAAATGAGAAAAGAGAAAAGAAGAGGGAATGGAGAAGAAGAGAAATGAGAAAAGAAGAGAAAATTATAAGAAGAGAATAAAAGAGAAAAGGGAACAGAGGAAAGAAGACAAAAGAGAACAGAAGAGAATAGAGAAAAGAGAAATGTGATAAGAAGAGAAAAGAGAAAAGAGAAAAGAAGAGAAAAGAGAATAGAGAATAGAGAAAAGAAGAGAAAAGGGAAAAGAAGAGAAAAGAGAAAAGAGAAATGTGATAAGAAGAGAAAAGAGAAAAGAGAAAAGAAGAGAAAAGAGAATAGAGAATAGAGAAAAGAAGAAAAAAGGGAAAAGAGAAAAGATGAGAAAAGAGAAAAGAGAAAAAAGAAAAGAGAAAAGAATAGAAAAGACAAAGGAGAAAAGAACAGTGAAAAGAGAAAAGGAGAGAAAATAAATGAAAAGAAGCGAAAAGCGAAAAGAAGAGAAAAGAAGAGAAAAGAGAAGAGAATAAAGTGAAAAGAGTAAGGAAGAGAAAAGAAGAGAAATGAGAAAAGAAGAGAAAAGAGAAAAGAGAAATGTGATAAGAAGCGAAAACAGAAAAGAGAAAAGAAGAGAAAAGAGAATAGAGAATAGAGAAAAGAAGAGAAAAGGGAAAAGAGAAAAGAAGAGAAAAGGGAAAAGAGAAAAGAAGAGATAAGAACAGAAAAATGAAAAGCGAAAGGAAGAGAAAAGTGAAAAGCGAAAAGAGAATATATAGAGAAAAGAAGAGAATAGAAGAGAAAAGAGAAAAGAAGGGAAAAGAGAAAAGAAGAGAATAGAGAGATGAGGAAAGAGAAAAGAAGAGAAAAGAGAAAAGAAGAGAAAAGAAGAGAAAAGAGAAAAGAAGAGAAAAGAAGAGAAAAGAGAAAAGAAGAGAGAAGAAGAGAAAAGAAGAGGATAGAGAAAATAGAAAACAAGAGAATAGAAGAGAATAGAGAAAATAGAAAAGAAGAGGATATAGAAAAGAGAAAAGAAGAGTAAAGAGAAAAGAGATAAGAAGAGAAAAGAGAAAAGAAGTGAAAAGAGAAAATAGACAAGAGAAAAGAAGAGAAAATGGAAAAGAGATAAGAAGAGAATAGAGAAAGAGAAAAGAAGAGAAACGAGAAATGAGAAAAGAGAAAAGAAGAGGGAATGGAGAAGAAGAGAAAAGAGAAAAGAAGAGAAAAGATAAAAGAGAATAAAAGAGAAAAGGGAACAGAGGAAAGAAGACAAAAGAGAACAGAAGAGAATAGAGAAAAGAGAAATGTGATAAGAAGAGAAAAGAGAAAAGAGAAAAGAAGAGAAAAGAGAATAGAGAATAGAGAAAAGAGAAAAGAAGAGAAAAGAGAAAAGAGAAATGTGATAAGAAGCGAAAAGAGAAAAGAGAAAAGAAGAGAAAAGAGAATAGAGAATAGAGAAAAGAAGAGAAAAAGGAAAAGAGAAAAGAAGAGAAAAGGGAAAAGAGAAAAGAAGAGATAAGAACAGAAAAATGAAAAGAGAAAGGAAGAGAAAAGTGAAAAGCGAAAAGAGAATATATAGAGAAAAGAAGAGAATAGAAGAGAAAAGAGAAAAGAAGGGAAAAGAGAAAAGAAGAGAATAGAGAAATGAGGAAAGAGAAAAGAAGAGAAAAGAGAAAAGAAGAGAAACGGGAAAAGAGAAAAGAAGAGAAAGGGGACAAGAGGAAAGAAGAGAGAAGAATAGAAAAGAAGAGGATAGAGAAAAGAGAAAAGAAGAGAAAAGAGATATTAGAAAAGAAGAGGAAATAGAAAAGAGAAAAGAAGAGTAAAGAGAAAAGAGATAAGAAGAGAAAAGAGAAAAGAAGAGAAAATGGAAAAGAGGAAAGAAGAGGATAGAGAAAAGAGAAAAGAAGAGAAAAGAGAAAATAGAAAAGAAGAGGAAATAGAAAAGAGAAAAGAGAAAAGAAGAGTAAAGAGAAAAGAGATAAGAAGAGAAAAGAGAAAAGAAGAGAAAATGGAAAAGACGAAAGAAGAGAAAAGAAGAGAAAAATGAAAAGAGAAAGGAATGGAAAAGTGAAAAGCGAAAAGAGAATGTATAGAGAAAAGAAGAGAATAGAAGAGAAAAGAAGAGAAAAGAGAAAAGAAGAGAATAGAGAAATGAGGAAAGAGAAAAGAAGAGAAAAGAAGAGAAAAGAGAAAAGAAGAGAAAAGGGAAAAGAGAAAAGAAGAGAAAGGGGACAAGAGAAAAGAAGAGAGAACAGAAAAGAAGAGGATAGAGAAAAGAGAAAACAAGAGAAAAGAAGAGAAAAGAGAAAATAGAAAAGAAGAGGAAATAGAAAAGAGACAAGAGAAAAGAAGAGTAAAGAGAAAAGAGATAAGAAGAGAAAAGAGAAAAGAAGTGAAAATGGAAAAGAGGAAAGAAGAGAAAAGAATAGAGGAGAAAAAAGAGACAAGAAGAGAAAGAGAAAAGAAGAGAAAAGTGAAATGAGAAATGAGAAAAGAAGAGGGACTGGAGAAGAAGAGAAAAGAGAAAAGAAGAGAAAAGATAAAAGAGAATAAAAGAGAAAAGGGAACAGAGGAAAGAAGACAAAAGAGAACAGAAGAGAATAGAGAAAAGAGACAAGAAGAAAAAAGAAGATAGAAGAAGAGAAAAGAGAACAGAAGAAAATAGAGAAAAGAGAAAAGCGAACAGAAGATAAAAGAAGAGAAAAGAATAGAGAAAAGAAGAGAATTGAAAAAAGAGAAATGGGAAAAGAAGAGAAAAGGGAAAAGAGAAAAGAACAGAAAAGAGAAAAGGGAAAAGTGAATAGAAGAGAAAAGAATAGAAAAGAGAAAAGAGAAAAGTCGAGAAAAGAGAAAAGAAAGGAAATGGGAAAAGAGAAAAGAAGAGAAAAGAGAAAAGAAGAGAAAAGGAAAAAGAAGAGAAAAGGGAAAAGAGAAAAGAAGAGAAAAGAGAAAAGAGAAAAAAGAAAAGAGAAAAGAAAAGAGAAAAGAGAAAAGAACAGTGAAAAGAGAAAAGAAGAGAAAAGAAATGAATAGACGAGAAAAGAGAAAAGAAGAGAAAAGAAATTAAAAGAAGAGAAAAGAGAAAAGAAGAGAAAAGAAGAGAAAAGAAGAGAAAAGAGAAAAGAAGAGAAAAGAAGAGAAAAGAGAAAAGAAGAGAGAAGAAGAGAAAAGAAGAGAATAGAGAAAATAGAAAACAAGAGAATAGAAGAGAATAGAGAAAATAGAAAAGAAGAGGATATAGAAAAGAGAAAAGAAGAGTAAAGAGAAAAGAGTTAAGAAGAGAAAAGAGAAAAGAAGTGAAAAGAGAAAATAGACAAGAGAAAAGAAGAGAAAATGGAAAAGAGATAAGAAGAGAATAGAGAAAGAGAAAAGAAGAGAAACGAGAAATGAGAAAAGAGAAAAGAAGAGGGAATGGAGAAGAAGAGAAAAGAGAAAAGAAGAGAAAAGATTAAAGAGAATAAAAGAGAAAAGGGAACAGAGGAAAAAAGACAAAAGAGAACAGAAGAGAATAGAGAAAAGAGACAAGAAGAAAAAAGAAGATAGAAGAAGAGAAAAGAGAACAGAAGAAAATAGAGAAAAGAGAAAAGCGAACAGAAGATAAAAGAAGAGAAAAGAATAGAGAAAAGAAGAGAATTGAAAAAAGAGAAATGGGAAAAGAAGAGAAAAGGGAAAAGAGAAAAGAACAGAAAAGAGAAAAGGGAAAAGTGAATAGAAGAGAAAAGAATAGAAAAGAGAAAAGAGAAAAGTCGAGAAAAGAGAAAAGAAAGGAAATGGGAAAAGAGAAAAGAAGAGAAAAGAGAAAAGAAGAGAAAAGGAAAAAGAAGAGAAAAGGGAAAAGAGAAAAGAAGAGAAAAGAGAAAAGAGAAAAAAGAAAAGAGAAAAGAGAAAAGAGAAAAGAACAGTGAAAAGAGAAAAGAAGAGAAAAGAAATGAATAGACGAGAAAAGAGAAAAGAAGAGAAAAGAAATTAAAAGAAGAGAAAAGAGAAAAGAAGAGAAAAGAAGAGAAAAGAAGAGAAAAGAGAAAAGAAGAGAAAAGAAGAGAAAAGAGAAAAGAAGACAGAAGAAGAGAAAAGAAGAGAATAGAGAAAATAGAAAACAAGAGAATAGAAGAGAATAGAGAAAATAGAAAAGAAGAGGATATAGAAAAGAGAAAAGAAGAGTAAAGAGAAAAGAGTTAAGAAGAGAAAAGAGAAAAGAAGTGAAAAGAGAAAATAGACAAGAGAAAATAAGAGAAAATGGAAAAGAGATAAGAAGAGAATAGAGAAAGAGAAAAGAAGAGAAACGAGAAATGAGAAAAGAGAAAAGAAGAGGGAATGGAGAAGAAGAGAAAAGAGAAAAGAAGAGAAAAGATAAAAGAGAATAAAAGAGAAAAGGGAACAGAGGAAAAAAGACAAAAGAGAACAGAAGAGAATAGAGAAAAGAGACAAGAAGAAAAAAGAAGATAGAAGAAGAGAAAAGAGAACAGAAGAAAATAGAGAAAAGAGAAAAGCGAACAGAAGATAAAAGAAGAGAAAAGAATAGAGAAAAGAAGAGAATTGAAAAAAGAGAAATGGGAAAAGAAGAGAAAAGGGAAAAGAGAAAAGAACAGAAAAGAGAAAAGGGAAAAGTGAATAGAAGAGAAAAGAATAGAAAAGAGAAAAGAGAAAAGTCGAGAAAAGAGAAAAGAAAGGAAATGGGAAAAGAGAAAAGAAGAGAAAAGAGAAAAGAAGAGAAAAGGAAAAAGAAGAGAAAAGGGAAAAGAGAAAAGAAGAGAAAAGAGAAAAGAGAAAAAAGAAAAGAGAAAAGAAAAGAGAAAAGAGAAAAGAACAGTGAAAAGAGAAAAGAAGAGAAAAGAAATGAATAGACGAGAAAAGAGAAAAGAAGAGAAAAGAAATTAAAAGAAGAGAAAAGAGAAAAGAAGAGAAAAGAAGAGAAAAGAAGAGAAAAGAGAAAAGAAGAGAAAAGAAGAGAAAAGAGAAAAGAAGAGAGAAGAAGAGAAAAGAAGAGAATAGAGAAAATAGAAAACAAGAGAATAGAAGAGAATAGAGAAAATAGAAAAGAAGAGGATATAGAAAAGAGAAAAGAAGAGTAAAGAGAAAAGAGTTAAGAAGAGAAAAGAGAAAAGAAGTGAAAAGAGAAAATAGACAAGAGAAAATAAGAGAAAATGGAAAAGAGTTAAGAAGAGAATAGAGAAAGAGGAAAGAA
Source organism: Chiloscyllium punctatum (assembly GCF_047496795.1). Lineage (NCBI taxonomy): Eukaryota > Metazoa > Chordata > Chondrichthyes > Orectolobiformes > Hemiscylliidae > Chiloscyllium > Chiloscyllium punctatum. Next base: position 72,072,838 of record NC_092758.1, on the reverse strand, counting down.
GAGAAACGAGAAATGAGAAAAGAGAAAAGAAGAGGGAATGGAGAAGAAGAGAAAAGAGAAAAGAAGAGAAAATATAAAAGAGAATAAAAGAGAAAAGGGAACAGAGGAAAGAAGACAAAAGAGAACAGAAGAGAATAGAGAAAAGAGACAAGAAGAAAAAAGAAGATAGAAGAAGAGAAAAGAGAACAGAAGAAAATAGAGAAAAGAGAAAAGCGAACAGAAGATAAAAGAAGAGAAAAGAATAGAGAAAAGAAGAGAATTGAAAAAAGAGAAATGGGAAAAGAAGAGAAAAGGGAAAAGAGAAAAGAACAGAAAAGAGAAAAGGGAAAAGTGAATAGAAGAGAAAAGAATAGAAAAGAGAAAAGAGAAAAGTCGAGAAAAGAGAAAAGAAAGGAAATGGGAAAAGAGAAAAGAAGAGAAAAGAGAAAAGAAGAGAAAAGGAAAAAGAAGAGAAAAGGGAAAAGAGAAAAGAAGAGAAAAGAGAAAAGAGAAAAAAGAAAAGAGAAAAGAAAAGAGAAAAGAGAAAAGAACAGTGAAAAGAGAAAAGAAGAGAAAAGAAATGAATAGACGAGAAAAGAGAAAAGAAGAGAAAAGAAATTAAAAGAAGAGAAAAGAGAAAAGAAGAGAAAAGAAGAGAAAAGAGAAAAGAAGAGAAAAGAAGAGAAAAGAGAAAAGAAGAGAAAAGAGAAAAGAAGAGAAAAGAAGAGAAAAGAGAAAAGAAGCGAGAAGAAGAGAAAAGAAGAGGATAGAGAAATAGAAAACAAGAGAATAGAAGAGAATAGTGAAAATAGAAAAGAAGAGGATATAGAAAAGAGAAAAGAAGAGTAAAGAGAAAAGAGATAAGAAGAGAAAAGAGAAAAGAAGTGAAAAGAGAAAATAGACAAGAGAAAAGAAGAGAAAATGGAAAAGAGATAAGAAGAGAATAGAGAAAGAGAAAAGAAGAGAAAAGAGAAATGAGAAAAGAGAAAAGAAGAGGGAATGGAGAAGAAGAGAAATGAGAAAAGAAGAGAAAAGATAAAAGAGAATAAAAGAGAAAAGGGAACAGAGGAAAGAAGACAAAAGAGAACAGAAGAGAATAGAGAAAAGAGAAATGTGATAAGAAGAGAAAAGAGAAAAGAGAAAAGAAGAGAAAAGAGAATAGAGAATAGAGAAAAGAAGAGAAAAGGGAAAAGAAGAGAAAAGAGAAAAGAGAAATGTGATAAGAAGAGAAAAGAGAAAAGAGAAAAGAAGAGAAAAGAGAATAGAGAATAGAGAAAAGAAGAAAAAAGGGAAAAGAGAAAAGATGAGAAAAGAGAAAAGAGAAAAAAGAAAAGAGAAAAGAATAGAAAAGACAAAGGAGAAAAGAACAGTGAAAAGAGAAAAGGAGAGAAAATAAATGAAAAGAAGCGAAAAGCGAAAAGAAGAGAAAAGAAGAGAAAAGAGAAGAGAATAAAGTGAAAAGAGTAAGGAAGAGAAAAGAAGAGAAATGAGAAAAGAAGAGAAAAGAGAAAAGAGAAATGTGATAAGAAGCGAAAAGAGAAAAGAGAAAAGAAGAGAAAAGAGAATAGAGAATAGAGAAAAGAAGAGAAAAGGGAAAAGAGAAAAGAAGAGAAAAGGGAAAAGAGAAAAGAAGAGATAAGAACAGAAAAATGAAAAGCGAAAGGAAGAGAAAAGTGAAAAGCGAAAAGAGAATATATAGAGAAAAGAAGAGAATAGAAGAGAAAAGAGAAAAGAAGGGAAAAGAGAAAAGAAGAGAATAGAGAAATGAGGAAAGAGAAAAGAAGAGAAAAGAGAAAAGAAGAGAAAAGAAGAGAAAAGAGAAAAGAAGAGAAAAGAAGAGAAAAGAGAAAAGAAGAGAGAAGAAGAGAAAAGAAGAGGATAGAGAAAATAGAAAACAAGAGAATAGAAGAGAATAGAGAAAATAGAAAAGAAGAGGATATAGAAAAGAGAAAAGAAGAGTAAAGAGAAAAGAGATAAGAAGAGAAAAGAGAAAAGAAGTGAAAAGAGAAAATAGACAAGAGAAAAGAAGAGAAAATGGAAAAGAGATAAGAAGAGAATAGAGAAAGAGAAAAGAAGAGAAACGAGAAATGAGAAAAGAGAAAAGAAGAGGGAATGGAGAAGAAGAGAAAAGAGAAAAGAAGAGAAAAGATAAAAGAGAATAAAAGAGAAAAGGGAACAGAGGAAAGAAGACAAAAGAGAACAGAAGAGAATAGAGAAAAGAGAAATGTGATAAGAAGAGAAAACAGAAAAGAGAAAAGAAGAGAAAAGAGAATAGAGAATAGAGAAAAGAGAAAAGAAGAGAAAAGAGAAAAGAGAAATGTGATAAGAAGCGAAAAGAGAAAAGAGAAAAGAAGAGAAAAGAGAATAGAGAATAGAGAAAAGAAGAGAAAAAGGAAAAGAGAAAAGAAGAGAAAAGGGAAAAGAGAAAAGAAGAGATAAGAACAGAAAAATGAAAAGAGAAAGGAAGAGAAAAGTGAAAAGCGAAAAGAGAATATATAGAGAAAAGAAGAGAATAGAAGAGAAAAGAGAAAAGAAGGGAAAAGAGAAAAGAAGAGAATAGAGAAATGAGGAAAGAGAAAAGAAGAGAAAAGAGAAAAGAAGAGAAACGGGAAAAGAGAAAAGAAGAGAAAGGGGACAAGAGGAAAGAAGAGAGAAGAATAGAAAAGAAGAGGATAGAGAAAAGAGAAAAGAAGAGAAAAGAGATATTAGAAAAGAAGAGGAAATAGAAAAGAGAAAAGAAGAGTAAAGAGAAAAGAGATAAGAAGAGAAAAGAGAAAAGAAGAGAAAATGGAAAAGAGGAAAGAAGAGGATAGAGAAAAGAGAAAAGAAGAGAAAAGAGAAAATAGAAAAGAAGAGGAAATAGAAAAGAGAAAAGAGAAAAGAAGAGTAAAGAGAAAAGAGATAAGAAGAGAAAAGAGAAAAGAAGAGAAAATGGAAAAGACGAAAGAAGAGAAAAGAAGAGAAAAATGAAAAGAGAAAGGAATGGAAAAGTGAAAAGCGAAAAGAGAATGTATAGAGAAAAGAAGAGAATAGAAGAGAAAAGAAGAGAAAAGAGAAAAGAAGAGAATAGAGAAATGAGGAAAGAGAAAAGAAGAGAAAAGAAGAGAAAAGAGAAAAGAAGAGAAAAGGGAAAAGAGAAAAGAAGAGAAAGACGACAAGAGAAAAGACGAGAGAACAGAAAAGAAGAGGATAGAGAAAAGAGAAAACAAGAGAAAAGAAGAGAAAAGAGAAAATAGAAAAGAAGAGGAAATAGAAAAGAGACAAGAGAAAAGAAGAGTAAAGAGAAAAGAGATAAGAAGAGAAAAGAGAAAAGAAGTGAAAATGGAAAAGAGGAAAGAAGAGAAAAGAATAGAGGAGAAAAAAGAGACAAGAAGAGAAAGAGAAAAGAAGAGAAAAGTGAAATGAGAAATGAGAAAAGAAGAGGGACTGGAGAAGAAGAGAAAAGAGAAAAGAAGAGAAAAGATAAAAGAGAATAAAAGAGAAAAGGGAACAGAGGAAAGAAGACAAAAGAGAACAGAAGAGAATAGAGAAAAGAGACAAGAAGAAAAAAGAAGATAGAAGAAGAGAAAAGAGAACAGAAGAAAATAGAGAAAAGAGAAAAGCGAACAGAAGATAAAAGAAGAGAAAAGAATAGAGAAAAGAAGAGAATTGAAAAAAGAGAAATGGGAAAAGAAGAGAAAAGGGAAAAGAGAAAAGAACAGAAAAGAGAAAAGGGAAAAGTGAATAGAAGAGAAAAGAATAGAAAAGAGAAAAGAGAAAAGTCGAGAAAAGAGAAAAGAAAGGAAATGGGAAAAGAGAAAAGAAGAGAAAAGAGAAAAGAAGAGAAAAGGAAAAAGAAGAGAAAAGGGAAAAGAGAAAAGAAGAGAAAAGAGAAAAGAGAAAAAAGAAAAGAGAAAAGAAAAGAGAAAAGAGAAAAGAACAGTGAAAAGAGAAAAGAAGAGAAAAGAAATGAATAGACGAGAAAAGAGAAAAGAAGAGAAAAGAAATTAAAAGAAGAGAAAAGAGAAAAGAAGAGAAAAGAAGAGAAAAGAGAAAAGAAGAGAAAAGAAGAGAAAAGAGAAAAGAAGAGAGAAGAAGAGAAAAGAAGAGAATAGAGAAAATAGAAAACAAGAGAATAGAAGAGAATAGAGAAAATAGAAAAGAAGAGGATATAGAAAAGAGAAAAGAAGAGTAAAGAGAAAAGAGTTAAGAAGAGAAAAGAGAAAAGAAGTGAAAAGAGAAAATAGACAAGAGAAAAGAAGAGAAAATGGAAAAGAGATAAGAAGAGAATAGAGAAAGAGAAAAGAAGAGAAACGAGAAATGAGAAAAGAGAAAAGAAGAGGGAATGGAGAAGAAGAGAAAAGAGAAAAGAAGAGAAAAGATAAAAGAGAATAAAAGAGAAAAGGGAACAGAGGAAAAAAGACAAAAGAGAACAGAAGAGAATAGAGAAAAGAGACAAGAAGAAAAAAGAAGATAGAAGAAGAGAAAAGAGAACAGAAGAAAATAGAGAAAAGAGAAAAGCGAACAGAAGATAAAAGAAGAGAAAAGAATAGAGAAAAGAAGAGAATTGAAAAAAGAGAAATGGGAAAAGAAGAGAAAAGGGAAAAGAGAAAAGAACAGAAAAGAGAAAAGGGAAAAGTGAATAGAAGAGAAAAGAATAGAAAAGAGAAAAGAGAAAAGTCGAGAAAAGAGAAAAGAAAGGAAATGGGAAAAGAGAAAAGAAGAGAAAAGAGAAAAGAAGAGAAAAGGAAAAAGAAGAGAAAAGGGAAAAGAGAAAAGAAGAGAAAAGAGAAAAGAGAAAAAAGAAAAGAGAAAAGAGAAAAGAGAAAAGAACAGTGAAAAGAGAAAAGAAGAGAAAAGAAATGAATAGACGAGAAAAGAGAAAAGAAGAGAAAAGAAATTAAAAGAAGAGAAAAGAGAAAAGAAGAGAAAAGAAGAGAAAAGAAGAGAAAAGAGAAAAGAAGAGAAAAGAAGAGAAAAGAGAAAAGAAGAGAGAAGAAGAGAAAAGAAGAGAATAGAGAAAATAGAAAACAAGAGAATAGAAGAGAATAGAGAAAATAGAAAAGAAGAGGATATAGAAAAGAGAAAAGAAGAGTAAAGAGAAAAGAGTTAAGAAGAGAAAAGAGAAAAGAAGTGAAAAGAGAAAATAGACAAGAGAAAATAAGAGAAAATGGAAAAGAGATAAGAAGAGAATAGAGAAAGAGAAAAGAAGAGAAATGAGAAATGAGAAAAGAGAAAAGAAGAGGGAATGGAGAAGAAGAGAAAAGAGAAAAGAAGAGAAAAGATAAAAGAGAATAAAAGAGAAAAGGGAACAGAGGAAAAAAGACAAAAGAGAACAGAAGAGAATAGAGAAAAGAGACAAGAAGAAAAAAGAAGATAGAAGAAGAGAAAAGAGAACAGAAGAAAATAGAGAAAAGAGAAAAGCGAACAGAAGATAAAAGAAGAGAAAAGAATAGAGAAAAGAAGAGAATTGAAAAAAGAGAAATGGGAAAAGAAGAGAAAAGGGAAAAGAGAAAAGAACAGAAAAGAGAAAAGGGAAAAGTGAATAGAAGAGAAAAGAATAGAAAAGAGAAAAGAGAAAAGTCGAGAAAAGAGAAAAGAAAGGAAATGGGAAAAGAGAAAAGAAGAGAAAAGAGAAAAGAAGAGAAAAGGAAAAAGAAGAGAAAAGGGAAAAGAGAAAAGAAGAGAAAAGAGAAAAGAGAAAAAAGAAAAGAGAAAAGAAAAGAGAAAAGAGAAAAGAACAGTGAAAAGAGAAAAGAAGAGAAAAGAAATGAATAGACGAGAAAAGAGAAAAGAAGAGAAAAGAAATTAAAAGAAGAGAAAAGAGAAAAGAAGAGAAAAGAAGAGAAAAGAAGAGAAAAGAGAAAAGAAGAGAAAAGAAGAGAAAAGAGAAAAGAAGAGAGAAGAAGAGAAAAGAAGAGAATAGAGAAAATAGAAAACAAGAGAATAGAAGAGAATAGAGAAAATAGAAAAGAAGAGGATATAGAAAAGAGAAAAGAAGAGTAAAGAGAAAAGAGTTAAGAAGAGAAAAGAGAAAAGAAGTGAAAAGAGAAAATAGACAAGAGAAAATAAGAGAAAATGGAAAAGAGATAAGAAGAGAATAGAGAAAGAGAAAAGAAGAGAAACGAGAAATGAGAAAAGAGAAAAGAAGAGGGAATGGAGAAGAAGAGAAAAGAGAAAAGAAGAGAAAATATAAAAGAGAATAAAAGAGAAAAGGGAACAGAGGAAAGAAGACAAAAGAGAACAGAAGAGAATAGAGAAAAGAGACAAGAAGAAAAAAGAAGATAGAAGAAGAGAAAAGAGAACAGAAGAAAATAGAGAAAAGAGAAAAGCGAACAGAAGATAAAAGAAGAGAAAAGAATAGAGAAAAGAAGAGAATTGAAAAAAGAGAAATGGGAAAAGAAGAGAAAAGGGAAAAGAGAAAAGAACAGAAAAGAGAAAAGGGAAAAGTGAATAGAAGAGAAAAGAATAGAAAAGAGAAAAGAGAAAAGTCGAGAAAAGAGAAAAGAAAGGAAATGGGAAAAGAGAAAAGAAGAGAAAAGAGAAAAGAAGAGAAAAGGAAAAAGAAGAGAAAAGGGAAAAGAGAAAAGAAGAGAAAAGAGAAAAGAGAAAAAAGAAAAGAGAAAAGAAAAGAGAAAAGAGAAAAGAACAGTGAAAAGAGAAAAGAAGAGAAAAGAAATGAATAGACGAGAAAAGAGAAAAGAAGAGAAAAGAAATTAAAAGAAGAGAAAAGAGAAAAGAAGAGAAAAGAAGAGAAAAGAAGAGAAAAGAGAAAAGAAGAGAGAAGAAGAGAAAAGAAGAGGATAGAGAAAATAGAAAACAAGAGAATAGAAGAGAATAGAGAAAATAGAAAAGAAGAGGATATAGAAAAGAGAAAAGAAGAGTAAAGAGAAAAGAGATAAGAAGAGAAAAGAGAAAAGAAGTGAAAAGAGAAAATAGACAAGAGAAAAGAAGAGAAAATGGAAAAGAGATAAGAAGAGAATAGAGAAAGAGAAAAGAAGAGAAACGAGAAATGAGAAAAGAGAAAAGAAGAGGGAATGGAGAAGAAGAGAAAAGAGAAAAGAAGAGAAAAGATAAAAGAGAATAAAAGAGAAAAGGGAACAGAGGAAAGAAGACAAAAGAGAACAGAAGAGAATAGAGAAAAGAGAAATGTGATAAGAAGAGTAAAGAGAAAAGAGAAAAGAAGAGAAAAGAGAATAGAGAATAGAGAAAAGAAGAGAAAAGGGAAAAGAAGAGAAAAGAGAAAAGAGAAATGTGATAAGAAGAGAAAAGAGAAAAGAGAAAAGAAGAGAAAAGAGAATAGAGAATAGAGAAAAGAAGAGAAAAGGGAAAAGAGAAAAGAAGAGAAAAGAGAAAAGAGAAAAAAGAAAAGAGAAAAGAATAGAAAAGACAAAGGAGAAAAGAACAGTGAAAAGAGAAAAGGAGAGAAAATAAATGAAAAGAAGCGAAAAGCGAAAAGAAGAGAAAAGAAGAGAAAAGAGAAGAGAAAAAAGTGAAAAGAGTAAAGAAGAGAAAAGAAGAGAAATGAGAAAAGAAGAGAAAGGGGACAAGAGGAAAGAAGAGAGAAGAAGAGAAAAGAAGAGGATAGAGAAAAGGGAAAAGAAGAGAAAAGAGATATTAGAAAAGAAGAGGAAATAGAAAAGAGAAAAGAAGAGTAAAGAGAAAAGAGATAAGAAGAGAAAAGAGAAAAGAAGAGAAAATGGAAAAGAGGAAAGAAGAGGATAGAGAAAAGAGAAAAGAAGAGAAAAGAGAAAATAGAAAAGAAGAGGAAATAGAAAAGAGAAAAGAGAAAAGAAGAGTAAAGAGAAAAGAGATAAGAAGAGAAAAGAGAAAAGAAGAGAAAATGGAAAAGACGAAAGAAGAGAAAAGAAGAGAAAAATGAAAAGAGAAAGGAATGGAAAAGTGAAAAGCGAAAAGAGAATATATAGAGAAAAGAAGAGAATAGAAGAGAAAAGAAGAGAAAAGAGAAAAGAAGAGAATAGAGAAATGAGGCAAGAGAAAAGAAGAGAAAAGAAGAGAAAAGAGAAAAGAAGAGAAAAGGGAATAGAGAAAAGAAGAGAAAGGGGACAAGAGAAAAGAAGAGAGAACAGAAAAGAAGAGGATAGAGAAAAGAGAAAACAAGAGAAAAGAAGAGAAAAGAGAAAATAGAAAAGAAGAGGAAATAGAAAAGAGACAAGAGAAAAGAAAGAGTAAAGAGAAAAGAGATAAGAAGAGAAAAGAGAAAAGAAGTGAAAATGGAAAAGAGGAAAGAAGAGAAAAGAATAGAGGAGAAAAAAGAGACAAGAAGAGAAAGAGAAAAGAAGAGAAAAGTGAAATGAGAAATGAGAAAAGAAGAGGGACTGGAGAAGAAGAGAAAAGAGAAAAGAAGAGAAAAGATAAAAGAGAATAAAAGAGAAAAGGGAACAGAGGAAAGAAGACAAAAGAGAACAGAAGAGAATAGAGAAAAGAGACAAGAAGAAAAAAGAAGATAGAAGAAGAGAAAAGAGAACAGAAGAAAATAGAGAAAAGAGAAAAGCGAACAGAAGATAAAAGAAGAGAAAAGAATAGAGAAAAGAAGAGAATTGAAAAAAGAGAAATGGGAAAAGAAGAGAAAAGGGAAAAGAGAAAAGAACAGAAAAGAGAAAAGGGAAAAGTGAATAGAAGAGAAAAGAATAGAAAAGAGAAAAGAGAAAAGTCGAGAAAAGAGAAAAGAAAGGAAATGGGAAAAGAGAAAAGAAGAGAAAAGAGAAAAGAAGAGAAAAGGAAAAAGAAGAGAAAAGGGAAAAGAGAAAAGAAGAGAAAAGAGAAAAGAGAAAAAAGAAAAGAGAAAAGAAAAGAGAAAAGAGAAAAGAACAGTGAAAAGAGAAAAGAAGAGAAAAGAAATGAATAGACGAGAAAAGAGAAAAGAAGAGAAAAGAAATTAAAAGAAGAGAAAAGAGAAAAGAAGAGAAAAGAAGAGAAAAGAGAAAAGAAGAGAAAAGAAGAGAAAAGAGAAAAGAAGAGAGAAGAAGAGAAAAGAAGAGGATAGAGAAATAGAAAACAAGAGAATAGAAGAGAATAGTGAAAATAGAAAAGAAGAGGATATAGAAAAGAGAAAAGAAGAGTAAAGAGAAAAGAGATAAGAAGAGAAAAGAGAAAAGAAGTGAAAAGAGAAAATAGACAAGAGAAAAGAAGAGAAAATGGAAAAGAGATAAGAAGAGAATAGAGAAAGAGAAAAGAAGAGGAAAGAGAAATGAGAAAAGAGAAAAGAAGAGAAAAGAGAAAAGAAGAGAAAAGGAAAAAGAAGAGAAAAGGGAAAAGAGAAAAGAAGAGAAAAGAGAAAAGAGAAAAAAGAAAAGAGAAAAGAAAAGAGAAAAGAGAAAAGAACAGTGAAAAGAGAAAAGAAGAGAAAAGAAATGAATAGACGAGAAAAGAGAAAAGAAGAGAAAAGAAATTAAAAGAAGAGAAAAGAGAAAAGAAGAGAAAAGAAGAGAAAAGAAGAGAAAAGAGAAAAGAAGAGAAAAGAAGAGAAAAGAGAAAAGAAGAGAGAAGAAGAGAAAAGAAGAGAATAGAGAAAATAGAAAACAAGAGAATAGAAGAGAATAGAGAAAATAGAAAAGAAGAGGATATAGAAAAGAGAAAAGAAGAGTAAAGAGAAAAGAGTTAAGAAGAGAAAAGAGAAAAGAAGTGAAAAGAGAAAATAGACAAGAGAAAATAAGAGAAAATGGAAAAGAGTTAAGAAGAGAATAGAGAAAGAGAAAAGAAGAGAAACGAGAAATGAGAAAAGAGAAAAGAAGAGGGAATGGAGAAGAAGAGAAAAGAGAAAAGAAGAGAAAATATAAAAGAGAATAAAAGAGAAAAGGGAACAGAGGAAAGAAGACAAAAGAGAACAGAAGAGAATAGAGAAAAGAGACAAGAAGAAAAAAGAAGATAGAAGAAGAGAAAAGAGAACAGAAGAAAATAGAGAAAAGAGAAAAGCGAACAGAAGATAAAAGAAGAGAAAAGAATAGAGAAAAGAAGAGAATTGAAAAAAGAGAAATGGGAAAAGAAGAGAAAAGGGAAAAGAGAAAAGAACAGAAAAGAGAAAAGGGAAAAGTGAATAGAAGAGAAAAGAATAGAAAAGAGAAAAGAGAAAAGTCGAGAAAAGAGAAAAGAAAGGAAATGGGAAAAGAGAAAAGAAGAGAAAAGAGAAAAGAAGAGAAAAGGAAAAAGAAGAGAAAAGGGAAAAGAGAAAAGAAGAGAAAAGAGAAAAGAGAAAAAAGAAAAGAGAAAAGAAAAGAGAAAAGAGAAAAGAACAGTGAAAAGAGAAAAGAAGAGAAAAGAAATGAATAGACGAGAAAAGAGAAAAGAAGAGAAAAGAAATTAAAAGAAGAGAAAAGAGAAAAGAAGAGAAAAGAAGAGAAAAGAAGAGAAAAGAGAAAAGAAGAGAAAAGAAGAGAAAAGAGAAAAGAAGAGAATAGAGAAAAGAAGAGAAAAGAAGAGAAAAGAGAAAAGAAGAGAGAAGAAGAGAAAAGAAGAGGATAGAGAAATAGAAAACAAGAGAATAGAAGAGAATAGTGAAAATAGAAAAGAAGAGGATATAGAAAAGAGAAAAGAAGAGTAAAGAGAAAAGAGATAAGAAGAGAAAAGAGAAAAGAAGTGAAAAGAGAAAATAGACAAGAGAAAAGAAGAGAAAATGGAAAAGAGATAAGAAGAGAATAGAGAAAGAGAAAAGAAGAGAAAAGAGAAATGAGAAAAGAGAAAAGAAGAGGGAATGGAGAAGAAGAGAAATGAGAAAAGAAGAGAAAAGATAAAAGAGAATAAAAGAGAAAAGGGAACAGAGGAAAGAAGACAAAAGAGAACAGAAGAGAATAGAGAAAAGAGAAATGTGATAAGAAGAGAAAAGAGAAAAGAGAAAAGAAGAGAAAAGAGAATAGAGAATAGAGAAAAGAAGAGAAAAGGGAAAAGAAGAGAAAAGAGAAAAGAGAAATGTGATAAGAAGAGAAAAGAGAAAAGAGAAAAGAAGAGAAAAGAGAATAGAGAATAGAGAAAAGAAGAAAAAAGGGAAAAGAGAAAAGATGAGAAAAGAGAAAAGAGAAAAAAGAAAAGAGAAAAGAATAGAAAAGACAAAGGAGAAAAGAACAGTGAAAAGAGAAAAGGAGAGAAAATAAATGAAAAGAAGCGAAAAGCGAAAAGAAGAGAAAAGAAGAGAAAAGAGAAGAGAATAAAGTGAAAAGAGTAAGGAAGAGAAAAGAAGAGAAATGAGAAAAGAAGAGAAAAGAGAAAAGAGAAATGTGATAAGAAGCGAAAAGAGAAAAGAGAAAAGAAGAGAAAAGAGAATAGAGAATAGAGAAAAGAAGAGAAAAGGGAAAAGAGAAAAGAAAAGAAAAGGGAAAAGAGAAAAGAAGAGATAAGAACAGAAAAATGAAAAGCGAAAGGAAGAGAAAAGTGAAAAGCGAAAAGAGAATATATAGAGAAAAGAAGAGAATAGAAGAGAAAAGAGAAAAGAAGGGAAAAGAGAAAAGAAGAGAATAGAGAAATGAGGAAAGAGAAAAGAAGAGAAAAGAGAAAAGAAGAGAAAAGAAGAGAAAAGAGAAAAGAAGAGAAAAGAAGAGAAAAGAGAAAAGAAGAGAGAAGAAGAGAAAAGAAGAGGATAGAGAAAATAGAAAACAAGAGAATAGAAGAGAATAGAGAAAATAGAAAAGAAGAGGATATAGAAAAGAGAAAAGAAGAGTAAAGAGAAAAGAGATAAGAAGAGAAAAGAGAAAAGAAGTGAAAAGAGAAAATAGACAAGAGAAAAGAAGAGAAAATGGAAAAGAGATAAGAAGAGAATAGAGAAAGAGAAAAGAAGAGAAACGAGAAATGAGAAAAGAGAAAAGAAGAGGGAATGGAGAAGAAGAGAAAAGAGAAAAGAAGAGAAAAGATAAAAGAGAATAAAAGAGAAAAGGGAACAGAGGAAAGAAGACAAAAGAGAACAGAAGAGAATAGAGAAAAGAGAAATGTGATAAGAAGAGAAAACAGAAAAGAGAAAAGAAGAGAAAAGAGAATAGAGAATAGAGAAAAGAGAAAAGAAGAGAAAAGAGAAAAGAGAAATGTGATAAGAAGCGAAAAGAGAAAAGAGAAAAGAAGAGAAAAGAGAATAGAGAATAGAGAAAAGAAGAGAAAAAGGAAAAGAGAAAAGAAGAGAAAAGGGAAAAGAGAAAAGAAGAGATAAGAACAGAAAAATGAAAAGAGAAAGGAAGAGAAAAGTGAAAAGCGAAAAGAGAATATATAGAGAAAAGAAGAGAATAGAAGAGAAAAGAGAAAAGAAGGGAAAAGAGAAAAGAAGAGAATAGAGAAATGAGGAAAGAGAAAAGAAGAGAAAAGAGAAAAGAAGAGAAACGGGAAAAGAGAAAAGAAGAGAAAGGGGACAAGAGGAAAGAAGAGAGAAGAATAGAAAAGAAGAGGATAGAGAAAAGAGAAAAGAAGAGAAAAGAGATATTAGAAAAGAAGAGGAAATAGAAAAGAGAAAAGAAGAGTAAAGAGAAAAGAGATAAGAAGAGAAAAGAGAAAAGAAGAGAAAATGGAAAAGAGGAAAGAAGAGGATAGAGAAAAGAGAAAAGAAGAGAAAAGAGAAAATAGAAAAGAAGAGGAAATAGAAAAGAGAAAAGAGAAAAGAAGAGTAAAGAGAAAAGAGATAAGAAGAGAAAAGAGAAAAGAAGAGAAAATGGAAAAGACGAAAGAAGAGAAAAGATGAGAAAAATGAAAAGAGAAAGGAATGGAAAAGTGAAAAGCGAAAAGAGAATGTATAGAGAAAAGAAGAGAATAGAAGAGAAAAGAAGAGAAAAGAGAAAAGAAGAGAATAGAGAAATGAGGAAAGAGAAAAGAAGAGAAAAGAAGAGAAAAGAGAAAAGAAGAGAAAAGGGAAAAGAGAAAAGAAGAGAAAGGGGACAAGAGAAAAGAAGAGAGAACAGAAAAGAAGAGGATAGAGAAAAGAGAAAACAAGAGAAAAGAAGAGAAAAGAGAAAATAGAAAAGAAGAGGAAATAGAAAAGAGACAAGAGAAAAGAAGAGTAAAGAGAAAAGAGATAAGAAGAGAAAAGAGAAAAGAAGTGAAAATGGAAAAGAGGAAAGAAGAGAAAAGAATAGAGGAGAAAAAAGAGACAAGAAGAGAAAGAGAAAAGAAGAGAAAAGTGAAATGAGAAATGAGAAAAGAAGAGGGACTGGAGAAGAAGAGAAAAGAGAAAAGAAGAGAAAAGATAAAAGAGAATAAAAGAGAAAAGGGAACAGAGGAAAGAAGACAAAAGAGAACAGAAGAGAATAGAGAAAAGAGACAAGAAGAAAAAAGAAGATAGAAGAAGAGAAAAGAGAACAGAAGAAAATAGAGAAAAGAGAAAAGCGAACAGAAGATAAAAGAAGAGAAAAGAATAGAGAAAAGAAGAGAATTGAAAAAAGAGAAATGGGAAAAGAAGAGAAAAGGGAAAAGAGAAAAGAACAGAAAAGAGAAAAGGGAAAAGTGAATAGAAGAGAAAAGAATAGAAAAGAGAAAAGAGAAAAGTCGAGAAAAGAGAAAAGAAAGGAAATGGGAAAAGAGAAAAGAAGAGAAAAGAGAAAAGAAGAGAAAAGGAAAAAGAAGAGAAAAGGGAAAAGAGAAAAGAAGAGAAAAGAGAAAAGAGAAAAAAGAAAAGAGAAAAGAAAAGAGAAAAGAGAAAAGAACAGTGAAAAGAGAAAAGAAGAGAAAAGAAATGAATAGACGAGAAAAGAGAAAAGAAGAGAAAAGAAATTAAAAGAAGAGAAAAGAGAAAAGAAGAGAAAAGAAGAGAAAAGAAGAGAAAAGAGAAAAGAAGAGAAAAGAAGAGAAAAGAGAAAAGAAGAGAGAAGAAGAGAAAAGAAGAGAATAGAGAAAATAGAAAACAAGAGAATAGAAGAGAATAGAGAAAATAGAAAAGAAGAGGATATAGAAAAGAGAAAAGAAGAGTAAAGAGAAAAGAGTTAAGAAGAGAAAAGAGAAAAGAAGTGAAAAGAGAAAATAGACAAGAGAAAAGAAGAGAAAATGGAAAAGAGATAAGAAGAGAATAGAGAAAGAGAAAAGAAGAGAAACGAGAAATGAGAAAAGAGAAAAGAAGAGGGAATGGAGAAGAAGAGAAAAGAGAAAAGAAGAGAAAAGATAAAAGAGAATAAAAGAGAAAAGGGAACAGAGGAAAAAAGACAAAAGAGAACAGAAGAGAATAGAGAAAAGAGACAAGAAGAAAAAAGAAGATAGAAGAAGAGAAAAGAGAACAGAAGAAAATAGAGAAAAGAGAAAAGCGAACAGAAGATAAAAGAAGAGAAAAGAATAGAGAAAAGAAGAGAATTGAAAAAAGAGAAATGGGAAAAGATAGGAAAAGGGAAAAGAGAAAAGAACAGAAAAGAGAAAAGGGAAAAGTGAATAGAAGAGAAAAGAATAGAAAAGAGAAAAGAGAAAAGTCGAGAAAAGAGAAAAGAAAGGAAATGGGAAAAGAGAAAAGAAGAGAAAAGAGAAAAGAAGAGAAAAGGAAAAAGAAGAGAAAAGGGAAAAGAGAAAAGAAGAGAAAAGAGAAAAGAGAAAAAAGAAAAGAGAAAAGAGAAAAGAGAAAAGAACAGTGAAAAGAGAAAAGAAGAGAAAAGAAATGAATAGACGAGAAAAGAGAAAAGAAGAGAAAAGAAATTAAAAGAAGAGAAAAGAGAAAAGAAGAGAAAAGAAGAGAAAAGAAGAGAAAAGAGAAAAGAAGAGAAAAGAAGAGAAAAGAGAAAAGAAGAGAGAAGAAGAGAAAAGAAGAGAATAGAGAAAATAGAAAACAAGAGAATAGAAGAGAATAGAGAAAATAGAAAAGAAGAGGATATAGAAAAGAGAAAAGAAGAGTAAAGAGAAAAGAGTTAAGAAGAGAAAAGAGAAAAGAAGTGAAAAGAGAAAATAGACAAGAGAAAATAAGAGAAAATGGAAAAGAGATAAGAAGAGAATAGAGAAAGAGAAAAGAAGAGAAATGAGAAATGAGAAAAGAGAAAAGAAGAGGGAATGGAGAAGAAGAGAAAAGAGAAAAGAAGAGAAAAGATAAAAGAGAATAAAAGAGAAAAGGGAACAGAGGAAAAAAGACAAAAGAGAACAGAAGAGAATAGAGAAAAGAGACAAGAAGAAAAAAGAAGATAGAAGAAGAGAAAAGAGAACAGAAGAAAATAGAGAAAAGAGAAAAGCGAACAGAAGATAAAAGAAGAGAAAAGAATAGAGAAAAGAAGAGAATTGAAAAAAGAGAAATGGGAAAAGAAGAGAAAAGGGAAAAGAGAAAAGAACAGAAAAGAGAAAAGGGAAAAGTGAATAGAAGAGAAAAGAATAGAAAAGAGAAAAGAGAAAAGTCGAGAAAAGAGAAAAGAAAGGAAATGGGAAAAGAGAAAAGAAGAGAAAAGAGAAAAGAAGAGAAAAGGAAAAAGAAGAGAAAAGGGAAAAGAGAAAAGAAGAGAAAAGAGAAAAGAGAAAAAAGAAAAGAGAAAAGAAAAGAGAAAAGAGAAAAGAACAGTGAAAAGAGAAAAGAAGAGAAAAGAAATGAATAGACGAGAAAAGAGAAAAGAAGAGAAAAGAAATTAAAAGAAGAGAAAAGAGAAAAGAAGAGAAAAGAAGAGAAAAGAAGAGAAAAGAGAAAAGAAGAGAAAAGAAGAGAAAAGAGAAAAGAAGAGAGAAGAAGAGAAAAGAAGAGAATAGAGAAAATAGAAAACAAGAGAATAGAAGAGAATAGAGAAAATAGAAAAGAAGAGGATATAGAAAAGAGAAAAGAAGAGTAAAGAGAAAAGAGTTAAGAAGAGAAAAGAGAAAAGAAGTGAAAAGAGAAAATAGACAAGAGAAAATAAGAGAAAATGGAAAAGAGATAAGAAGAGAATAGAGAAAGAGAAAAGAAGAGAAACGAGAAATGAGAAAAGAGAAAAGAAGAGGGAATGGAGAAGAAGAGAAAAGAGAAAAGAAGAGAAAATATAAAAGAGAATAAAAGAGAAAAGGGAACAGAGGAAAGAAGACAAAAGAGAACAGAAGAGAATAGAGAAAAGAGACAAGAAGAAAAAAGAAGATAGAAGAAGAGAAAAGAGAACAGAAGAAAATAGAGAAAAGAGAAAAGCGAACAGAAGATAAAAGAAGAGAAAAGAATAGAGAAAAGAAGAGAATTGAAAAAAGAGAAATGGGAAAAGATAGGAAAAGGGAAAAGAGAAAAGAACAGAAAAGAGAAAAGGGAAAAGTGAATAGAAGAGAAAAGAATAGAAAAGAGAAAAGAGAAAAGTCGAGAAAAGAGAAAAGAAAGGAAATGGGAAAAGAGAAAAGAAGAGAAAAGAGAAAAGAAGAGAAAAGGAAAAAGAAGAGAAAAGGGAAAAGAGAAAAGAAGAGAAAAGAGAAAAGAGAAAAAAGAAAAGAGAAAAGAAAAGAGAAAAGAGAAAAGAACAGTGAAAAGAGAAAAGAAGAGAAAAGAAATGAATAGACGAGAAAAGAGAAAAGAAGAGAAAAGAAATTAAAAGAAGAGAAAAGAGAAAAGAAGAGAAAAGAAGAGAAAAGAAGAGAAAAGAGAAAAGAAGAGAGAAGAAGAGAAAAGAAGAGGATAGAGAAAATAGAAAACAAGAGAATAGAAGAGAATAGAGAAAATAGAAAAGAAGAGGATATAGAAAAGAGAAAAGAAGAGTAAAGAGAAAAGAGATAAGAAGAGAAAAGAGAAAAGAAGTGAAAAGAGAAAATAGACAAGAGAAAAGAAGAGAAAATGGAAAAGAGATAAGAAGAGAATAGAGAAAGAGAAAAGAAGAGAAACGAGAAATGAGAAAAGAGAAAAGAAGAGGGAATGGAGAAGAAGAGAAAAGAGAAAAGAAGAGAAAAGATAAAAGAGAATAAAAGAGAAAAGGGAACAGAGGAAAGAAGACAAAAGAGAACAGAAGAGAATAGAGAAAAGAGAAATGTGATAAGAAGAGTAAAGAGAAAAGAGAAAAGAAGAGAAAAGAGAATAGAGAATAGAGAAAAGAAGAGAAAAGGGAAAAGAAGAGAAAAGAGAAAAGAGAAATGTGATAAGAAGAGAAAAGAGAAAAGAGAAAAGAAGAGAAAAGAGAATAGAGAATAGAGAAAAGAAGAGAAAAGGGAAAAGAGAAAAGAAGAGAAAAGAGAAAAGAGAAAAAAGAAAAGAGAAAAGAATAGAAAAGACAAAGGAGAAAAGACAAGTGAAAAGAGAAAAGGAGAGAAAATAAATGAAAAGAAGCGAAAAGCGAAAAGAAGAGAAAAGAAGAGAAAAGAGAAGAGAAAAAAGTGAAAAGAGTAAAGAAGAGAAAAGAAGAGAAATGAGAAAAGAAGAGAAAAGGGAAAAGAAGAGAAAAGAGATATTAGAAAAGAAGAGGAAATAGAAAAGAGAAAAGAAGAGTAAAGAGAAAAGAGATAAGAAGAGAAAAGAGAAAAGAAGAGAAAATGGAAAAGAGGAAAGAAGAGGATAGAGAAAAGAGAAAAGAAGAGAAAAGAGAAAATAGAAAAGAAGAGGAAATAGAAAAGAGAAAAGAGAAAAGAAGAGTAAAGAGAAAAGAGATAAGAAGAGAAAAGAGAAAAGAAGAGAAAATGGAAAAGACGAAAGAAGAGAAAAGAAGAGAAAAATGAAAAGAGAAAGGAATGGAAAAGTGAAAAGCGAAAAGAGAATATATAGAGAAAAGAAGAGAATAGAAGAGAAAAGAAGAGAAAAGAGAAAAGAAGAGAATAGAGAAATGAGGCAAGAGAAAAGAAGAGAAAAGAAGAGAAAAGAGAAAAGAAGAGAAAAGGGAATAGAGAAAAGAAGAGAAAGGGGACAAGAGAAAAGAAGAGAGAACAGAAAAGAAGAGGATAGAGAAAAGAGAAAACAAGAGAAAAGAAGAGAAAAGAGAAAATAGAAAAGAAGAGGAAATAGAAAAGAGACAAGAGAAAAGAAAGAGTAAAGAGAAAAGAGATAAGAAGAGAAAAGAGAAAAGAAGTGAAAATGGAAAAGAGGAAAGAAGAGAAAAGAATAGAGGAGAAAAAAGAGACAAGAAGAGAAAGAGAAAAGAAGAGAAAAGTGAAATGAGAAATGAGAAAAGAAGAGGGACTGCAGAAGAAGAGAAAAGAGAAAAGAAGAGAAAAGATAAAAGAGAATAAAAGAGAAAAGGGAACAGAGGAAAGAAGACAAAAGAGAACAGAAGAGAATAGAGAAAAGAGACAAGAAGAAAAAAGAAGATAGAAGAAGAGAAAAGAGAACAGAAGAAAATAGAGAAAAGAGAAAAGCGAACAGAAGATAAAAGAAGAGAAAAGAATAGAGAAAAGAAGAGAATTGAAAAAAGAGAAATGGGAAAAGAAGAGAAAAGGGAAAAGAGAAAAGAACAGAAAAGAGAAAAGGGAAAAGTGAATAGAAGAGAAAAGAATAGAAAAGAGAAAAGTCGAGAAAAGAGAAAAGAAAGGAAATGGGAAAAGAGAAAAGAAGAGAAAAGAAGAGAAAAGGAAAAAGAAGAGAAAAGGGAAAAGAGAAAAGAAGAGAAAAGAGAAAAGAGAAAAAAGAAAAGAGAAAAGAATAGAGAAAAGAGAAATGTGATAAGAAGAGAAAACAGAAAAGAGAAAAGAAGAGAAAAGAGAATAGAGAATAGAGAAAAGAGAAAAGAAGAGAAAAGAGAAAAGAGAAATGTGATAAGAAGCGAAAAGAAAAAAGAGAAAAGAAGAGAAAAGAGAAAAGAGAAAAGAAGAGAAAAGGGAAAAGAGAAAAGAAGAGAAAGGGGACAAGAGGAAAGAAGAGAGAAGAAGAGAAAAGAAGAGGATAGAGAAAAGAGAAAAGAAGAGAAAAGAGAAATTAGAAAAGAAGAGGAAATAGAAAAGAGAAAAGAAGAGTAAAGAGAAAAGAGATAAGAAGAGAAAAGAGAAAAGAAGAGAAAATGGAAAAGAGGAAAGAAGAGGATAGAGAAAAGAGAAAAGCGAACAGAAGATAAAAGAAGAGAAAAGAATAGAGAAAAGAAGAGAATTGAAAAAAGAGAAATGGGAAAAGAAGAGAAAAGGGAAAAGAGAAAAGAACAGAAAAGAGTAAAGGGAAAAGTGAATAGAAGAGAAAAGAATAGAAAAGAGAAAAGAGAAAAGTCGAGAAAAGAGAAAAGAAAGGAAATGGGAAAAGAGAAAAGAAGAGAAAAGAGAAAAGAAGAGAAAAGGAAAAAGAAGAGAAAAGGGAAAAGAGAAAAGAAGAGAAAAGAGAAAAGAGAAAAAAGAAAAGAGAAAAGAAAAGAGAAAAGAGAAAAGAACAGTGAAAAGAGAAAAGAAGAGAAAAGAAATGAATAGACGAGAAAAGAGAAAAGAAGAGAAAAGAAATTAAAAGAAGAGAAAAGAGAAAAGAAGAGAAAAGAAGAGAAAAGAGAAAAGAAGAAAGAAGAAGAGAAAAGAAGAGGATAGAGAAAATAGAAAACAAGAGAATAGAAGAGAATAGAGAAAATAGAAAAGAAGAGGATATAGAAAAGAGAAAAGAAGAGTAAAGAGAAAAGAGATAAGAAGATAAAACAGAAAAGAAGTGAAAAGAGAAAATAGACAAGAGAAAAGAAGAGAAAATGGAAAAGAGATAAGAAGAGAATAGAGAAAGAGAAAAGAAGAGAAACGAGAAATGAGAAAAGAGAAAAGAAGAGGGAATGGAGAAGAAGAGAAAAGAGAAAAGAAGAGAAAAGATAAAAGAGAATAAAAGAGAAAAGGGAACAGAAGATAAAAGAAGAGAAAAGAATAGAGAAAAGAAGAGAATTGAAAAAAGAGAAATGGGAAAAGAAGAGAAAAGGGAAAAGAGAAAAGAACAGAAAAGAGAAAAGGGAAAAGTGAATAGAAGAGAAAAGAATAGAAAAGAGAAAAGAGAAAAGTCGAGAAAAGAGAAAAGAAAGGAAATGGGAAAAGAGAAAAGAAGAGAAAAGAGAAAAGAAGAGAAAAGGAAAAAGAAGAGAAAAGGGAAAAGAGAAAAGAAGAGAAAAGAGAAAAGAGAAAAAAGAAAAGAGAAAAGAAAAGAGAAAAGAGAAAAGAACAGTGAAAAGAGAAAAGAAGAGAAAAGAAATGAATAGACGAGAAAAGAGAAAAGAAGAGAAAAGAAATTAAAAGAAGAGAAAAGAGAAAAGAAGAGAAAAGAAGAGAAAAGAGAAAAGAAGAGAAAAGAAGAGAAAAGAGAAAAGAAGAGAGAAGAAGAGAAAAGAAGAGGATAGAGAAATAGAAAACAAGAGAATAGAAGAGAATAGTGAAAATAGAAAAGAAGAGGATATAGAAAAGAGAAAAGAAGAGTAAAGAGAAAAGAGATAAGAAGAGAAAAGAGAAAAGAAGTGAAAAGAGAAAATAGACAAGAGAAAAGAAGAGAAAATGGAAAAGAGATAAGAAGAGAATAGAGAAAGAGAAAAGAAGAGGAAAGAGAAATGAGAAAAGAGAAAAGAAGAGGGAATGGAGAAGAAGAGAAATGAGAAAAGAAGAGAAAAGATAAAAGAGAATAAAAGAGAAAAGGGAACAGAGGAAAGAAGACAAAAGAGAACAGAAGAGAATAGAGAAAAGAGAAATGTGATAAGAAGAGAAAAGAGAAAAGAGAAAAGAACAGAAAAGAGAATAGAGAATAGAGAAAAGAAGAGAAAAGGGAAAAGAAGAGAAAAGAGAAAAGAGAAATGTGATAAGAAGAGAAAAGAGAAAAGAGAAAAGAAGAGAAAAGAGAATAGAGAATAGAGAAAAGAAGAGAAAAGGGAAAAGAGAAAAGATGAGAAAAGAGAAAAGAGAAAAAAGAAAAGAGAAAAGAATAGAAAAGACAAAGGAGAAAAGAACAGTGAAAAGGGAAAAGGAGAGAAAATAAATGAAAAGAAGCGAAAAGCGAAAAGAAGAGAAAAGAAGAGAAAAGAGAAGAGAAAAAAGTGAAAAGAGTAAAGAAGAGAAAAGAAGAGAAATGACAAAAGAAGAGAAAAGAGAAAAGAGAAATGTGATAAGAAGCGAAAAGAGAAAAGAGAAAAGAAGAGAAAAGAGAATAGAGAATAGAGAAAAGAAGAGAAAAGGGAAAAGAGAAAAGAAGAGAAAAGGGAAAAGAGAAAAGAAGAGATAAGAACAGAAAAATGAAAAGCGAAAGGAAGAGAAAAGTGAAAAGCGAAAAGAGAATATATAGAGAAAAGAAGAGAATAGAAGAGAAAAGAGAAAAGAAGGGAAAAGAGAAAAGAAGAGAATAGAGAAATGAGGAAAGAGAAAAGAAGAGAAAAGAGAAAAGAAGAGAAAAGAAGAGAAAAGAAGAGAAAAGAGAAAAGAAGAGAAAAGAAGAGAAAAGAGAAAAGAAGAGAGAAGAAGAGAAAAGAAGAGGATAGAGAAAATAGAAAACAAGAGAATAGAAGAGAATAGAGAAAATAGAAAAGAAGAGGATATAGAAAAGAGAAAAGAAGAGTAAAGAGAAAAGAGATAAGAAGAGAAAAGAGAAAAGAAGTGAAAAGAGAAAATAGACAAGAGAAAAGAAGAGAAAATGGAAAAGAGATAAGAAGAGAATAGAGAAAGAGAAAAGAAGAGAAACGAGAAATGAGAAAAGAGAAAAGAAGAGGGAATGGAGAAGAAGAGAAAAGAGAAAAGAAGAGAAAAGATAAAAGAGAATAAAAGAGAAAAGGGAACAGAGGAAAGAAGACAAAAGAGAACAGAAGAGAATAGAGAAAAGAGAAATGTGATAAGAAGAGAAAAGAGAAAAGAGAAAAGAAGAGAAAAGAGAATAGAGAATAGAGAAAAGAGAAAAGAAGAGAAAAGAGAAAAGAGAAATGTGATAAGAAGCGAAAAGAGAAAAGAGAAAAGAAGAGAAAAGAGAATAGAGAATAGAGAAAAGAAGAGAAAAAGGAAAAGAGAAAAGAAGAGAAAAGGGAAAAGAGAAAAGAAGAGATAAGAACAGAAAAATGAAAAGAGAAAGGAAGAGAAAAGTGAAAAGCGAAAAGAGAATATATAGAGAAAAGAAGAGAATAGAAGAGAAAAGAGAAAAGAAGGGAAAAGAGAAAAAAAGAGAATAGAGAAATGAGGAAAGAGAAAAGAAGAGAAAAGAGAAAAGAAGAGAAACGGGAAAAGAGAAAAGAAGAGAAAGGGGACAAGAGGAAAGAAGAGAGAAGAATAGAAAAGAAGAGGATAGAGAAAAGAGAAAAGAAGAGAAAAGAGATATTGGAAAAGAAGAGGAAATAGAAAAGAGAAAAGAAGAGTAAAGAGAAAAGAGATAAGAAGAGAAAAGAGAAAAGAAGAGAAAATGGAAAAGAGGAAAGAAGAGGATAGAGAAAAGAGAAAAGAAGAGAAAAGAGAAAATAGAAAAGAAGAGGAAATAGAAAAGAGAAAAGAGAAAAGAAGAGTAAAGAGAAAAGAGATAAGAAGAGAAAAGAGAAAAGAAGAGAAAATGGAAAAGACGAAAGAAGAGAAAAGAAGAGAAAAATGAAAAGAGAAAGGAATGGAAAAGTGAAAAGCGAAAAGAGAATGTATAGAGAAAAGAAGAGAATAGAAGAGAAAAGAAGAGAAAAGAGAAAAGAAGAGAATAGAGAAATGAGGAAAGAGAAAAGAAGAGAAAAGAAGAGAAAAGAGAAAAGAAGAGCTAAAGGGAAAAGAGAAAAGAAGAGAAAGGGGACAAGAGAAAAGAAGAGAGAACAGAAAAGAAGAGGATAGAGAAAAGAGAAAACAAGAGAAAAGAAGAGAAAAGAGAAAATAGAAAAGAAGAGGAAATAGAAAAGAGACAAGAGAAATGAAGAGTAAAGAGAAAAGAGATAAGAAGAGAAAAGAGAAAAGAAGTGAAAATGGAAAAGAGGAAAGAAGAGAAAAGAATAGAGGAGAAAAAAGAGACAAGAAGAGAAAGAGAAAAGAAGAGAAAAGTGAAATGAGAAATGAGAAAAGAAGAGGGACTGGAGAAGAAGAGAAAAGAGAAAAGAAGAGAAAAGATAAAAGAGAATAAAAGAGAAAAGGGAACAGAGGAAAGAAGACAAAAGAGAACAGAAGAGAATAGAGAAAAGAGACAAGAAGAAAAAAGAAGATAGAAGAAGAGAAAAGAGAACAGAAGAAAATAGAGAAAAGAGAAAAGCGAACAGAAGATAAAAGAAGAGAAAAGAATAGAGAAAAGAAGAGAATTGAAAAAAGAGAAATAGGAAAAGAAGAGAAAAGGGAAAAGAGAAAAGAACAGAAAAGAGAAAAGGGAAAAGTGAATAGAAGAGAAAAGAATAGAAAAGAGAAAAGAGAAAAGTCGAGAAAAGAGAAAAGAAAGGAAATGGGAAAAGAGAAAAGAAGAGAAAAGAAGAGAAAAGGAAACAGAAGAGAAAAAGGAAAAGAGAAAAGAAGAGAAAAGAGAAAAAAGAAAAAAGAAAAGAGAAAAGATAAGAGAAAAGAGAAAAGAACAGTGAAAAGAGAAAAGAAGAGAAAAGAAATGAATAGACGAGAAACGAGAAAAGAAGAGAAAAGAAATTAAAAGAAGAGAAAAGAGAAAAGAAGAGAAAAGAAGAGAAAAGAAGAGAAAAGAGAAAAGAAGAGAAAAGAAGAGAAAAGAGAAAAGAAGAGAGAAGAAGAGAAAAGAAGAGGATAGAGAAAATAGAAAACAAGAGAATAGAAGAGAATAGAGAAAATAGAAAAGAAGAGGATATAGAAAAGAGAAAAGAAGAGTAAAGAGAAAAGAGTTAAGAAGAGAAAAGAGAAAAGAAGTGAAAAGAGAAAATAGACAAGAGAAAAGAAGAGAAAATGGAAAAGAGATAAGAAGAGAATAGAGAAAGAGAAAAGAAGAGAAACGAGAAATGAGAAAAGAGAAAAGAAGAGGGAATGGAGAAGAAGAGAAAACAGAAAAGAAGAGAAAAGATAAAAGAGAATAAAAGAGAAAAGGGAACAGAGGAAAGAAGACAAAAGAGAACAGAAGAGAATAGAGAAAAGAGACAAGAAGAAAAAAGAAGATAGAAGAAGAGAAAAGAGAACAGAAGAAAATAGAGAAAAGAGAAAAGCGAACAGAAGATAAAAGAAGAGGAAAGAATAGAGAAAAGAAGAGAATTGAAAAAAGAGAAATGGGAAAAGAAGAGAAAAGGGAAAAGAGAAAAGAACAGAAAAGAGAAAAGGGAAAAGTGAATAGAAGAGAAAAGAATAGAAAAGAGAAAAGAGAAAAGTCGAGAAAAGAGAAAAGAAAGGAAATGGGAAAAGAGAAAAGAAGAGAAAAGAGAAAAGAAGAGAAAAGGAAAAAGAAGAGAAAAGGGAAAAGAGAAAAGAAGAGAAAAGAGAAAAGAGAAAAAAGAAAAGAGAAATGAAAAGAGAAAAGAGAAAAGAACAGTGAAAAGAGAAAAGAAGAGAAAAGAAATGAATAGACGAGAAAAGAGAAAAGAAGAGAAAAGAAGAGAAAAGAAGAGAAAAGAGAAAAGAAGGGAAAAGAGAAAAGAAGAGAATAGAGAAATGAGGAAAGAGAAAAGAAGAGAAAAGAGAAAAGAAGAGAAACGGGAAAAGAGAAAAGAAGAGAAAGGGGACAAGAGGAAAGAAGAGAGATGAAGAGAAACGAAGAGGATAGATAAAAGAGAAAAGAAGAGAAAAGAAGAGAAAAGAGAAAATAGAAAAGAAGAGGAAATAGAAAAGAGAAAAGAAGAGTAAAGAGAAAAGAGATAAGAAGAGAAAAGAGAAAAGAAGAGAAAATGGAAAAGAGGAAAGAAGAGGATAGAGAAAAGAGAAAAGAAGAGAAAAGAAGAGAAAAGAGAAAAAAGAAAAGAGAAAAGAAAAGAGAAAAGAGAAAAGAACAGTGAAAAGAGAAAAGAAGAGAAAAGAAATGAATAGACGAGAAAAGAGAAAAGAAGAGAAAAGAAATTAAAAGAAGAGAAAAGAGAAAAGAAGAGAAAAGAAGAGAAAAGAAGAGAAAAGAGAAAAGAAGAGAAAAGAAGAGAAAAGAGAAAAGAAGAGAGAAGAAGAGAAAAGAAGAGGATAGAGAAATAGAAAACAAGAGAATAGAAGAGAATAGTGAAAATAGAAAAGAAGAGGATATAGAAAAGAGAAAAGAAGAGTAAAGAGAAAAGAGATAAGAAGAGAAAAGAGAAAAGAAGTGAAAAGAGAAAATAGACAAGAGAAAAGAAGAGAAAATGGAAAAGAGATAAGAAGAGAATAGAGAAAGAGAAAAGAAGAGAAAAGAGAAATGAGAAAAGAGAAAAGAAGAGGGAATGGAGAAGAAGAGAAATGAGAAAAGAAGAGAAAAGATAAAAGAGAATAAAAGAGAAAAGGGAACAGAGGAAAGAAGACAAAAGAGAACAGAAGAGAATAGAGAAAAGAGAAATGTGATAAGAAGAGAAAAGAGAAAAGAGAAAGGAAGAGAAAAGAGAATAGAGAATAGAGAAAAGAAGAGAAAAGGGAAAAGAAGAGAAAAGAGAAAAGAGAAATGTGATAAGAAGAGAAAAGAGTAAAGAGAAAAGAAGAGAAAAGAGAATAGAGAATAGAGAAAAGAAGAGAAAAGGGAAAAGAGAAAAGATGAGAAAAGAGAAAAGAGAAAAAAGAAAAGAGAAAAGAATAGAAAAGACAAAGGAGAAAAGAACAGTGAAAAGAGAAAAGGAGAGAAAATAAATGAAAAGAAGCGAAAAGCGAAAAGAAGAGAAAAGAAGAGAAAAGAGAAGAGAAAAAAGTGAAAAGAGTAAAGAAGAGAAAAGAAGAGAAATGAGAAAAGAAGAGAAAAGAGAAAAGAGAAATGTGATAAGAAGCGAAAAGAGAAAAGAGAAAAGAAGAGAAAAGAGAATAGAGAATAGAGAAAAGAAGAGAAAAGGGAAAAGAGAAAAGAAGAGAAAAGGGAAAAGAGAAAAGAAGAGATAAGAACAGAAAAATGAAAAGCGAAAGGAAGAGAAAAGTGAAAAGCGAAAAGAGAATATATAGAGAAAAGAAGAGAATAGAAGAGAAAAGAGAAAAGAAGGGAAAAGAGAAAAGAAGAGAATAGAGAAATGAGGAAAGAAAAAAGAAGAGAAAAGAGAAAAGAAGAGAAAAGAAGAGAAAAGAAGAGAAAAGAGAAAAGAAGAGAAAAGAAGAGAAAAGAGAAAAGAAGAGAGAAGAAGAGAAAAGAAGAGGATAGAGAAAATAGAAAACAAGAGAATAGAAGAGAATAGAGAAAATAGAAAAGAAGAGGATATAGAAAAGAGAAAAGAAGAGTAAAGAGAAAAGAGATAAGAAGAGAAAAGAGAAAAGAAGTGAAAAGAGAAAATAGACAAGAGAAAAGAAGAGAAAATGGAAAAGAGATAAGAAGAGAATAGAGAAAGAGAAAAGAAGAGAAACGAGAAATGAGAAAAGAGAAAAGAAGAGGGAATGGAGAAGAAGAGAAAAGAGAAAAGAAGAGAAAAGATAAAAGAGAATAAAAGAGAAAAGGGAACAGAGGAAAGAAGACAAAAGAGAACAGAAGAGAATAGAGAAAAGAGAAATGTGATAAGAAGAGAAAAGAGAAAAGAGAAATGTGATAAGAAGCGAAAAGAGAAAAGAGAAAAGAAGAGAAAAGAGAATAGAGAATAGAGAAAAGAAGAGAAAAAGGAAAAGAGAAAAGAAGAGAAAAGGGAAAAGAGAAAAGAAGAGATAAGAACAGAAAAATGAAAAGAGAAAGGAAGAGAAAAGTGAAAAGCGAAAAGAGAATATATAGAGAAAAGAAGAGAATAGAAGAGAAAAGAGAAAAGAAGGGAAAAGAGAAAAGAAGAGAATAGAGAAATGAGGAAAGAGAAAAGAAGAGAAAAGAGAAAAGAAGAGAAACGGGAAAAGAGAAAAGAAGAGAAAGGGGACAAGAGGAAAGAAGAGAGAAGAATAGAAAAGAAGAGGATAGAGAAAAGAGAAAAGAAGAGAAAAGAGATATTAGAAAAGAAGAGGAAATAGAAAAGAGAAAAGAAGAGTAAAGAGAAAAGAGATAAGAAGAGAAAAGAGAAAAGAAGAGAAAATGGAAAAGAGGAAAGAAGAGGATAGAGAAAAGAGAAAAGAAGAGAAAAGAGAAAATAGAAAAAAAGAGGAAATAGAAAAGAGAAAAGAGAAAAGAAGAGTAAAGAGAAAAGAGATAAGAAGAGAAAAGAGAAAAGAAGAGAAAATGGAAAAGACGAAAGAAGAGAAAAGAAGAGAAAAATGAAAAGAGAAAGGAATGGAAAAGTGAAAAGCGAAAAGAGAATGTATAGAGAAAAGAAGAGAATAGAAGAGAAAAGAAGAGAAAAGAGAAAAGAAGAGAATAGAGAAATGAGGAAAGAGAAAAGAAGAGAAAAGAAGAGAAAAGAGAAAAGAAGAGATAAAGGGAAAAGAGAAAAGAAGAGAAAGGGGACAAGAGAAAAGAAGAGAGAACAGAAAAGAAGAGGATAGAGAAAAGAGAAAACAAGAGAAAAGAAGAGAAAAGAGAAAATAGAAAAGAAGAGGAAATAGAAAAGAGACAAGAGAAAAGAAGAGTAAAGAGAAAAGAGATAAGAAGAGAAAAGAGAAAAGAAGTGAAAATGGAAAAGAGGAAAGAAGAGAAAAGAATAGAGGAGAAAAAAGAGACAAGAAGAGAAAGAGAAAAGAAGAGAAAAGTGAAATGAGAAATGAGAAAAGAAGAGGGACTGGAGAAGAAGAGAAAAGAGAAAAGAAGAGAAAAGATAAAAGAGAATAAAAGAGAAAAGGGAACAGAGGAAAGAAGACAAAAGAGAACAGAAGAGAATAGAGAAAAGAGACAAGAAGAAAAAAGAAGATAGAAGAAGAGAAAAGAGAACAGAAGAAAATAGAGAAAAGAGAAAAGCGAACAGAAGATAAAAGAAGAGAAAAGAATAGAGAAAAGAAGAGAATTGAAAAAAGAGAAATGGGAAAAGATAGGAAAAGGGAAAAGAGAAAAGAACAGAAAAGAGAAAAGGGAAAAGTGAATAGAAGAGAAAAGAATAGAAAAGAGAAAAGAGAAAAGTCGAGAAAAGAGAAAAGAAAGGAAATGGGAAAAGAGAAAAGAAGAGAAAAGGAAAAAGAAGAGAAAAGGGAAAAGAGAAAAGAAGAGAAAAGAGAAAAGAGAAAAAAGAAAAGAGAAAAGAAAAGAGAAAAGAGAAAAGAACAGTGAAAAGAGAAAAGAAGAGAAAAGAAATGAATAGACGAGAAAAGAGAAAAGAAGAGAAAAGAAATTAAAAGAAGAGAAAAGAGAAAAGAAGAGAAAAGAAGAGAAAAGAGAAAAGAAGAGAAAAGAAGAGAAAAGAGAAAAGAAGAGAGAAGAAGAGAAAAGAAGAGAATAGAGAAAATAGAAAACAAGAGAATAGAAGAGAATAGAGAAAATAGAAAAGAAGAGGATATAGAAAAGAGAAAAGAAGAGTAAAGAGAAAAGAGTTAAGAAGAGAAAAGAGAAAAGAAGTGAAAAGAGAAAATAGACAAGAGAAAAGAAGAGAAAATGGAAAAGAGATAAGAAGAGAATAGAGAAAGAGAAAAGAAGAGAAACGAGAAATGAGAAAAGAGAAAAGAAGAGGGAATGGAGAAGAAGAGAAAAGAGAAAAGAAGAGAAAAGATAAAAGAGAATAAAAGAGAAAAGGGAACAGAGGAAAGAAGACAAAAGAGAACAGAAGAGAATAGAGAAAAGAGACAAGAAGAAAAAAGAAGATAGAAGAAGAGAAAAGAGAACAGAAGAAAATAGAGAAAAGAGAAAAGCGAACAGAAGATAAAAGAAGAGAAAAGAATAGAGAAAAGAAGAGAATTGAAAAAAGAGAAATGGGAAAAGATAGGAAAAGGGAAAAGAGAAAAGAACAGAAAAGAGAAAAGGGAAAAGTGAATAGAAGAGAAAAGAATAGAAAAGAGAAAAGAGAAAAGTCGAGAAAAGAGAAAAGAAAGGAAATGGGAAAAGAGAAAAGAAGAGAAAAGAGAAAAGAAGAGAAAAGGAAAAAGAAGAGAAAAGGGAAAAGAGAAAAGAAGAGAAAAGAGAAAAGAGAAAAAAGAAAAGAGAAAAGAAAAGAGAAAAGAGAAAAGAACAGTGAAAAAAGAAAAGAAGAGAAAAGAAATGAATAGACGAGAAAAGAGAAAAGAAGAGAAAAGAAATTAAAAGAAGAGAAAAGAGAAAAGAAGAGAAAAGAAGAGAAAAGAAGAGAAAAGAGAAAAGAAGAGAGAAGAAGAGAAAAGAAGAGGATAGAGAAAATAGAAAACAAGAGAATAGAAGAGAATAGAGAAAATAGAAAAGAAGAGGATATAGAAAAGAGAAAAGAAGAGTAAAGAGAAAAGAGATAAGAAGAGAAAAGAGAAAAGAAGTGAAAAGAGAAAATAGACAAGAGAAAAGAAGAGAAAATGGAAAAGAGATAAGAAGAGAATAGAGAAAGAGAAAAGAAGAGAAACGTGAAATGAGAGAAGAGAAAAGAAGAGGGAATGGAGAAGAAGAGAAAAGAGAAAAGAAGAGAAAAGATAAAAGAGAATAAAAGAGAAAAGGGAACAGAGGAAAGAAGACAAAAGACAACAGAAGAGAATAGAGAAAAGAGAAATGTGATAAGAAGAGTAAAGAGAAAAGAGAAAAGAAGAGAAAAGAGAATAGAGAATAGAGAAAAGAAGAGAAAAGGGAAAAGAAGAGAAAAGAGAAAAGAGAAATGTGATAAGAAGAGAAAAGAGAAAAGAGAAAAGAAGAGAAAAGAGAATAGAGAATAGAGAAAAGAAGAGAAAAGGGAAAAGAGAAAAGAAGAGAAAAGAGAAAAGAGAAAAAAGAAAAGAGAAAAGAATAGAAAAGACAAAGGAGAAAAGAACAGTGAAAAGAGAAAAGGAGAGAAAATAAATGAAAAGAAGCGAAAAGCGAAAAGAAGAGAAAAGAAGAGAAAAGAGAAGAGAAAAAAGTGAAAAGAGTACAGAAGAGAAAAGAAGAGAAATGAGAAAAGAAGAGAAAGGGGGCAAGAGGAAAGAAGAGAGAAGAAGAGAAAAGAAGAGGATAGAGAAAAGAGAAAAGAAGAGAAAAGAGATATTAGAAAAGAAGAGGAAATAGAAAAGAGAAAAGAAGAGTAAAGAGAAAAGAGATAAGAAGAGAAAAGAGAAAAGAAGAGAAAATGGAAAAGAGGAAAGAAGAGGATAGAGAAAAGAGAAAAGAAGAGAAAAGAGAAAATAGAAAAGAAGAGGAAATAGAAAAGACAAAAGAGAAAAGAAGAGTAAAGAGAAAAGAGATAAGAAGAGAAAAGAGAAAAGAAGAGAAAATGGAAAAGACGAAAGAAGAGAAAAGAAGAGAAAAATGAAAAGAGAAAGGAATGGAAAAGTGAAAAACGAAAAGAGAATATATAGAGAAAAGAAGAGAATAGAAGAGAAAAGAAGAGAAAAGAGAAAAGAAGAGAATAGAGAAATGAGGAAAGAGAAAAGAAGAGAAAAGAAGAGAAAAGAGAAAAGAAGAGAAAAGGGAATAGAGAAAAGAAGAGAAAGGGGACAAGAGAAAAGAAGAGAGAACAGAAAAGAAGAGGATAGAGAAAAGAGAAAACAAGAGAAAAGAAGAGAAAAGAGAAAATAGAAAAGAAGAGGAAATAGAAAAGAGACAAGAGAAAAGAAAGAGTAAAGAGAAAAGAGATAAGAAGAGAAAAGAGAAAAGAAGTGAAAATGGAAAAAAGGAAAGAAGAGAAAAGAATAGAGGAGAAAAAAGAGACAAGAAGAGAAAGAGAAAAGAAGAGAAAAGTGAAATGAGAAATGAGAAAAGAAGAGGGACTGGAGAAGAAGAGAAAAGAGAAAAGAAGAGAAAAGATAAAAGAGAATAAAAGAGAAAAGGGAACAGAGGAAAGAAGACAAAAGAGAACAGAAGAGAATAGAGAAAAGAGACAAGAAGAAAAAAGAAGATAGAAGAAGAGAAAAGAGAACAGAAGAAAATAGAGAAAAGAGAAAAGCGAACAGAAGATAAAAGAAGAGAAAAGAATAGAGAAAAGAAGAGAATTGAAAAAAGAGAAATGGGAAAAGAAGAGAAAAGGGAAAAGAGAAAAGAACAGAAAAGAGAAAAGGGAAAAGTGAATAGAAGAGAAAAGAATAGAAAAGAGAAAAGAGAAAAGTCGAGAAAAGAGAAAAGAAAGGAAATGGGAAAAGAGAAAAGAAGAGAAAAGAGAAAAGAAGAGAAAAGGAAAAGAAGAGAAAAGGGAAAAGAGAAAAGAAGAGAAAAGAGAAAAGAGAAAAAAGAAAAGAGAAAAGAAAAGAGAAAAGAGAAAAGAACAGTGAAAAGAGAAAAGAAGAGAAAAGAAATGAATAGACGAGAAACGAGAAAAGAAGAGAAAAGAAATTAAAAGAAGAGAAAAGAGAAAAGAAGAGAAAAGAAGAGAAAAGAAGAGAAAAGAGAAAAGAAGAGAAAAGAAGAGAAAAGAGAAAAGAAGAGAGAAGAAGAGAAAAGAAGAGGATAGAGAAAATAGAAAACAAGAGAATAGAAGAGAATAGAGAAAATAGAAAAGAAGAGGATATAGAAAAGAGAAAAGAAGAGTAAAGAGAAAAGAGTTAAGAAGAGAAAAGAGAAAAGAAGTGAAAAGAGAAAATAGACAAGAGAAAAGAAGAGAAAATGGAAAAGAGATAAGAAGAGAATAGAGAAAGAGAAAAGAAGAGAAACGAGAAATGAGAAAAGAGAAAAGAAGAGGGAATGGAGAAGAAGAGAAAAGAGAAAAGAAGAGAAAAGATAAAAGAGAATAAAAGAGAAAAGGGAACAGAGGAAAGAAGACAAAAGAGAACAGAAGAGAATAGAGAAAAGAGACAAGAAGAAAAAAGAAGATAGAAGAAGAGAAAAGAGAACAGAAGAAAATAGAGAAAAGAGAAAAGCGAACAGAAGATAAAAGAAGAGAAAAGAATAGAGAAAAGAAGAGAATTGAAAAAAGAGAAATGGGAAAAGAAGAGAAAAGGGAAAAGAGAAAAGAACAGAAAAGAGAAAAGGGAAAAGTGAATAGAAGAGAAAAGAATAGAAAAGAGAAAAGAGAAAAGTCGAGAAAAGAGAAAAGAAAGGAAATGGGAAAAGAGAAAAGAAGAGAAAAGAGAAAAGAAGAGAAAAGGAAAAAGAAGAGAAAAGGGAAAAGAGAAAAGAAGAGAAAAGAGAAAAGAGAAAAAAGAAAAGAGAAATGAAAAGAGAAAAGAGAAAAGAACAGTGAAAAGAGAAAAGAAGAGAAAAGAAATGAATAGACGAGAAAAGAGAAAAGAAGAGAAAAGAAATTAAAAGAAGAGAAAAGAGAAAAGAAGAGAAAAGAAGAGAAAAGAAGAGAAAAGAGAAAAGAAGAGAAAAGAAGAGAAAAGAGAAAAGAAGAGAGAAGAAGAGAAAAGAAGAGGATAGAGAAATAGAAAACAAGAGAATAGAAGAGAATAGTGAAAATAGAAAAGAAGAGGATATAGAAAAGAGAAAAGAAGAGTAAAGAGAAAAGAGATAAGAAGAGAAAAGAGAAAAGAAGTGAAAAGAGAAAATAGACAAGAGAAAAGAAGAGAAAATGGAAAAGAGATAAGAAGAGAATAGAGAAAGAGAAAAGAAGAGAAAAGAGAAATGAGAAAAGAGAAAAGTCGAGAAAAGAGAAAAGAAAGGAAATGGGAAAAGAGAAAAGAAGAGAAAAGAGAAAAGAAGAGAAAAGGAAAAAGAAGAGAAAAGGGAAAAGAGAAAAGAAGAGAAAAGAGAAAAGAGAAAAAAGAAAAGAGAAAAGAAAAGAGAAAAGAGAAAAGAACAGTGAAAAGAGAAAAGAAGAGAAAAGAAATGAATAGACGAGAAAAGAGAAAAGAAGAGAAAAGAAATTAAAAGAAGAGAAAAGAGAAAAGAAGAGAAAAGAAGAGAAAAGAAGAGAAAAGAGAAAAGAAGAGAGAAGAAGAGAAAAGAAGAGGATAGAGAAAATAGAAAACAAGAGAATAGAAGAGAATAGAGAAAATAGAAAAGAAGAGGATATAGAAAAGAGAAAAGAAGAGTAAAGAGAAAAGAGATAAGAAGAGAAAAGAGAAAAGAAGTGAAAAGAGAAAATAGACAAGAGAAAAGAAGAGAAAATGGAAAAGAGATAAGAAGAGAATAGAGAAAGAGAAAAGAAGAGAAACGAGAAATGAGAAAAGAGAAAAGAAGAGGGAATGGAGAAGAAGAGAAAAGAGAAAAGAAGAGAAAAGATAAAAGAGAATAAAAGAGAAAAGGGAACAGAGGAAAGAAGACAAAAGAGAACAGAAGAGAATAGAGAAAAGAGAAATGTGATAAGAAGAGTAAAGAGAAAAGAGAAAAGAAGAGAAAAGAGAATAGAGAATAGAGAAAAGAAGAGAAAAGGGAAAAGAAGAGAAAAGAGAAAAGAGAAATGTGATAAGAAGAGAAAAGAGAAAAGAGAAAAGAAGAGAAAAGAGAATAGAGAATAGAGAAAAGAAGAGAAAAGGGAAAAGAGAAAAGAAGAGAAAAGAGAAAAGAGAAAAAAGAAAAGAGAAAAGAATAGAAAAGACAAAGGAGAAAAGAACAGTGAAAAGAGAAAAGGAGAGAAAATAAATGAAAAGAAGCGAAAAGCGAAAAGAAGAGAAAAGAAGAGAAAAGAGAAGAGAAAAAAGTGAAAAGAGTAAAGAAGAGAAAAGAAGAGAAATGAGAAAAGAAGAGAAAGGGGACAAGAGGAAAGAAGAGAGAAGAAGAGAAAAGAAGAGGATAGAGAAAAGGGAAAAGAAGAGAAAAGAGATATTAGAAAAGAAGAGGAAATAGAAAAGAGAAAAGAAGAGTAAAGAGAAAAGAGATAAGAAGAGAAAAGAGAAAAGAAGAGAAAATGGAAAAGAGGAAAGAAGAGGATAGAGAAAAGAGAAAAGAAGAGAAAAGAGAAAATAGAAAAGAAGAGGAAATAGAAAAGAGAAAAGAGAAAAGAAGAGTAAAGAGAAAAGAGATAAGAAGAGAAAAGAGAAAAGAAGAGAAAATGGAAAAGACGAAAGAAGAGAAAAGAAGAGAAAAATGAAAAGAGAAAGGAATGGAAAAGTGAAAAGCGAAAAGAGAATATATAGAGAAAAGAAGAGAATAGAAGAGAAAAGAAGAGAAAAGAGAAAAGAAGAGAATAGAGAAATGAGGCAAGAGAAAAGAAGAGAAAAGAAGAGAAAAGAGAAAAGAAGAGAAAAGGGAATAGAGAAAAGAAGAGAAAGGGGACAAGAGAAAAGAAGAGAGAACAGAAAAGAAGAGGATAGAGAAAAGAGAAAACAAGAGAAAAGAAGAGAAAAGAGAAAATAGAAAAGAAGAGGAAATAGAAAAGAGACAAGAGAAAAGAAAGAGTAAAGAGAAAAGAGATAAGAAGAGAAAAGAGAAAAGAAGTGAAAATGGAAAAGAGGAAAGAAGAGAAAAGAATAGAGGAGAAAAAAGAGACAAGAAGAGAAAGAGAAAAGAAGAGAAAAGTGAAATGAGAAATGAGAAAAGAAGAGGGACTGGAGAAGAAGAGAAAAGAGAAAAGAAGAGAAAAGATAAAAGAGAATAAAAGAGAAAAGGGAACAGAGGAAAGAAGACAAAAGAGAACAGAAGAGAATAGAGAAAAGAGACAAGAAGAAAAAAGAAGATAGAAGAAGAGAAAAGAGAACAGAAGAAAATAGAGAAAAGAGAAAAGCGAACAGAAGATAAAAGAAGAGAAAAGAATAGAGAAAAGAAGAGAATTGAAAAAAGAGAAATGGGAAAAGAAGAGAAAAGGGAAAAGAGAAAAGAACAGAAAAGAGAAAAGGGAAAAGTGAATAGAAGAGAAAAGAATAGAAAAGAGAAAAGAGAAAAGTCGAGAAAAGAGAAAAGAAAGGAAATGGGAAAAGAGAAAAGAAGAGAAAAGAGAAAAGAAGAGAAAAGGAAAAAGAAGAGAAAAGGGAAAAGAGAAAAGAAGAGAAAAGAGAAAAGAGAAAAAAGAAAAGAGAAAAGAAAAGAGAAAAGAGAAAAGAACAGTGAAAAGAGAAAAGAAGAGAAAAGAAATGAATAGACGAGAAAAGAGAAAAGAAGAGAAAAGAAATTAAAAGAAGAGAAAAGAGAAAAGAAGAGAAAAGAAGAGAAAAGAGAAAAGAAGAGAAAAGAAGAGAAAAGAGAAAAGAAGAGAGAAGAAGAGAAAAGAAGAGGATAGAGAAATAGAAAACAAGAGAATAGAAGAGAATAGTGAAAATAGAAAAGAAGAGGATATAGAAAAGAGAAAAGAAGAGTAAAGAGAAAAGAGATAAGAAGAGAAAAGAGAAAAGAAGTGAAAAGAGAAAATAGACAAGAGAAAAGAAGAGAAAATGGAAAAGAGATAAGAAGAGAATAGAGAAAGAGAAAAGAAGAGGAAAGAGAAATGAGAAAAGAGAAAAGAAGAGGGAATGGAGAAGAAGAGAAATGAGAAAAGAAGAGAAAAGATAAAAGAGAATAAAAGAGAAAAGGGAACAGAGGAAAGAAGACAAAAGAGAACAGAAGAGAATAGAGAAAAGAGAAATGTGATAAGAAGAGAAAAGAGAAAAGAGAAAAGAAGAGAAAAGAGAATAGAGAATAGAGAAAAGAAGAGAAAAGGGAAAAGAAGAGAAAAGAGAAAAGAGAAATGTGATAAGAAGAGAAAAGAGAAAAGAGAAAAGAAGAGAAAAGAGAATAGAGAATAGAGAAAAGAAGAGAAAAGGGAAAAGAGAAAAGATGAGAAAAGAGAAAAGAGAAAAAAGAAAAGAGAAAAGAATAGAAAAGACAAAGGAGAAAAGAACAGTGAAAAGGGAAAAGGAGAGAAAATAAATGAAAAGAAGCGAAAAGCGAAAAGAAGAGAAAAGAAGAGAAAAGAGAAGAGAAAAAAGTGAAAAGAGTAAAGAAGAGAAAAGAAGAGAAATGACAAAAGAAGAGAAAAGAGAAAAGAGAAATGTGATAAGAAGCGAAAAGAGAAAAGAGAAAAGAAGAGAAAAGAGAATAGAGAATAGAGAAAAGAAGAGAAAAGGGAAAAGAGAAAAGAAGAGAAAAGGGAAAAGAGAAAAGAAGAGATAAGAACAGAAAAATGAAAAGCGAAAGGAAGAGAAAAGTGAAAAGCGAAAAGAGAATATATAGAGAAAAGAAGAGAATAGAAGAGAAAAGAGAAAAGAAGGGAAAAGAGAAAAGAAGAGAATAGAGAAATGAGGAAAGAGAAAAGAAGAGAAAAGAGAAAAGAAGAGAAAAGAAGAGAAAAGAAGAGAAAAGAGAAAAGAAGAGAAAAGAAGAGAGAAGAAGAGAAAAGAAGAGGATAGAGAAAATAGAAAACAAGAGAATAGAAGAGAATAGAGAAAATAGAAAAGAAGAGGATATAGAAAAGAGAAAAGAAGAGTAAAGAGAAAAGAGATAAGAAGAGAAAAGAGAAAAGAAGTGAAAAGAGAAAATAGACAAGAGAAAAGAAGAGAAAATGGAAAAGAGATAAGAAGAGAATAGAGAAAGAGAAAAGAAGAGAAACGAGAAATGAGAAAAGAGAAAAGAAGAGGGAATGGAGAAGAAGAGAAAAGAGAAAAGAAGAGAAAAGATAAAAGAGAATAAAAGAGAAAAGGGAACAGAGGAAAGAAGACAAAAGAGAACAGAAGAGAATAGAGAAAAGAGAAATGTGATAAGAAGAGAAAAGAGAAAAGAGAAAAGAAGAGAAAAGAGAATAGAGAATAGAGAAAAGAGAAAAGAAGAGAAAAGAGAAAAGAGAAATGTGATAAGAAGCGAAAAGAGAAAAGAGAAAAGAAGAGAAAAGAGAATAGAGAATAGAGAAAAGAAGAGAAAAAGGAAAAGAGAAAAGAAGAGAAAAGGGAAAAGAGAAAAGAAGAGATAAGAACAGAAAAATGAAAAGAGAAAGGAAGAGAAAAGTGAAAAGCGAAAAGAGAATATATAGAGAAAAGAAGAGAATAGAAGAGAAAAGAGAAAAGAAGGGAAAAGAGAAAAGAAGAGAATAGAGAAATGAGGAAAGAGAAAAGAAGAGAAAAGAGAAAAGAAGAGAAACGGGAAAAGAGAAAAGAAGAGAAAGGGGACAAGAGGAAAGAAGAGAGAAGAATAGAAAAGAAGAGGATAGAGAAAAGAGAAAAGAAGAGAAAAGAGATATTAGAAAAGAAGAGGAAATAGAAAAGAGAAAAGAAGAGTAAAGAGAAAAGAGATAAGAAGAGAAAAGAGAAAAGAAGAGAAAATGGAAAAGAGGAAAGAAGAGGATAGAGAAAAGAGAAAAGAAGAGAAAAGAGAAAATAGAAAAGAAGAGGAAATAGAAAAGAGAAAAGAGAAAAGAAGAGTAAAGAGAAAAGAGATAAGAAGAGAAAAGAGAAAAGAAGAGAAAATGGAAAAGACGAAAGAAGAGAAAAGAAGAGAAAAATGAAAAGAGAAAGGAATGGAAAAGTGAAAAGCGAAAAGAGAATGTATAGAGAAAAGAAGAGAAAAGAAGAGAAAAGAGAAAAGAAGAGAATAGAGAAATGAGGAAAGAGAAAAGAAGAGAAAAGAAGAGAAAAGAGAAAAGAAGAGATAAAGGGAAAAGAGAAAAGAAGAGAAAGGGGACAAGAGAAAAGAAGAGAGAACAGAAAAGAAGAGGATAGAGAAAAGAGAAAACAAGAGAAAAGAAGAGAAAAGAGAAAATAGAAAAGAAGAGGAAATAGAAAAGAGACAAGAGAAAAGAAGAGTAAAGAGAAAAGAGATAAGAAGAGAAAAGAGAAAAGAAGTGAAAATGGAAAAGAGGAAAGAAGAGAAAAGAATAGAGGAGAAAAAAGAGACAAGAAGAGAAAGAGAAAAGAAGAGAAAAGTGAAATGAGAAATGAGAAAAGAAGAGGGACTGGAGAAGAAGAGAAAAGAGAAAAGAAGAGAAAAGATAAAAGAGAATAAAAGAGAAAAGGGAACAGAGGAAAGAAGACAAAAGAGAACAGAAGAGAATAGAGAAAAGAGACAAGAAGAAAAAAGAAGATAGAAGAAGAGAAAAGAGAACAGAAGAAAATAGAGAAAAGAGAAAAGCGAACAGAAGATAAAAGAAGAGAAAAGAATAGAGAAAAGAAGAGAATTGAAAAAAGAGAAATGGGAAAAGATAGGAAAAGGGAAAAGAGAAAAGAACAGAAAAGAGAAAAGGGAAAAGTGAATAGAAGAGAAAAGAATAGAAAAGAGAAAAGAGAAAAGTCGAGAAAAGAGAAAAGAAAGGAAATGGGAAAAGAGAAAAGAAGAGAAAAGGAAAAAGAAGAGAAAAGGGAAAAGAGAAAAGAAGAGAAAAGAGAAAAGAGAAAAAAGAAAAGAGAAAAGAAAAGAGAAAAGAGAAAAGAACAGTGAAAAGAGAAAAGAAGAGAAAAGAAATGAATAGACGAGAAAAGAGAAAAGAAGAGAAAAGAAATTAAAAGAAGAGAAAAGAGAAAAGAAGAGAAAAGAAGAGAAAAGAGAAAAGAAGAGAAAAGAAGAGAAAAGAGAAAAGAAGAGAGAAGAAGAGAAAAGAAGAGAATAGAGAAAATAGAAAACAAGAGAATAGAAGAGAATAGAGAAAATAGAAAAGAAGAGGATATAGAAAAGAGAAAAGAAGAGTAAAGAGAAAAGAGTTAAGAAGAGAAAAGAGAAAAGAAGTGAAAAGAGAAAATAGACAAGAGAAAAGAAGAGAAAATGGAAAAGAGATAAGAAGAGAATAGAGAAAGAGAAAAGAAGAGAAACGAGAAATGAGAAAAGAGAAAAGAAGAGGGAATGGAGAAGAAGAGAAAAGAGAAAAGAAGAGAAAAGATAAAAGAGAATAAAAGAGAAAAGGGAACAGAGGAAAGAAGACAAAAGAGAACAGAAGAGAATAGAGAAAAGAGACAAGAAGAAAAAAGAAGATAGAAGAAGAGAAAAGAGAACAGAAGAAAATAGAGAAAAGAGAAAAGCGAACAGAAGATAAAAGAAGAGAAAAGAATAGAGAAAAGAAGAGAATTGAAAAAAGAGAAATGGGAAAAGATAGGAAAAGGGAAAAGAGAAAAGAACAGAAAAGAGAAAAGGGAAAAGTGAATAGAAGAGAAAAGAATAGAAAAGAGAAAAGAGAAAAGTCGAGAAAAGAGAAAAGAAAGGAAATGGGAAAAGAGAAAAGAAGAGAAAAGAGAAAAGAAGAGAAAAGGAAAAAGAAGAGAAAAGGGAAAAGAGAAAAGAAGAGAAAAGAGAAAAGAGAAAAAAGAAAAGAGAAAAGAAAAGAGAAAAGAGAAAAGAACAGTGAAAAAAGAAAAGAAGAGAAAAGAAATGAATAGACGAGAAAAGAGAAAAGAAGAGAAAAGAAATTAAAAGAAGAGAAAAGAGAAAAGAAGAGAAAAGAAGAGAAAAGAAGAGAAAAGAGAAAAGAAGAGAGAAGAAGAGAAAAGAAGAGGATAGAGAAAATAGAAAACAAGAGAATAGAAGAGAATAGAGAAAATAGAAAAGAAGAGGATATAGAAAAGAGAAAAGAAGAGTAAAGAGAAAAGAGATAAGAAGAGAAAAGAGAAAAGAAGTGAAAAGAGAAAATAGACAAGAGAAAAGAAGAGAAATTGGAAAAGAGATAAGAAGAGAATAGAGAAAGAGAAAAGAAGAGAAACGTGAAATGAGAGAAGAGAAAAGAAGAGGGAATGGAGAAGAAGAGAAAAGAGAAAAGAAGAGAAAAGATAAAAGAGAATAAAAGAGAAAAGGGAACAGAGGAAAGAAGACAAAAGAGAACAGAAGAGAATAGAGAAAAGAGAAATGTGATAAGAAGAGTAAAGAGAAAAGAGAAAAGAAGAGAAAAGAGAATAGAGAATAGAGAAAAGAAGAGAAAAGGGAAAAGAAGAGAAAAGAGAAAAGAGAAATGTGATAAGAAGAGAAAAGAGAAAAGAGAAAAGAAGAGAAAAGAGAATAGAGAATAGAGAAAAGAAGAGAAAAGGGAAAAGAGAAAAGAAGAGAAAAGAGAAAAGAGAAAAAAGAAAAGAGAAAAGAATAGAAAAGACAAAGGAGAAAAGAACAGTGAAAAGAGAAAAGGAGAGAAAATAAATGAAAAGAAGCGAAAAGCGAAAAGAAGAGAAAAGAAGAGAAAAGAGAAGAGAAAAAAGTGAAAAGAGTAAAGAAGAGAAAAGAAGAGAAATGAGAAAAGAAGAGAAAGGGGGCAAGAGGAAAGAAGAGAGAAGAAGAGAAAAGAAGAGGATAGAGAAAAGAGAAAAGAAGAGAAAAGAGATATTAGAAAAGAAGAGGAAATAGAAAAGAGAAAAGAAGAGTAAAGAGAAAAGAGATAAGAAGAGAAAAGAGAAAAGAAGAGAAAATGGAAAAGAGGAAAGAAGAGGATAGAGAAAAGAGAAAAGAAGAGAAAAGAGAAAATAGAAAAGAAGAGGAAATAGAAAAGACAAAAGAGAAAAGAAGAGTAAAGAGAAAAGAGATAAGAAGAGAAAAGAGAAAAGAAGAGAAAATGGAAAAGACGAAAGAAGAGAAAAGAAGAGAAAAATGAAAAGAGAAAGGAATGGAAAAGTGAAAAACGAAAAGAGAATATATAGAGAAAAGAAGAGAATAGAAGAGAAAAGAAGAGAAAAGAGAAAAGAAGAGAATAGAGAAATGAGGAAAGAGAAAAGAAGAGAAAAGAAGAGAAAAGAGAAAAGAAGAGAAAAGGGAATAGAGAAAAGAAGAGAAAGGGGACAAGAGAAAAGAAGAGAGAACAGAAAAGAAGAGGATAGAGAAAAGAGAAAACAAGAGAAAAGAAGAGAAAAGAGAAAATAGAAAAGAAGAGGAAATAGAAAAGAGACAAGAGAAAAGAAAGAGTAAAGAGAAAAGAGATAAGAAGAGAAAAGAGAAAAGAAGTGAAAATGGAAAAGAGGAAAGAAGAGAAAAGAATAGAGGAGAAAAAAGAGACAAGAAGAGAAAGAGAAAAGAAGAGAAAAGTGAAATGAGAAATGAGAAAAGAAGAGGGACTGGAGAAGAAGAGAAAAGAGAAAAGAAGAGAAAAGATAAAAGAGAATAAAAGAGAAAAGGGAACAGAGGAAAGAAGACAAAAGAGAACAGAAGAGAATAGAGAAAAGAGACAAGAAGAAAAAAGAAGATAGAAGAAGAGAAAAGAGAACAGAAGAAAATAGAGAAAAGAGAAAAGCGAACAGAAGATAAAAGAAGAGAAAAGAATAGAGAAAAGAAGAGAATTGAAAAAAGAGAAATGGGAAAAGAAGAGAAAAGGGAAAAGAGAAAAGAACAGAAAAGAGAAAAGGGAAAAGTGAATAGAAGAGAAAAGAATAGAAAAGAGAAAAGAGAAAAGTCGAGAAAAGAGAAAAGAAAGGAAATGGGAAAAGAGAAAAGAAGAGAAAAGAGAAAAGAAGAGAAAAGGAAAAGAAGAGAAAAGGGAAAAGAGAAAAGAAGAGAAAAGAGAAAAGAGGAAAAAGAAAAGAGAAAAGAAAAGAGAAAAGAGAAAAGAACAGTGAAAAGAGAAAAGAAGAGAAAAGAAATGAATAGACGAGAAACGAGAAAAGAAGAGAAAAGAAATTAAAAGAAGAGAAAAGAGAAAAGAAGAGAAAAGAAGAGAAAAGAAGAGAAAAGAGAAAAGAAGAGAAAAGAAGAGAAAAGAGAAAAGAAGAGAGAAGAAGAGAAAAGAAGAGGATAGAGAAAATAGAAAACAAGAGAATAGAAGAGAATAGAGAAAATAGAAAAGAAGAGGATATAGAAAAGAGAAAAGAAGAGTAAAGAGAAAAGAGTTAAGAAGAGAAAAGAGAAAAGAAGTGAAAAGAGAAAATAGACAAGAGAAAAGAAGAGAAAATGGAAAAGAGATAAGAAGAGAATAGAGAAAGAGAAAAGAAGAGAAACGAGAAATGAGAAAAGAGAAAAGAAGAGGGAATGGAGAAGAAGAGAAAAGAGAAAAGAAGAGAAAAGATAAAAGAGAATAAAAGAGAAAAGGGAACAGAGGAAAGAAGACAAAAGAGAACAGAAGAGAATAGAGAAAAGAGACAAGAAGAAAAAAGAAGATAGAAGAAGAGAAAAGAGAACAGAAGAAAATAGAGAAAAGAGAAAAGCGAACAGAAGATAAAAGAAGAGAAAAGAATAGAGAAAAGAAGAGAATTGAAAAAAGAGAAATGGGAAAAGAAGAGAAAAGGGAAAAGAGAAAAGAACAGAAAAGAGAAAAGGGAAAAGTGAATAGAAGAGAAAAGAATAGAAAAGAGAAAAGAGAAAAGTCGAGAAAAGAGAAAAGAAAGGAAATGGGAAAAGAGAAAAGAAGAGAAAAGAGAAAAGAAGAGAAAAGGAAAAAGAAGAGAAAAGGGAAAAGAGAAAAGAAGAGAAAAGAGAAAAGAGAAAAAAGAAAAGAGAAATGAAAAGAGAAAAGAGAAAAGAACAGTGAAAAGAGAAAAGAAGAGAAAAGAAATGAATAGACGAGAAAAGAGAAAAGAAGAGAAAAGAAATTAAAAGAAGAGAAAAGAGAAAAGAAGAGAAAAGAAGAGAAAAGAAGAGAAAAGAGAAAAGAAGAGAAAAGAAGAGAAAAGAGAAAAGAAGAGAGAAGAAGAGAAAAGAAGAGGATAGAGAAATAGAAAACAAGAGAATAGAAGAGAATAGTGAAAATAGAAAAGAAGAGGATATAGAAAAGAGAAAAGAAGAGTAAAGAGAAAAGAGATAAGAAGAGAAAAGAGAAAAGAAGTGAAAAGAGAAAATAGACAAGAGAAAAGAAGAGAAAATGGAAAAGAGATAAGAAGAGAATAGAGAAAGAGAAAAGAAGAGAAAAGAGAAATGAGAAAAGAGAAAAGAAGAGGGAATGGAGAAGAGAAATGAGAAAAGAAGAGAAAAGATAAAAGAGAATAAAAGAGAAAAGGGAACAGAGGAAAGAAGACAAAAGAGAACAGAAGAGAATAGAGAAAAGAGAAATGTGATAAGAAGAGAAAAGAGAAAAGAGAAAAGAAGAGAAAAGAGAATAGAGAATAGAGAAAAGAAGAGAAAAGGGAAAAGAAGAGAAAAGAGAAAAGAGAAATGTGATAAGAAGAGAAAAGAGAAAAGAGAAAAGAAGAGAAAAGAGAATAGAGAATAGAGAAAAGAAGAGAAAAGGGAAAAGAGAAAAGAAGAGAAAAGAGAAAAGAGAAAAAAGAAAAGAGAAAAGAATAGAAAAGACAAAGGAGAAAAGAACAGTGAAAAGAGAAAAGGAGAGAAAATAAATGAAAAGAAGCGAAAAGCGAAAAGAAGAGAAAAGAAGAGAAAAGAGAAGAGAAAAAAGTGAAAAGAGTAAAGAAGAGAAAAGAAGAGAAATGAGAAAAGTAGAGAAAGGGGGCAAGAGGAAAGAAGAGAGAAGAAGAGAAAAGAAGAGGATAGAGAAAAGAGAAAAGAAGAGAAAAGAGATATTAGAAAAGAAGAGGAAATAGAAAAGAGAAAAGAAGAGTAAAGAGAAAAGAGATAAGAAGAGAAAAGAGAAAAGAAGAGAAAATGGAAAAGAGGAAAGAAGAGGATAGAGAAAAGAGAAAAGAAGAGAAAAGAGAAAATAGAAAAGAAGAGGAAATAGAAAAGACAAAAGAGAAAAGAAGAGTAAAGAGAAAAGAGATAAGAAGAGAAAAGAGAAAAGAAGAGAAAATGGAAAAGACG
Organism: Chiloscyllium punctatum; assembly: GCF_047496795.1. NCBI lineage: Eukaryota > Metazoa > Chordata > Chondrichthyes > Orectolobiformes > Hemiscylliidae > Chiloscyllium > Chiloscyllium punctatum. Next base: position 72,029,763 of record NC_092758.1, on the reverse strand, counting down.
AAAGAAGAGAAAAGAAGAGAAAAATGAAAAGAGAAAGGAATGGAAAAGTGAAAAACGAAAAGAGAATATATAGAGAAAAGAAGAGAATAGAAGAGAAAAGAAGAGAAAAGAGAAAAGAAGAGAATAGAGAAATGAGGAAAGAGAAAAGAAGAGAAAAGAAGAGAAAAGAGAAAAGAAGAGAAAAGGGAATAGAGAAAAGAAGAGAAAGGGGACAAGAGAAAAGAAGAGAGAACAGAAAAGAAGAGGATAGAGAAAAGAGAAAACAAGAGAAAAGAAGAGAAAAGAGAAAATAGAAAAGAAGAGGAAATAGAAAAGAGACAAGAGAAAAGAAAGAGTAAAGAGAAAAGAGATAAGAAGAGAAAAGAGAAAAGAAGTGAAAATGGAAAAGAGGAAAGAAGAGAAAAGAATAGAGGAGAAAAAAGAGACAAGAAGAGAAAGAGAAAAGAAGAGAAAAGTGAAATGAGAAATGAGAAAAGAAGAGGGACTGGAGAAGAAGAGAAAAGAGAAAAGAAGAGAAAAGATAAAAGAGAATAAAAGAGAAAAGGGAACAGAGGAAAGAAGACAAAAGAGAACAGAAGAGAATAGAGAAAAGAGACAAGAAGAAAAAAGAAGATAGAAGAAGAGAAAAGAGAACAGAAGAAAATAGAGAAAAGAGAAAAGCGAACAGAAGATAAAAGAAGAGAAAAGAATAGAGAAAAGAAGAGAATTGAAAAAAGAGAAATGGGAAAAGAAGAGAAAAGGGAAAAGAGAAAAGAACAGAAAAGAGAAAAGGGAAAAGTGAATAGAAGAGAAAAGAATAGAAAAGAGAAAAGAGAAAAGTCGAGAAAAGAGAAAAGAAAGGAAATGGGAAAAGAGAAAAGAAGAGAAAAGAGAAAAGAAGAGAAAAGGAAAAGAAGAGAAAAGGGAAAAGAGAAAAGAAGAGAAAAGAGAAAAGAGGAAAAAGAAAAGAGAAAAGAAAAGAGAAAAGAGAAAAGAACAGTGAAAAGAGAAAAGAAGAGAAAAGAAATGAATAGACGAGAAACGAGAAAAGAAGAGAAAAGAAATTAAAAGAAGAGAAAAGAGAAAAGAAGAGAAAAGAAGAGAAAAGAAGAGAAAAGAAGAGAAAAGAAGAGAAAAGAGAAAAGAAGAGAGAAGAAGAGAAAAGAAGAGGATAGAGAAAATAGAAAACAAGAGAATAGAAGAGAATAGAGAAAATAGAAAAGAAGAGGATATAGAAAAGAGAAAAGAAGAGTAAAGAGAAAAGAGTTAAGAAGAGAAAAGAGAAAAGAAGTGAAAAGAGAAAATAGACAAGAGAAAAGAAGAGAAAATGGAAAAGAGATAAGAAGAGAATAGAGAAAGAGAAAAGAAGAGAAACGAGAAATGAGAAAAGAGAAAAGAAGAGGGAATGGAGAAGAAGAGAAAAGAGAAAAGAAGAGAAAAGATAAAAGAGAATAAAAGAGAAAAGGGAACAGAGGAAAGAAGACAAAAGAGAACAGAAGAGAATAGAGAAAAGAGACAAGAAGAAAAAAGAAGATAGAAGAAGAGAAAAGAGAACAGAAGAAAATAGAGAAAAGAGAAAAGCGAACAGAAGATAAAAGAAGAGAAAAGAATAGAGAAAAGAAGAGAATTGAAAAAAGAGAAATGGGAAAAGAAGAGAAAAGGGAAAAGAGAAAAGAACAGAAAAGAGAAAAGGGAAAAGTGAATAGAAGAGAAAAGAATAGAAAAGAGAAAAGAGAAAAGTCGAGAAAAGAGAAAAGAAAGGAAATGGGAAAAGAGAAAAGAAGAGAAAAGAGAAAAGAAGAGAAAAGGAAAAAGAAGAGAAAAGGGAAAAGAGAAAAAAGAAAAGAGAAATGAAAAGAGAAAAGAGAAAAGAACAGTGAAAAGAGAAAAGAAGAGAAAAGAAATGAATGACGAGAAAAGAGAAAAGAAGAGAAAAGAAATTAAAAGAAGAGAAAAGAGAAAAGAAGAGAAAAGAAGAGAAAAGAAGAGAAAAGAGAAAAGAAGAGAAAAGAAGAGAAAAGAGAAAAGAAGAGAGAAGAAGAGAAAAGAAGAGGATAGAGAAATAGAAAACAAGAGAATAGAAGAGAATAGTGAAAATAGAAAAGAAGAGGATATAGAAAAGAGAAAAGAAGAGTAAAGAGAAAAGAGATAAGAAGAGAAAAGAGAAAAGAAGTGAAAAGAGAAAATAGACAAGAGAAAAGAAGAGAAAATGGAAAAGAGATAAGAAGAGAATAGAGAAAGAGAAAAGAAGAGAAAAGAGAAATGAGAAAAGAGAAAAGAAGAGGGAATGGAGAAGAGAAATGAGAAAAGAAGAGAAAAGATAAAAGAGAATAAAAGAGAAAAGGGAACAGAGGAAAGAAGACAAAAGAGAACAGAAGAGAATAGAGAAAAGAGAAATGTGATAAGAAGAGAAAAGAGAAAAGAGAAAAGAAGAGAAAAGAGAATAGAGAATAGAGAAAAGAAGAGAAAAGGGAAAAGAAGAGAAAAGAGAAAAGAGAAATGTGATAAGAAGAGAAAAGAGAAAAGAGAAAAGAAGAGAAAAGAGAATAGAGAATAGAGAAAAGAAGAGAAAAGGGAAAAGAGAAAAGATGAGAAAAGAGAAAAGAGAAAAAAGAAAAGAGAAAAGAATAGAAAAGACAAAGGAGAAAAGAACAGTGAAAAGAGAAAAGGAGAGAAAATAAATGAAAAGAAGCGAAAAGCGAAAAGAAGAGAAAAGAAGAGAAAAGAGAAGAGAAAAAAGTGAAAAGAGTAAAGAAGAGAAAAGAAGAGAAATGAGAAAAGAAGAGAAAAGAGAAAAGAGGAATGTGATAAGAAGCGAAAAGAGAAAAGAGAAAAGAAGAGAAAAGAGAATAGAGAATAGAGAAAAGAAGAGAAAAGGGAAAAGAGAAAAGAAGAGAAAAGGGAAAAGAGAAAAGAAGAGATAAGAACAGAAAAATGAAAAGCGAAAGGAAGAGAAAAGTGAAAAGCGAAAAGAGAATATATAGAGAAAAGAAGAGAATAGAAGAGAAAAGAGAAAAGAAGGGAAAAGAGAAAAGAAGAGAATAGAGAAATGAGGAAAGAGAAAAGAAGAGAAAAGAGAAAAGAAGAGAAAAGAAGAGAAAAGAAGAGAAAAGAGAAAAGAAGAGAAAAGAAGAGAAAAGAGAAAAGAAGAGAGAAGAAGAGAAAAGAAGAGGATAGAGAAAATAGAAAACAAGAGAATAGAAGAGAATAGAGAAAATAGAAAAGAAGAGGATATAGAAAAGAGAAAAGAAGAGTAAAGAGAAAAGAGATAAGAAGAGAAAAGAGAAAAGAAGTGAAAAGAGAAAATAGACAAGAGAAAAGAAGAGAAAATGGAAAAGAGATAAGAAGAGAATAGAGAAAGAGAAAAGAAGAGAAACGAGAAATGAGAAAAGAGAAAAGAAGAGGGAATGGAGAAGAAGAGAAAAGAGAAAAGAAGAGAAAAGATAAAAGAGAATAAAAGAGAAAAGGGAACAGAGGAAAGAAGACAAAAGAGAACAGAAGAGAATAGAGAAAATAGAAATGTGATAAGAAGAGAAAAGAGAAAAGAGAAAAGAAGAGAAAAGAGAATAGAGAATAGAGAAAAGAGAAAAGAAGAGAAAAGAGAAAAGAGAAATGTGATAAGAAGCGAAAAGAGAAAAGAGAAAAGAAGAGAAAAGAGAATAGAGAATAGAGAAAAGAAGAGAAAAAGGAAAAGAGAAAAGAAGAGAAAAGGGAAAAGAGAAAAGAAGAGATAAGAACAGAAAAATGAAAAGAGAAAGGAAGAGAAAAGTGAAAAGCGAAAAGAGAATATATAGAGAAAAGAAGAGAATAGAAGAGAAAAGAGAAAAGAAGGGAAAAGAGAAAAGAAGAGAATAGAGAAATGAGGAAAGAGAAAAGAAGAGAAAAGAGAAAAGAAGAGAAACGGGAAAAGAGAAAAGAAGAGAAAGGGGACAAGAGGAAAGAAGAGAGAAGAATAGAAAAGAAGAGGATAGAGAAAAGAGAAAAGAAGAGAAAAGAGATATTAGAAAAGAAGAGGAAATAGAAAAGAGAAAAGAAGAGTAAAGAGAAAAGAGATAAGAAGAGAAAAGAGAAAAGAAGAGAAAATGGAAAAGAGGAAAGAAGAGGATAGAGAAAAGAGAAAAGAAGAGAAAAGAGAAAATAGAAAAGAAGAGGAAATAGAAAAGAGAAAAGAGAAAAGAAGAGTAAAGAGAAAAGAGATAAGAAGAGAAAAGAGAAAAGAAGAGAAAATGGAAAAGACGAAAGAAGAGAAAAGAAGAGAAAAATGAAAAGAGAAAGGAATGGAAAAGTGAAAAGCGAAAAGAGAATGTATAGAGAAAAGAAGAGAATAGAAGAGAAAAGAAGAGAAAAGAGAAAAGAAGAGAATAGAGAAATGAGGAAAGAGAAAAGAAGAGAAAAGAAGAGAAAAGAGAAAAGAAGAGATAAAGGGAAAAGAGAAAAGAAGAGAAAGGGGACAAGAGAAAAGAAGAGAGAACAGAAAAGAAGAGGATAGAGAAAAGAGAAAACAAGAGAAAAGAAGAGAAAAGAGAAAATAGAAAAGAAGAGGAAATAGAAAAGAGACAAGAGAAAAGAAGAGTAAAGAGAAAAGAGATAAGAAGAGAAAAGAGAAAAGAAGTGAAAATGGAAAAGAGGAAAGAAGAGAAAAGAATAGAGGAGAAAAAAGAGACAAGAAGAGAAAGAGAAAAGAAGAGAAAAGTGAAATGAGAAATAAGAAAAGAAGAGGGACTGGAGAAGAAGAGAAAAGAGAAAAGAAGAGAAAAGATAAAAGAGAATAAAAGAGAAAAGGGAACAGAGGAAAGAAGACAAAAGAGAACAGAAGAGAATAGAGAAAAGAGACAAGAAGAAAAAAGAAGATAGAAGAAGAGAAAAGAGAACAGAAGAAAATAGAGAAAAGAGAAAAGCGAACAGAAGATAAAAGAAGAGAAAAGAATAGAGAAAAGAAGAGAATTGAAAAAAGAGAAATAGGAAAAGAAGAGAAAAGGGAAAAGAGAAAAGAACAGAAAAGAGAAAAGGGAAAAGTGAATAGAAGAGAAAAGAATAGAAAAGAGAAAAGAGAAAAGTCGAGAAAAGAGAAAAGAAAGGAAATGGGAAAAGAGAAAAGAAGAGAAAAGAAGAGAAAAGGAAACAGAAGAGAAAAGGGAAAAGAGAAAAGAAGAGAAAAGAGAAAAGAGAAAAAAGAAAAGAGAAAAGAAAAGAGAAAAGAGAAAAGAACAGTGAAAAGAGAAAAGAAGAGAAAAGAAATGAATAGACGAGAAACGAGAAAAGAAGAGAAAAGAAATTAAAAGAAGAGAAAAGAGAAAAGAAGAGAAAAGAAGAGAAAAGAAGAGAAAAGAGAAAAGAAGAGAAAAGAAGAGAAAAGAGAAAAGAAGAGAAAAGAAGAGAAAAGAAGAGGATAGAGAAAATAGAAAACAAGAGAATAGAAGAGAATAGAGAAAATAGAAAAGAAGAGGATATAGAAAAGAGAAAAGAAGAGTAAAGAGAAAAGAGTTAAGAAGAGAAAAGAGAAAAGAAGTGAAAAGAGAAAATAGACAAGAGAAAAGAAGAGAAAATGGAAAAGAGATAAGAAGAGAATAGAGAAAGAGAAAAGAAGAGAAACGAGAAATGAGAAAAGAGAAAAGAAGAGGGAATGGAGAAGAAGAGAAAAGAGAAAAGAAGAGAAAAGATAAAAGAGAATAAAAGAGAAAAGGGAACAGAGGAAAGAAGACAAAAGAGAACAGAAGAGAATAGAGAAAAGAGACAAGAAGAAAAAAGAAGATAGAAGAAGAGAAAAGAGAACAGAAGAAAATAGAGAAAAGAGAAAAGCGAACAGAAGATAAAAGAAGAGGAAAGAATAGAGAAAAGAAGAGAATTGAAAAAAGAGAAATGGGAAAAGAAGAGAAAAGGGAAAAGAGAAAAGAACAGAAAAGAGAAAAGGGAAAAGTGAATAGAAGAGAAAAGAATAGAAAAGAGAAAAGAGAAAAGTCGAGAAAAGAGAAAAGAAAGGAAATGGGAAAAGAGAAAAGAAGAGAAAAGAGAAAAGAAGAGAAAAGGAAAAAGAAGAGAAAAGGGAAAAGAGAAAAGAAGAGAAAAGAGAAAAGAGAAAAAAGAAAAGAGAAATGAAAAGAGAAAAGAGAAAAGAACAGTGAAAAGAGAAAAGAAGAGAAAAGAAATGAATAGACGAGAAAAGAGAAAAGAAGAGAAAAGAAATTAAAAGAAGAGAAAAGAGAAAAGAAGAGAAAAGAAGAGAAAAGAAGAGAAAAGAGAAAAGAAGAGAAAAGAAGAGAAAAGAGAAAAGAAGAGAGAAGAAGAGAAAAGAAGAGGATAGAGAAATAGAAAACAAGAGAATAGAAGAGAATAGTGAAAATAGAAAAGAAGAGGATATAGAAAAGAGAAAAGAAGAGTAAAGAGAAAAGAGATAAGAAGAGAAAAGAGAAAAGAAGTGAAAAGAGAAAATAGACAAGAGAAAAGAAGAGAAAATGGAAAAGAGATAAGAAGAGAATAGAGAAAGAGAAAAGAAGAGAAAAGAGAAATGAGAAAAGAGAAAAGAAGAGGGAATGGAGAAGAAGAGAAATGAGAAAAGAAGAGAAAAGATAAAAGAGAATAAAAGAGAAAAGGGAACAGAGGAAAGAAGACAAAAGAGAACAGAAGAGAATAGAGAAAAGAGAAATGTGATAAGAAGAGAAAAGAGAAAAGAGAAAAGAAGAGAAAAGAGAATAGAGAATAGAGAAAAGAAGAGAAAAGGGAAAAGAAGAGAAAAGAGAAAAGAGAAATGTGATAAGAAGAGAAAAGAGAAAAGAGAAAAGAAGAGAAAAGAGAATAGAGAATAGAGAAAAGAAGAGAAAAGGGAAAAGAGAAAAGATGAGAAAAGAGAAAAGAGAAAAAAGAAAAGAGAAAAGAATAGAAAAGACAAAGGAGAAAAGAACAGTGAAAAGAGAAAAGGAGAGAAAATAAATGAAAAGAAGCGAAAAGCGAAAAGAAGAGAAAAGAAGAGAAAAGAGAAGAGAAAAAAGTGAAAAGAGTAAAGAAGAGAAAAGAAGAGAAATGAGAAAAGAAGAGAAAAGAGAAAAGAGAAATGTGATAAGAAGCGAAAAGAGAAAAGAGAAAAGAAGAGAAAAGAGAATAGAGAATAGAGAAAAGAAGAGAAAAGGGAAAAGAGAAAAGAAGAGAAAAGGGAAAAGAGAAAAGAAGAGATAAGAACAGAAAAATGAAAAGCGAAAGGACGAGAAAAGTGAAAAGCGAAAAGAGAATATATAGAGAAAAGAAGAGAATAGAAGAGAAAAGAGAAAAGAAGGGAAAAGAGAAAAGAAGAGAATAGAGAAATGAGGAAAGAAAAAAGAAGAGAAAAGAGAAAAGAAGAGAAAAGAAGAGAAAAGAAGAGAAAAGAGAAAAGAAGAGAAAAGAAGAGAAAAGAGAAAAGAAGAGAGAAGAAGAGAAAAGAAGAGGATAGAGAAAATAGAAAACAAGAGAATAGAAGAGAATAGAGAAAATAGAAAAGAAGAGGATATAGAAAAGAGAAAAGAAGAGTAAAGAGAAAAGAGATAAGAAGAGAAAAGAGAAAAGAAGTGAAAAGAGAAAATAGACAAGAGAAAAGAAGAGAAAATGGAAAAGAGATAAGAAGAGAATAGAGAAAGAGAAAAGAAGAGAAACGAGAAATGAGAAAAGAGAAAAGAAGAGGGAATGGAGAAGAAGAGAAAAGAGAAAAGAAGAGAAAAGATAAAAGAGAATAAAAGAGAAAAGGGAACAGAGGAAAGAAGACAAAAGAGAACAGAAGAGAATAGAGAAAAGAGAAATGTGATAAGAAGAGAAAAGAGAAAAGAGAAAAGAAGAGAAAAGAGAATAGAGAATAGAGAAAAGAGAAAAGAAGAGAAAAGAGAAAAGAGAAATGTGATAAGAAGCGAAAAGAGAAAAGGGAAAAGAAGAGAAAAGAGAATAGAGAATAGAGAAAAGAAGAGAAAAAGGAAAAGAGAAAAGAAGAGAAAAGGGAAAAGAGAAAAGAAGAGATAAGAACAGAAAAATGAAAAGAGAAAGGAAGAGAAAAGTGAAAAGCGAAAAGAGAATATATAGAGAAAAGAAGAGAATAGAAGAGAAAAGAGAAAAGAAGGGAAAAGAGAAAAGAAGAGAATAGAGAAATGAGGAAAGAGAAAAGAAGAGAAAAGAGAAAAGAAGAGAAACGGGAAAAGAGAAAAGAAGAGAAAGGGGACAAGAGGAAAGAAGAGAGAAGAATAGAAAAGAAGAGGATAGAGAAAAGAGAAAAGAAGAGAAAAGAGATATTAGAAAAGAAGAGGAAATAGAAAAGAGAAAAGAAGAGTAAAGAGAAAAGAGATAAGAAGAGAAAAGAGAAAAGAAGAGAAAATGGAAAAGAGGAAAGAAGAGGATAGAGAAAAGAGAAAAGAAGAGAAAAGAGAAAATAGAAAAGAAGAGGAAATAGAAAAGAGAAAAGAGAAAAGAAGAGTAAAGAGAAAAGAGATAAGAAGAGAAAAGAGAAAAGAAGAGAAAATGGAAAAGAGGAAAGAAGAGAAAAGAAGAGAAAAATGAAAAGAGAAAGGAATGGAAAAGTGAAAAGCGAAAAGAGAATGTATAGAGAAAAGAAGAGAATAGAAGAGAAAAGAAGAGAAAAGAGAAAAGAAGAGAATAGAGAAATGAGGAAAGAGAAAAGAAGAGAAAAGAAGAGAAAAGAGAAAAGAAGAGAAAAGGGAAAAGAGAAAAGAAGAGAAAGGGGACAAGAGAAAAGAAGAGAGAACAGAAAAGAAGAGGATAGAGAAAAGAGAAAACAAGAGAAAAGAAGAGAAAAGAGAAAATAGAAAAGAAGAGGAAATAGAAAAGAGACAAGAGAAAAGAAGAGTAAAGAGAAAAGAGATAAGAAGAGAAAAGAGAAAAGAAGTGAAAATGGAAAAGAGGAAAGAAGAGAAAAGAATAGAGGAGAAAAAAGAGACAAGAAGAGAAAGAGAAAAGAAGAGAAAAGTGAAATGAGAAATGAGAAAAGAAGAGGGACTGGAGAAGAAGAGAAAAGAGAAAAGAAGAGAAAAGATAAAAGAGAATAAAAGAGAAAAGGGAACAGAGGAAAGAAGACAAAAGAGAACAGAAGAGAATAGAGAAAAGAGACAAGAAGAAAAAAGAAGATAGAAGAAGAGAAAAGAGAACAGAAGAAAATAGAGAAAAGAGAAAAGCGAACAGAAGATAAAAGAAGAGAAAAGAATAGAGAAAAGAAGAGAATTGAAAAAAGAGAAATGGGAAAAGAAGAGAAAAGGGAAAAGAGAAAAGAACAGAAAAGAGAAAAGGGAAAAGTGAATAGAAGAGAAAAGAATAGAAAAGAGAAAAGAGAAAAGTCGAGAAAAGAGAAAAGAAAGGAAATGGGAAAAGAGAAAAGAAGAGAAAAGAAGAGAAAAGGAAAAAGAAGAGAAAAGGGAAAAGAGAAAAGAAGAGAAAAGAGAAAAGAGAAAAAAGAAAAGAGAAAAGAAAAGAGAAAAGAACAGTGAAAAGAGAAAAGAAGAGAAAAGAAATGAATAGACGAGAAAAGAGAAAAGAAGAGAAAAGAAATTAAAAGAAGAGAAAAGAGAAAAGAAGAGAAAAGAAGAGAAAAGAGAAAAGAAGAGAGAAGAAGAGAAAAGAAGAGGATAGAGAAAATAGAAAACAAGAGAATAGAAGAGAATAGAGAAAATAGAAAAGAAGAGGAAATAGAAAAGAGAAAAGAAGAGTAAAGAGAAAAGAGTTAAGAAGAGAAAAGAGAAAAGAAGTGAAAAGAGAAAATAGACAAGAGAAAAGAAGAGAAAATGGAAAAGAGATAAGAAGAGAATAGAGAAAGAGAAAAGAAGAGAAACGAGAAATGAGAAAAGAGAAAAGAAGAGGGAATGGAGAAGAAGAGAAAAGAGAAAAGAAGAGAAAAGATAAAAGAGAATAAAAGAGAAAAGGGAACAGAGGAAAGAAGACAAAAGAGAACAGAAGAGAATAGAGAAAAGAGACAAGAAGAAAAAAGAAGATAGAAGAAGAGAAAAGAGAACAGAAGAAAATAGAGAAAAGAGAAAAGCGAACAGAAGATAAAAGAAGAGAAAAGAATAGAGAAAAGAAGAGAATTGAAAAAAGAGAAATGGGAAAAGATAGGAAAAGGGAAAAGAGAAAAGAACAGAAAAGAGAAAAGGGAAAAGTGAATAGAAGAGAAAAGAATAGAAAAGAGAAAAGAGAAAAGTCGAGAAAAGAGAAAAGAAAGGAAATGGGAAAAGAGAAAAGAAGAGAAAAGAGAAAAGAAGAGAAAAGGAAAAAGAAGAGAAAAGGGAAAAGAGAAAAGAAGAGAAAAGAGAAAAGAGAAAAAAGAAAAGAGAAAAGAAAAGAGAAAAGAGAAAAGAACAGTGAAAAGAGAAAAGAAGAGAAAAGAAATGAATAGACGAGAAAAGAGAAAAGAAGAGAAAAGAAATTAAAAGAAGAGAAAAGAGAAAAGAAGAGAAAAGAAGAGAAAAGAAGAGAAAAGAGAAAAGAAGAGAGAAGAAGAGAAAAGAAGAGGATAGAGAAAATAGAAAACAAGAGAATAGAAGAGAATAGAGAAAATAGAAAAGAAGAGGATATAGAAAAGAGAAAAGAAGAGTAAAGAGAAAAGAGATAAGAAGAGAAAAGAGAAAAGAAGTGAAAAGAGAAAATAGACAAGAGAAAAGAAGAGAAAATGGAAAAGAGATAAGAAGAGAATAGAGAAAGAGAAAAGAAGAGAAACGAGAAATGAGAAAAGAGAAAAGAAGAGGGAATGGAGAAGAAGAGAAAAGAGAAAAGAAGAGAAAAGATAAAAGAGAATAAAAGAGAAAAGGGAACAGAGGAAAGAAGACAAAAGAGAACAGAAGAGAATAGAGAAAAGAGACAAGAAGAAAAAAGAAGATAGAAGAAGAGAAAAGAGAACAGAAGAAAATAGAGAAAAGAGAAAAGCGAACAGAAGATAAAAGAAGAGAAAAGAATAGAGAAAAGAAGAGAATTGAAAAAAGAGAAATGGGAAAAGAAGAGAAAAGGGAAAAGAGAAAAGAACAGAAAAGAGAAAAGGGAAAAGTGAATAGAAGAGAAAAGAATAGAAAAGAGAAAAGAGAAAAGTCGAGAAAAGAGAAAAGAAAGGAAATGGGAAAAGAGAAAAGAAGAGAAAAGAGAAAAGAAGAGAAAAGGAAAAAGAAGAGAAAAGGGAAAAGAGAAAAGAAGAGAAAAGAGAAAAGAGAAAAAAGAAAAGAGAAAAGAAAAGAGAAAAGAGAAAAGAGAAATGTGATAAGAAGAGAAAAGAGAAAAGAGAAAAGAAGAGAAAAGATAAAAGAGAATAAAAGAGAAAAGGGAACAGAGGAAAGAAGACAAAAGAGAACAGAAGAGAATAGAGAAAAGAGAAATGTGATAAGAAGAGAAAAGAGAAAAGAGAAAAGAAGAGAAAAGAGAATAGAGAATAGAGAAAAGAGAAAAGAAGAGAAAAGAGAAAAGAGAAATGTGATAAGAAGCGAAAAGAGAAAAGGGAAAAGAAGAGAAAAGAGAATAGAGAATAGAGAAAAGAAGAGAAAAAGGAAAAGAGAAAAGAAGAGAAAAGGGAAAAGAGAAAAGAAGAGATAAGAACAGAAAAATGAAAAGAGAAAGGAAGAGAAAAGTGAAAAGCGAAAAGAGAATATATAGAGAAAAGAAGAGAATAGAAGAGAAAAGAGAAAAGAAGGGAAAAGAGAAAAGAAGAGAATAGAGAAATGAGGAAAGAGAAAAGAAGAGAAAAGAGAAAAGAAGAGAAACGGGAAAAGAGAAAAGAAGAGAAAGGGGACAAGAGGAAAGAAGAGAGAAGAATAGAAAAGAAGAGGATAGAGAAAAGAGAAAAGAAGAGAAAAGAGATATCAGAAAAGAAGAGGAAATAGAAAAGAGAAAAGAAGAGTAAAGAGAAAAGAGATAAGAAGAGAAAAGAGAAAAGAAGAGAAAATGGAAAAGAGGAAAGAAGAGGATAGAGAAAAGAGAAAAGAAGAGAAAAGAGAAAATAGAAAAGAAGAGGAAATAGAAAAGAGAAAAGAGAAAAGAAGAGTAAAGAGAAAAGAGATAAGAAGAGAAAAGAGAAAAGAAGAGAAAATGGAAAAGAGGAAAGAAGAGAAAAGAAGAGAAAAATGAAAAGAGAAAGGAATGGAAAAGTGAAAAGCGAAAAGAGAATGTATAGAGAAAAGAAGAGAATAGAAGAGAAAAGAAGAGAAAAGAGAAAAGAAGAGAATAGAGAAATGAGGAAAGAGAAAAGAAGAGAAAAGAAGAGAAAAGAGAAAAGAAGAGAAAAGGGAAAAGAGAAAAGAAGAGAAAGGGGACAAGAGAAAAGAAGAGAGAACAGAAAAGAAGAGGATAGAGAAAAGAGAAAACAAGAGAAAAGAAGAGAAAAGAGAAAATAGAAAAGAAGAGGAAATAGAAAAGAGACAAGAGAAAAGAAGAGTAAAGAGAAAAGAGATAAGAAGAGAAAAGAGAAAAGAAGTGAAAATGGAAAAGAGGAAAGAAGAGAAAAGAATAGAGGAGAAAAAAGAGACAAGAAGAGAAAGAGAAAAGAAGAGAAAAGTGAAATGAGAAATGAGAAAAGAAGAGGGACTGGAGAAGAAGAGAAAAGAGAAAAGAAGAGAAAAGATAAAAGAGAATAAAAGAGAAAAGGGAACAGAGGAAAGAAGACAAAAGAGAACAGAAGAGAATAGAGAAAAGAGACAAGAAGAAAAAAGAAGATAGAAGAAGAGAAAAGAGAACAGAAGAAAATAGAGAAAAGAGAAAAGCGAACAGAAGATAAAAGAAGAGAAAAGAATAGAGAAAAGAAGAGAATTGAAAAAAGAGAAATGGGAAAAGAAGAGAAAAGGGAAAAGAGAAAAGAACAGAAAAGAGAAAAGGGAAAAGTGAATAGAAGAGAAAAGAATAGAAAAGAGAAAAGAGAAAAGTCGAGAAAAGAGAAAAGAAAGGAAATGGGAAAAGAGAAAAGAAGAGAAAAGAAGAGAAAAGGAAAAAGAAGAGAAAAGGGAAAAGAGAAAAGAAGAGAAAAGAGAAAAGAGAAAAAAGAAAAGAGAAAAGAAAAGAGAAAAGAACAGTGAAAAGAGAAAAGAAGAGAAAAGAAATGAATAGACGAGAAAAGAGAAAAGAAGAGAAAAGAAATTAAAAGAAGAGAAAAGAGAAAAGAAGAGAAAAGAAGAGAAAAGAGAAAAGAAGAGAGAAGAAGAGAAAAGAAGAGGATAGAGAAAATAGAAAACAAGAGAATAGAAGAGAATAGAGAAAATAGAAAAGAAGAGGAAATAGAAAAGAGAAAAGAAGAGTAAAGAGAAAAGAGTTAAGAAGAGAAAAGAGAAAAGAAGTGAAAAGAGAAAATAGACAAGAGAAAAGAAGAGAAAATGGAAAAGAGATAAGAAGAGAATAGAGAAAGAGAAAAGAAGAGAAACGAGAAATGAGAAAAGAGAAAAGAAGAGGGAATGGAGAAGAAGAGAAAAGAGAAAAGAAGAGAAAAGATAAAAGAGAATAAAAGAGAAAAGGGAACAGAGGAAAGAAGACAAAAGAGAACAGAAGAGAATAGAGAAAAGAGACAAGAAGAAAAAAGAAGATAGAAGAAGAGAAAAGAGAACAGAAGAAAATAGAGAAAAGAGAAAAGCGAACAGAAGATAAAAGAAGAGAAAAGAATAGAGAAAAGAAGAGAATTGAAAAAAGAGAAATGGGAAAAGATAGGAAAAGGGAAAAGAGAAAAGAACAGAAAAGAGAAAAGGGAAAAGTGAATAGAAGAGAAAAGAATAGAAAAGAGAAAAGAGAAAAGTCGAGAAAAGAGAAAAGAAAGGAAATGGGAAAAGAGAAAAGAAGAGAAAAGAGAAAAGAAGAGAAAAGGAAAAAGAAGAGAAAAGGGAAAAGAGAAAAGAAGAGAAAAGAGAAAAGAGAAAAAAGAAAAGAGAAAAGAAAAGAGAAAAGAGAAAAGAACAGTGAAAAGAGAAAAGAAGAGAAAAGAAATGAATAGACGAGAAAAGAGAAAAGAAGAGAAAAGAAATTAAAAGAAGAGAAAAGAGAAAAGAAGAGAAAAGAAGAGAAAAGAAGAGAAAAGAGAAAAGAAGAGAGAAGAAGAGAAAAGAAGAGGATAGAGAAAATAGAAAACAAGAGAATAGAAGAGAATAGAGAAAATAGAAAAGAAGAGGATATAGAAAAGAGAAAAGAAGAGTAAAGAGAAAAGAGATAAGAAGAGAAAAGAGAAAAGAAGTGAAAAGAGAAAATAGACAAGAGAAAAGAAGAGAAAATGGAAAAGAGATAAGAAGAGAATAGAGAAAGAGAAAAGAAGAGAAACGTGAAATGAGAGAAGAGAAAAGAAGAGGGAATGGAGAAGAAGAGAAAAGAGAAAAGAAGAGAAAAGATAAAAGAGAATAAAAGAGAAAAGGGAACAGAGGAAAGAAGACAAAAGAGAACAGAAGAGAATAGAGAAAAGAGAAATGTGATAAGAAGAGTAAAGAGAAAAGAGAAAAGAAGAGAAAAGAGAATAGAGAATAGAGAAAAGAAGAGAAAAGGGAAAAGAAGAGAAAAGAGAAAAGAGAAATGTGATAAGAAGAGAAAAGAGAAAAGAGAAAAGAAGAGAAAAGAGAATAGAGAATAGAGAAAAGAAGAGAAAAGGGAAAAGAGAAAAGAAGAGAAAAGAGAAAAGAGAAAAAAGAAAAGAGAAAAGAATAGAAAAGACAAAGGAGAAAAGAACAGTGAAAAGAGAAAAGGAGAGAAAATAAATGAAAAGAAGCGAAAAGCGAAAAGAAGAGAAAAGAAGAGAAAAGAGAAGAGAAAAAAGTGAAAAGAGTAAAGAAGAGAAAAGAAGAGAAATGAGAAAAGAAGAGAAAGGGGACAAGAGGAAAGAAGAGAGAAGAAGAGAAAAGAAGAGGATAGAGAAAAGAGAAAAGAAGAGAAAAGAGATATTAGAAAAGAAGAGGAAATAGAAAAGAGAAAAGAAGAGTAAAGAGAAAAGAGATAAGAAGAGAAAAGAGAAAAGAAGAGAAAATGGAAAAGAGGAAAGAAGAGGATAGAGAAAAGAGAAAAGAAGAGAAAAGAGAAAATAGAAAAGAAGAGGAAATGGAAAAGAGAAAAGAGAAAAGAAGTGTAAAGAGAAAAGAGATAAGAAGAGAAAAGAGAAAAGAAGAGAAAATGTAAAAGACGAAAGAAGAGAAAAGAAGAGAAAAATGAAAAGAGAAAGGAATGGAAAAGTGAAAAGCGAAAAGAGAATATATAGAGAAAAGAAGAGAATAGAAGAGAAAAGAAGAGAAAAGAGAAAAGAAGAGAATAGAGAAATGAGGAAAGAGAAAAGAAGAGAAAAGACGAGAAAAGTGAAAAGAAGAGAAAAGGGAATAGAGAAAAGAAGAGAAAGGGGACAAGAGAAAAGAAGAGAGAACAGAAAAGAAGAGGATAGAGAAAAGAGAAAACAAGAGAAAAGAAGAGAAAAGAGAAAATAGAAAAGAAGAGGAAATAGAAAAGAGACAAGAGAAAAGAAAGAGTAAAGAGAAAAGAGATAAGAAGAGAAAAGAGAAAAGAAGTGAAAATGGAAAAGAGGAAAGAAGAGAAAAGAATAGAGGAGAAAAAAGAGACAAGAAGAGAAAGAGAAAAGAAGAGAAAAGTGAAATGAGAAATGAGAAAAGAAGAGGGACTGGAGAAGAAGAGAAAAGAGAAAAGAAGAGAAAAGATAAAAGAGAATAAAAGAGAAAAGGGAACAGAGGAAAGAAGACAAAAGAGAACAGAAGAGAATAGAGAAAAGAGACAAGAAGAAAAAAGAAGATAGAAGAAGAGAAAAGAGAACAGAAGAAAATAGAGAAAAGAGAAAAGCGAACAGAAGATAAAAGAAGAGAAAAGAATAGAGAAAAGAAGAGAATTGAAAAAAGAGAAATGGGAAAAGAAGAGAAAAGGGAAAAGAGAAAAGAACAGAAAAGAGAAAAGGGAAAAGTGAATAGAAGAGAAAAGAATAGAAAAGAGAAAAGAGAAAAGTCGAGAAAAGAGAAAAGAAAGGAAATGGGAAAAGAGAAAAGAAGAGAAAAGAGAAAAGAAGAGAAAAGGAAAAGAAGAGAAAAGGGAAAAGAGAAAAGAAGAGAAAAGAGAAAAGAGAAAAAAGAAAAGAGAAAAGAAAAGAGAAAAGAGAAAAGAACAGTGAAAAGAGAAAAGAAGAGAAAAGAAATGAATAGACGAGAAACGAGAAAAGAAGAGAAAAGAAATTAAAAGAAGAGAAAAGAGAAAAGAAGAGAAAAGAAGAGAAAAGAAGAGAAAAGAGAAAAGAAGAGAAAAGAAGAGAAAAGAGAAAAGAAGAGAGAAGAAGAGAAAAGAAGAGGATAGAGAAAATAGAAAACAAGAGAATAGAAGAGAATAGAGAAAATAGAAAAGAAGAGGATATAGAAAAGAGAAAAGAAGAGTAAAGAGAAAAGAGTTAAGAAGAGAAAAGAGAAAAGAAGTGAAAAGAGAAAATAGACAAGAGAAAAGAAGAGAAAATGGAAAAGAGATAAGAAGAGAATAGAGAAAGAGAAAAGAAGAGAAACGAGAAATGAGAAAAGAGAAAAGAAGAGGGAATGGAGAAGAAGAGAAAAGAGAAAAAAGAAAAGAGAAATGAAAAGAGAAAAGAGAAAAGAACAGTGAAAAGAGAAAAGAAGAGAAAAGAAATGAATAGACGAGAAAAGAGAAAAGAAGAGAAAAGAAATTAAAAGAAGAGAAAAGAGAAAAGAAGAGAAAAGAAGAGAAAAGAAGAGAAAAGAGAAAAGAAGAGAAAAGAAGAGAAAAGAGAAAAGAAGAGAGAAGAAGAGAAAAGAAGAGGATAGAGAAATAGAAAACAAGAGAATAGAAGAGAATAGTGAAAATAGAAAAGAAGAGGATATAGAAAAGAGAAAAGAAGAGTAAAGAGAAAAGAGATAAGAAGAGAAAAGAGAAAAGAAGTGAAAAGAGAAAATAGACAAGAGAAAAGAAGAGAAAATGGAAAAGAGATAAGAAGAGAATAGAGAAAGAGAAAAGAAGAGAAAAGAGAAATGAGAAAAGAGAAAAGAAGAGGGAATGGAGAAGAAGAGAAATGAGAAAAGAAGAGAAAAGATAAAAGAGAATAAAAGAGAAAAGGGAACAGAGGAAAGAAGACAAAAGAGAACAGAAGAGAATAGAGAAAAGAGAAATGTGATAAGAAGAGAAAAGAGAAAAGAGAAAAGAAGAGAAAAGAGAATAGAGAATAGAGAAAAGAAGAGAAAAGGAAAAGAAGAGAAAAGAGAAAAGAGAAATGTGATAAGAAGAGAAAAGAGAAAAGAGAAAAGAAGAGAAAAGAGAATAGAGAATAGAGAAAAGAAGAGAAAAGGGAAAAGAGAAAAGATGAGAAAAGAGAAAAGAGAAAAAAGAAAAGAGAAAAGAATAGAAAAGACAAAGGAGAAAAGAACAGTGAAAAGAGAAAAGGAGAGAAAATAAATGAAAAGAAGCGAAAAGCGAAAAGAAGAGAAAAGAAGAGAAAAGAGAAGAGAAAAAAGTGAAAAGAGTAAAGAAGAGAAAAGAAGAGAAATGAGAAAAGAAGAGAAAAGAGAAAAGAGAAATGTGATAAGAAGCGAAAAGAGAAAAGAGAAAAGAAGAGAAAAGAGAATAGAGAATAGAGAAAAGAAGAGAAAAGGGAAAAGAGAAAAGAAGAGAAAAGGGAAAAGAGAAAAGAAGAGATAAGAACAGAAAAATGAAAAGCGAAAGGAAGAGAAAAGTGAAAAGCGAAAAGAGAATATATAGAGAAAAGAAGAGAATAGAAGAGAAAAGAGAAAAGAAGGGAAAAGAGAAAAGACGAGAATAGAGAAATGAGGAAAGAGAAAAGAAGAGAAAAGAGAAAAGAAGAGAAAAGAAGAGAAAAGAAGAGAAAAGAGAAAAGAAGAGAAAAGAAGAGAAAAGAGAAAAGAAGAGAGAAGAAGAGAAAAGAAGAGGATAGAGAAAATAGAAAACAAGAGAATAGAAGAGAATAGAGAAAATAGAAAAGAAGAGGATATAGAAAAGAGAAAAGAAGAGTAAAGAGAAAAGAGATAAGAGAAAAGAGAAAAGAAGTGAAAAGAGAAAATAGACAAGAGAAAAGAAGAGAAAATGGAAAAGAGATAAGAAGAGAATAGAGAAAGAGAAAAGAAGAGAAACGAGAAATGAGAAAAGAGAAAAGAAGAGGGAATGGAGAAGAAGAGAAAAGAGAAAAGAAGAGAAAAGATAAAAGAGAATAAAAGAGAAAAGGGAACAGAGGAAAGAAGACAAAAGAGAACAGAAGAGAATAGAGAAAAGAGAAATGTGATAAGAAGAGAATAGAGAAAAGAGAAAAGAAGAGAAAAGAGAAAAGAGAAATGTGATCAGAAGCGAAAAGAGAAAAGAGAAAAGAAGAGAAAAGAGAATAGAGAATAGAGAAAAGAAGAGAAAAAGGAAAAGAGAAAAGAAGAGAAAAGGGAAAAGAGAAAAGAAGAGATAAGAACAGAAAAATGAAAAGAGAAAGGAAGAGAAAAGTGAAAAGCGAAAAGAGAATATATAGAGAAAAGAAGAGAATAGAAGAGAAAAGAGAAAAGAAGGGAAAAGAGAAAAGAAGAGAATAGAGAAATGAGGAAAGAGAAAAGAAGAGAAAAGAGAAAAGAAGAGAAACGGGAAAAGAGAAAAGAAGAGAAAGGGGACAAGAGGAAAGAAGAGAGAAGAAGAGAAAAGAAGAGCATAGAGAAAAGAGAAAAGAAGAGAAAAGAGATATTAGAAAAGAAGAGGAAATAGAAAAGAGAAAAGAAGAGTAAAGAGAAAAGAGATAAGAAGAGAAAAGAGAAAAGAAGAGAAAATGGAAAAGAGGAAAGAAGAGGATAGAGATAAGAGAAAAGAAGAGAAAAGAGAAAATAGAAAAGAAGAGGAAATAGAAAAGAGAAAAGAGAAAAGAAGAGTAAAGAGAAAAGAGATAAGAAGAGAAAAGAGAAAAGAAGAGAAAATGGAAAAGACGAAAGAAGAGAAAAGAAGAGAAAAATGAAAAGAGAAAGGAATGGAAAAGTGAAAAGCGAAAAGAGAATGTATAGAGAAAAGAAGAGAATAGAAGAGAAAAGAAGAGAAAAGAGAAAAGAAGAGAATAGAGAAATGAGGAAAGAGAAAAGAAGAGAAAAGAAGAGAAAAGAGAAAAGAAGAGATAAAGGGAAAAGAGAAAAGAAGAGAAAGGGGACAAGAGAAAAGAAGAGAGAACAGAAAAGAAGAGGATAGAGAAAAGAGAAAACAAGAGAAAAGAAGAGAAAAGAGAAAATAGAAAAGAAGAGGAAATAGAAAAGAGACAAGAGAAAAGAAGAGTAAAGAGAAAAGAGATAAGAAGAGAAAAGAGAAAAGAAGTGAAAATGGAAAAGAGGAAAGAAGAGAAAAGAATAGAGGAGAAAAAAGAGACAAGAAGAGAAAGAGAAAAGAAGAGAAAAGTGAAATGAGAAATAAGAAAAGAAGAGGGACTGGAGAAGAAGAGAAAAGAGAAAAGAAGAGAAAAGATAAAAGAGAATAAAAGAGAAAAGGGAACAGAGGAAAGAAGACAAAAGAGAACAGAAGAGAATAGAGAAAAGAGACAAGAAGAAAAAAGAAGATAGAAGAAGAGAAAAGAGAACAGAAGAAAATAGAGAAAAGAGAAAAGCGAACAGAAGATAAAAGAAGAGAAAAGAATAGAGAAAAGAAGAGAATTGAAAAAAGAGAAATAGGAAAAGAAGAGAAAAGGGAAAAGAGAAAAGAACAGAAAAGAGAAAAGGGAAAAGTGAATAGAAGAGAAAAGAATAGAAAAGAGAAAAGAGAAAAGTCGAGAAAAGAGAAAAGAAAGGAAATGGGAAAAGAGAAAAGAAGAGAAAAGAAGAGAAAAGGAAACAGAAGAGAAAAGGGAAAAGAGAAAAGAAGAGAAAAGAGAAAAGAGAAAAAAGAAAAGAGAAAAGAAAAGAGAAAAGAGAAAAGAACAGTGAAAAGAGAAAAGAAGAGAAAAGAAATGAATAGACGAGAAACGAGAAAAGAAGAGAAAAGAAATTAAAAGAAGAGAAAAGAGAAAAGAAGAGAAAAGAAGAGAAAAGAAGAGAAAAGAGAAAAGAAGAGAAAAGAAGAGAAAAGAGAAAAGAAGAGAGAAGAAGAGAAAAGAAGAGGATAGAGAAAATAGAAAACAAGAGAATAGAAGAGAATAGAGAAAATAGAAAAGAAGAGGATATAGAAAAGAGAAAAGAAGAGTAAAGAGAAAAGAGTTAAGAAGAGAAAAGAGAAAAGAAGTGAAAAGAGAAAATAGACAAGAGAAAAGAAGAGAAAATGGAAAAGAGATAAGAAGAGAATAGAGAAAGAGAAAAGAAGAGAAACGAGAAATGAGAAAAGAGAAAAGAAGAGGGAATGGAGAAGAAGAGAAAAGAGAAAAGAAGAGAAAAGATAAAAGAGAATAAAAGAGAAAAGGGAACAGAGGAAAGAAGACAAAAGAGAACAGAAGAGAATAGAGAAAAGAGACAAGAAGAAAAAAGAAGATAGAAGAAGAGAAAAGAGAACAGAAGAAAATAGAGAAAAGAGAAAAGCGAACAGAAGATAAAAGAAGAGGAAAGAATAGAGAAAAGAAGAGAATTGAAAAAAGAGAAATGGGAAAAGAAGAGAAAAGGGAAAAGAGAAAAGAACAGAAAAGAGAAAAGGGAAAAGTGAATAGAAGAGAAAAGAATAGAAAAGAGAAAAGAGAAAAGTCGAGAAAAGAGAAAAGAAAGGAAATGGGAAAAGAGAAAAGAAGAGAAAAGAGAAAAGAAGAGAAAAGGAAAAAGAAGAGAAAAGGGAAAAGAGAAAAGAAGAGAAAAGAGAAAAGAGAAAAAAGAAAAGAGAAATGAAAAGAGAAAAGAGAAAAGAACAGTGAAAAGAGAAAAGAAGAGAAAAGAAATGAATAGACGAGAAAAGAGAAAAGAAGAGAAAAGAAATTAAAAGAAGAGAAAAGAGAAAAGAAGAGAAAAGAAGAGAAAAGAAGAGAAAAGAGAAAAGAAGAGAAAAGAAGAGAAAAGAGAAATGAAGAGAGAAGAAGAGAAAAGAAGAGGATAGAGAAATAGAAAACAAGAGAATAGAAGAGAATAGTGAAAATAGAAAAGAAGAGGATATAGAAAAGAGAAAAGAAGAGTAAAGAGAAAAGAGATAAGAAGAGAAAAGAGAAAAGAAGTGAAAAGAGAAAATAGACAAGAGAAAAGAAGAGAAAATGGAAAAGAGATAAGAAGAGAATAGAGAAAGAGAAAAGAAGAGAAAAGAGAAATGAGAAAAGAGAAAAGAAGAGGGAATGGAGAAGAAGAGAAATGAGAAAAGAAGAGAAAAGATAAAAGAGAATAAAAGAGAAAAGGGAACAGAGGAAAGAAGACAAAAGAGAACAGAAGAGAATAGAGAAAAGAGAAATGTGATAAGAAGAGAAAAGAGAAAAGAGAAAAGAAGAGAAAAGAGAATAGAGAATAGAGAAAAGAAGAGAAAAGGGAAAAGAAGAGAAAAGAGAAAAGAGAAATGTGATAAGAAGAGAAAAGAGAAAAGAGAAAAGAAGAGAAAAGAGAATAGAGAATAGAGAAAAGAAGAGAAAAGGGAAAAGAGAAAAGATGAGAAAAGAGAAAAGAGAAAAAAGAAAAGAGAAAAGAATAGAAAAGACAAAGGAGAAAAGAACAGTGAAAAGAGAAAAGGAGAGAAAATAAATGAAAAGAAGCGAAAAGCGAAAAGAAGAGAAAAGAAGAGAAAAGAGAAGAGAAAAAAGTGAAAAGAGTAAAGAAGAGAAAAGAAGAGAAATGAGAAAAGAAGAGAAAAGAGAAAAGAGAAATGTGATAAGAAGCGAAAAGAGAAAAGAGAAAAGAAGAGAAAAGAGAATAGAGAATAGAGAAAAGAAGAGAAAAGGGAAAAGAGAAAAGAAGAGAAAAGGGAAAAGAGAAAAGAAGAGATAAGAACAGAAAAATGAAAAGCGAAAGGACGAGAAAAGTGAAAAGCGAAAAGAGAATATATAGAGAAAAGAAGAGAATAGAAGAGAAAAGAGAAAAGAAGGGAAAAGAGAAAAGAAGAGAATAGAGAAATGAGGAAAGAAAAAAGAAGAGAAAAGAGAAAAGAAGAGAAAAGAAGAGAAAAGAAGAGAAAAGAGAAAAGAAGAGAAAAGAAGAGAAAAGAGAAAAGAAGAGAGAAGAAGAGAAAAGAAGAGGATAGAGAAAATAGAAAACAAGAGAATAGAAGAGAATAGAGAAAATAGAAAAGAAGAGGATATAGAAAAGAGAAAAGAAGAGTAAAGAGAAAAGAGATAAGAAGAGAAAAGAGAAAAGAAGTGAAAAGAGAAAATAGACAAGAGAAAAGAAGAGAAAATGGAAAAGAGATAAGAAGAGAATAGAGAAAGAGAAAAGAAGAGAAACGAGAAATGAGAAAAGAGAAAAGAAGAGGGAATGGAGAAGAAGAGAAAAGAGAAAAGAAGAGAAAAGATAAAAGAGAATAAAAGAGAAAAGGGAACAGAGGAAAGAAGACAAAAGAGAACAGAAGAGAATAGAGAAAAGAGAAATGTGATAAGAAGAGAAAAGAGAAAAGAGAAAAGAAGAGAAAAGAGAATAGAGAATAGAGAAAAGAGAAAAGAAGAGAAAAGAGAAAAGAGAAATGTGATAAGAAGCGAAAAGAGAAAAGGGAAAAGAAGAGAAAAGAGAATAGAGAATAGAGAAAAGAAGAGAAAAAGGAAAAGAGAAAAGAAGAGAAAAGGGAAAAGAGAAAAGAAGAGAAAGGGGACAAGAGAAAAGAAGAGAGAACAGAAAAGAAGAGGATAGAGAAAAGAGAAAACAAGAGAAAAGAAGAGAAAAGAGAAAATAGAAAAGAAGAGGAAATAGAAAAGAGACAAGAGAAAAGAAGAGTAAAGAGAAAAGAGATAAGAAGAGAAAAGAGAAAAGAAGTGAAAATGGAAAAGAGGAAAGAAGAGAAAAGAATAGAGGAGAAAAAAGAGACAAGAAGAGAAAGAGAAAAGAAGAGAAAAGTGAAATGAGAAATGAGAAAAGAAGAGGGACTGGAGAAGAAGAGAAAAGAGAAAAGAAGAGAAAAGATAAAAGAGAATAAAAGAGAAAAGGGAACAGAGGAAAGAAGACAAAAGAGAACAGAAGAGAATAGAGAAAAGAGACAAGAAGAAAAAAGAAGATAGAAGAAGAGAAAAGAGAACAGAAGAAAATAGAGAAAACAGAAAAGCGAACAGAAGATAAAAGAAGAGAAAAGAATAGAGAAAAGAAGAGAATTGAAAAAAGAGAAATGGGAAAAGAAGAGAAAAGGGAAAAGAGAAAAGAACAGAAAAGAGAAAAGGGAAAAGTGAATAGAAGAGAAAAGAATAGAAAAGAGAAAAGAGAAAAGTCGAGAAAAGAGAAAAGAAAGGAAATGGGAAAAGAGAAAAGAAGAGAAAAGAAGAGAAAAGGAAAAAGAAGAGAAAAGGGAAAAGAGAAAAGAAGAGAAAAGAGAAAAGAGAAAAAAGAAAAGAGAAAAGAAAAGAGAAAAGAGAAAAGAACAGTGAAAAGAGAAAAGAAGAGAAAAGAAATGAATAGACGAGAAACGAGAAAAGAAGAGAAAAGAAATTAAAAGAAGAGAAAAGAGAAAAGAAGAGAAAAGAAGAGAAAAGAAGAGAAAAGAGAAAAGAAGAGAAAAGAAGAGAAAAGAGAAAAGAAGAGAGAAGAAGAGAAAAGAAGAGGATAGAGAAAATAGAAAACAAGAGAATAGAAGAGAATAGAGAAAATAGAAAAGAAGAGGATATAGAAAAGAGAAAAGAAGAGTAAAGAGAAAAGAGTTAAGAAGAGAAAAGAGAAAAGAAGTGAAAAGAGAAAATAGACAAGAGAAAAGAAGAGAAAATGGAAAAGAGATAAGAAGAGAATAGAGAAAGAGAAAAGAAGAGAAACGAGAAATGAGAAAAGAGAAAAGAAGAGGGAATGGAGAAGAAGAGAAAAGAGAAAAGAAGAGAAAAGATAAAAGAGAATAAAAGAGAAAAGGGAACAGAGGAAAGAAGACAAAAGAGAACAGAAGAGAATAGAGAAAAGAGACAAGAAGAAAAAAGAAGATAGAAGAAGAGAAAAGAGAACAGAAGAAAATAGAGAAAAGAGAAAAGCGAACAGAAGATAAAAGAAGAGAAAAGAATAGAGAAAAGAAGAGAATTGAAAAAAGAGAAATGGGAAAAGAAGAGAAAAGGGAAAAGAGAAAAGAACAGAAAAGAGAAAAGGGAAAAGTGAATAGAAGAGAAAAGAATAGAAAAGAGAAAAGAGAAAAGTCGAGAAAAGAGAAAAGAAAGGAAATGGGAAAAGAGAAAAGAAGAGAAAAGAGAAAAGAAGAGAAAAGGAAAAAGAAGAGAAAAGGGAAAAGAGAAAAGAAGAGAAAAGAGAAAAGAGAAAAAAGAAAAGAGAAATGAAAAGAGAAAAGAGAAAAGAACAGTGAAAAGAGAAAAGAAGAGAAAAGAAATGAATAGACGAGAAAAGAGAAAAGAAGAGAAAAGAAATTAAAAGAAAGGAAAAGAGAAAAGAAGAGAAAAGAAGAGAAAAGAAGAGAAAAGAGAAAAGAAGAGAAAAGAAGAGAAAAGAGAAAAGAAGAGAGAAGAAGAGAAAAGAAGAGGATAGAGAAATAGAAAACAAGAGAATAGAAGAGAATAGTGAAAATAGAAAAGAAGAGGATATAGAAAAGAGAAAAGAAGAGTAAAGAGAAAAGAGATAAGAAGAGAAAAGAGAAAAGAAGTGAAAAGAGAAAATAGACAAGAGAAAAGAAGAGAAAATGGAAAAGAGATAAGAAGAGAATAGAGAAAGAGAAAAGAAGAGAAAAGAGAAATGAGAAAAGAGAAAAGAAGAGGGAATGGAGAAGAGAAATGAGAAAAGAAGAGAAAAGATAAAAGAGAATAAAAGAGAAAAGGGAACAGAGGAAAGAAGACAAAAGAGAACAGAAGAGAATAGAGAAAAGAGAAATGTGATAAGAAGAGAAAAGAGAAAAGAGAAAAGAAGAGAAAAGAGAATAGAGAATAGAGAAAAGAAGAGAAAAGGGAAAAGAAGAGAAAAGAGAAAAGAGAAATGTGATAAGAAGAGAAAAGAGAAAAGAGAAAAGAAGAGAAAAGAGAATAGAGAATAGAGAAAAGAAGAGAAAAGGGAAAAGAGAAAAGATGAGAAAAGAGAAAAGAGAAAAAAGAAAAGAGAAAAGAATAGAAAAGACAAAGGAGAAAAGAACAGTGAAAAGAGAAAAGGAGAGAAAATAAATGAAAAGAAGCGAAAAGCGAAAAGAAGAGAAAAGAAGAGAAAAGAGAAGAGAAAAAAGTGAAAAGAGTAAAGAAGAGAAAAGAAGAGAAATGAGAAAAGAAGAGAAAAGAGAAAAGAGGAATGTGATAAGAAGCGAAAAGAGAAAAGAGAAAAGAAGAGAAAAGAGAATAGCGAATAGAGAAAAGAAGGGGAAAGGGAAAAGAGAAAAGAAGAGAAAAGGGAAAAGAGAAAAGAAGAGATAAGAACAGAAAAATGAAAAGAGAAAGGAAGAGAAAAGTGAAAAGCGAAAAGAGAATATATAGAGAAAAGAAGAGAATAGAAGAGAAAAGAGAAAAGAAGGGAAAAGAGAAAAGAAGAGAATAGAGAAATGAGGAAAGAGAAAAGAAGAGAAAAGAGAAAAGAAGAGAAAAGAAGAGAAAAGAAGAGAAAAGAGAAAAGAAGAGAAAAGAAGAGAAAAGAGAAAAGAAGAGAGAAGAAGAGAAAAGAAGAGGATAGAGAAAATAGAAAACAAGAGAATAGAAGAGAATAGAGAAAATAGAAAAGAAGAGGATATAGAAAAGAGAAAAGAAGAGTAAAGAGAAAAGAGATAAGAAGAGAAAAGAGAAAAGAAGTGAAAAGAGAAAATAGACAAGAGAAAAGAAGAGAAAATGGAAAAGAGATAAGAAGAGAATAGAGAAAGAGAAAAGAAGAGAAACGAGAAATGAGAAAAGAGAAAAGAAGAGGGAATGGAGAAGAAGAGAAAAGAGAAAAGAAGAGAAAAGATAAAAGAGAATAAAAGAGAAAAGGGAACAGAGGAAAGAAGACAAAAGAGAACAGAAGAGAATAGAGAAAATAGAAATGTGATAAGAAGAGAAAAGAGAAAAGAGAAAAGAAGAGAAAAGAGAATAGAGAATAGAGAAAAGAGAAAAGAAGAGAAAAGAGAAAAGAGAAATGTGATAAGAAGCGAAAAGAGAAAAGAGAAAAGAAGAGAAAAGAGAATAGAGAATAGAGAAAAGAAGAGAAAAAGGAAAAGAGAAAAGAAGAGAAAAGGGAAAAGAGAAAAGAAGAGATAAGAACAGAAAAATGAAAAGAGAAAGGAAGAGAAAAGTGAAAAGCGAAAAGAGAATATATAGAGAAAAGAAGAGAATAGAAGAGAAAAGAGAAAAGAAGGGAAAAGAGAAAAGAAGAGAATAGAGAAATGAGGAAAGAGAAAAGAAGAGAAAAGAGAAAAGAAGAGAAACGGGAAAAGAGAAAAGAAGAGAAAGGGGACAAGAGGAAAGAAGAGAGAAGAATAGAAAAGAAGAGGATAGAGAAAAGAGAAAAGAAGAGAAAAGAGATATTAGAAAAGAAGAGGAAATAGAAAAGAGAAAAGAAGAGTAAAGAGAAAAGAGATAAGAAGAGAAAAGAGAAAAGAAGAGAAAATGGAAAAGAGGAAAGAAGAGGATAGAGAAAAGAGAAAAGAAGAGAAAAGAGAAAATAGAAAAGAAGAGGAAATAGAAAAGAGAAAAGAGAAAAGAAGAGTAAAGAGAAAAGAGATAAGAAGAGAAAAGAGAAAAGAAGAGAAAATGGAAAAGACGAAAGAAGAGAAAAGAAGAGAAAAATGAAAAGAGAAAGGAATGGAAAAGTGAAAAGCGAAAAGAGAATGTATAGAGAAAAGAAGAGAATAGAAGAGAAAAGAAGAGAAAAGAGAAAAGAAGAGAATAGAGAAATGAGGAAAGAGAAAAGAAGAGAAAAGAAGAGAAAAGAGAAAAGAAGAGATAAAGGGAAAAGAGAAAAGAAGAGAAAGGGGACAAGAGAAAAGAAGAGAGAACAGAAAAGAAGAGGATAGAGAAAAGAGAAAACAAGAGAAAAGAAGAGAAAAGAGAAAATAGAAAAGAAGAGGAAATAGAAAAGAGACAAGAGAAAAGAAGAGTAAAGAGAAAAGAGATAAGAAGAGAAAAGAGAAAAGAAGTGAAAATGGAAAAGAGGAAAGAAGAGAAAAGAATAGAGGAGAAAAAAGAGACAAGAAGAGAAAGAGAAAAGAAGAGAAAAGTGAAATGAGAAATAAGAAAAGAAGAGGGACTGGAGAAGAAGAGAAAAGAGAAAAGAAGAGAAAAGATAAAAGAGAATAAAAGAGAAAAGGGAACAGAGGAAAGAAGACAAAAGAGAACAGAAGAGAATAGAGAAAAGAGACAAGAAGAAAAAAGAAGATAGAAGAAGAGAAAAGAGAACAGAAGAAAATAGAGAAAAGAGAAAAGCGAACAGAAGATAAAAGAAGAGAAAAGAATAGAGAAAAGAAGAGAATTGAAAAAAGAGAAATAGGAAAAGAAGAGAAAAGGGAAAAGAGAAAAGAACAGAAAAGAGAAAAGGGAAAAGTGAATAGAAGAGAAAAGAATAGAAAAGAGAAAAGAGAAAAGTCGAGAAAAGAGAAAAGAAAGGAAATGGGAAAAGAGAAAAGAAGAGAAAAGAAGAGAAAAGGAAACAGAAGAGAAAAGGGAAAAGAGAAAAGAAGAGAAAAGAGAAAAGAGAAAAAAGAAAAGAGAAAAGAAAAGAGAAAAGAGAAAAGAACAGTGAAAAGAGAAAAGAAGAGAAAAGAAATGAATAGACGAGAAACGAGAAAAGAAGAGAAAAGAAATTAAAAGAAGAGAAAAGAGAAAAGAAGAGAAAAGAAGAGAAAAGAAGAGAAAAGAGAAAAGAAGAGAAAAGAAGAGAAAAGAGAAAAGAAGAGAGAAGAAGAGAAAAGAAGAGGATAGAGAAAATAGAAAACAAGAGAATAGAAGAGAATAGAGAAAATAGAAAAGAAGAGGATATAGAAAAGAGAAAAGAAGAGTAAAGAGAAAAGAGTTAAGAAGAGAAAAGAGAAAAGAAGTGAAAAGAGAAAATAGACAAGAGAAAAGAAGAGAAAATGGAAAAGAGATAAGAAGAGAATAGAGAAAGAGAAAAGAAGAGAAACGAGAAATGATAAAAGAGAAAAGAAGAGGGAATGGAGAAGAAGAGAAAAGAGAAAAGAAGAGAAAAGATAAAAGAGAATAAAAGAGAAAAGGGAACAGAGGAAAGAAGACAAAAGAGAACAGAAGAGAATAGAGAAAAGAGACAAGAAGAAAAAAGAAGATAGAAGAAGAGAAAAGAGAACAGAAGAAAATAGAGAAAAGAGAAAAGCGAACAGAAGATAAAAGAAGAGGAAAGAATAGAGAAAAGAAGAGAATTGAAAAAAGAGAAATGGGAAAAGAAGAGAAAAGGGAAAAGAGAAAAGAACAGAAAAGAGAAAAGGGAAAAGTGAATAGAAGAGAAAAGAATAGAAAAGAGAAAAGAGAAAAGTCGAGAAAAGAGAAAAGAAAGGAAATGGGAAAAGAGAAAAGAAGAGAAAAGAGAAAAGAAGAGAAAAGGAAAAAGAAGAGAAAAGGGAAAAGAGAAAAGAAGAGAAAAGAGAAAAGAGAAAAAAGAAAAGAGAAATGAAAAGAGAAAAGAGAAAAGAACAGTGAAAAGAGAAAAGAAGAGAAAAGAAATGAATAGACGAGAAAAGAGAAAAGAAGAGAAAAGAAATTAAAAGAAGAGAAAAGAGAAAAGAAGAGAAAAGAAGAGAAAAGAAGAGAAAAGAGAAAAGAAGAGAAAAGAAGAGAAAAGAGAAATGAAGAGAGAAGAAGAGAAAAGAAGAGGATAGAGAAATAGAAAACAAGAGAATAGAAGAGAATAGTGAAAATAGAAAAGAAGAGGATATAGAAAAGAGAAAAGAAGAGTAAAGAGAAAAGAGATAAGAAGAGAAAAGAGAAAAGAAGTGAAAAGAGAAAATAGACAAGAGAAAAGAAGAGAAAATGGAAAAGAGATAAGAAGAGAATAGAGAAAGAGAAAAGAAGAGAAAAGAGAAATGAGAAAAGAGAAAAGAAGAGGGAATGGAGAAGAAGAGAAATGAGAAAAGAAGAGAAAAGATAAAAGAGAATAAAAGAGAAAAGGGAACAGAGGAAAGAAGACAAAAGAGAACAGAAGAGAATAGAGAAAAGAGAAATGTGATAAGAAGAGAAAAGAGAAAAGAGAAAAGAAGAGAAAAGAGAATAGAGAATAGAGAAAAGAAGAGAAAAGGGAAAAGAAGAGAAAAGAGAAAAGAGAAATGTGATAAGAAGAGAAAAGAGAAAAGAGAAAAGAAGAGAAAAGAGAATAGAGAATAGAGAAAAGAAGAGAAAAGGGAAAAGAGAAAAGATGAGAAAAGAGAAAAGAGAAAAAAGAAAAGAGAAAAGAATAGAAAAGACAAAGGAGAAAAGAACAGTGAAAAGAGAAAAGGAGAGAAAATAAATGAAAAGAAGCGAAAAGCGAAAAGAAGAGAAAAGAAGAGAAAAGAGAAGAGAAAAAAGTGAAAAGAGTAAAGAAGAGAAAAGAAGAGAAATGAGAAAAGAAGAGAAAAGAGAAAAGAGAAATGTGATAAGAAGCGAAAAGAGAAAAGAGAAAAGAAGAGAAAAGAGAATAGAGAATAGAGAAAAGAAGAGAAAAGGGAAAAGAGAAAAGAAGAGAAAAGGGAAAAGAGAAAAGAAGAGATAAGAACAGAAAAATGAAAAGCGAAAGGACGAGAAAAGTGAAAAGCGAAAAGAGAATATATAGAGAAAAGAAGAGAATAGAAGAGAAAAGAGAAAAGAAGGGAAAAGAGAAAAGAAGAGAATAGAGAAATGAGGAAAGAAAAAAGAAGAGAAAAGAGAAAAGAAGAGAAAAGAAGAGAAAAGAAGAGAAAAGAGAAAAGAAGAGAAAAGAAGAGAAAAGAGAAAAGAAGAGAGAAGAAGAGAAAAGAAGAGGATAGAGAAAATAGAAAACAAGAGAATAGAAGAGAATAGAGAAAATAGAAAAGAAGAGGATATAGAAAAGAGAAAAGAAGAGTAAAGAGAAAAGAGATAAGAAGAGAAAAGAGAAAAGAAGTGAAAAGAGAAAATAGACAAGAGAAAAGAAGAGAAAATGGAAAAGAGATAAGAAGAGAATAGAGAAAGAGAAAAGAAGAGAAACGAGAAATGAGAAAAGAGAAAAGAAGAGGGAATGGAGAAGAAGAGAAAAGAGAAAAGAAGAGAAAAGATAAAAGAGAATAAAAGAGAAAAGGGAACAGAGGAAAGAAGACAAAAGAGAACAGAAGAGAATAGAGAAAAGAGAAATGTGATAAGAAGAGAAAAGAGAAAAGAGAAAAGAAGAGAAAAGAGAATAGAGAATAGAGAAAAGAGAAAAGAAGAGAAAAGAGAAAAGAGAAATGTGATAAGAAGCGAAAAGAGAAAAGGGAAAAGAAGAGAAAAGAGAATAGAGAATAGAGAAAAGAAGAGAAAAAGGAAAAGAGAAAAGAAGAGAAAAGGGAAAAGAGAAAAGAAGAGAAAGGGGACAAGAGAAAAGAAGAGAGAACAGAAAAGAAGAGGATAGAGAAAAGAGAAAACAAGAGAAAAGAAGAGAAAAGAGAAAATAGAAAAGAAGAGGAAATAGAAAAGAGACAAGAGAAAAGAAGAGTAAAGAGAAAAGAGATAAGAAGAGAAAAGAGAAAAGAAGTGAAAATGGAAAAGAGGAAAGAAGAGAAAAGAATAGAGGAGAAAAAAGAGACAAGAAGAGAAAGAGAAAAGAAGAGAAAAGTGAAATGAGAAATAAGAAAAGAAGAGGGACTGGAGAAGAAGAGAAAAGAGAAAAGAAGAGAAAAGATAAAAGAGAATAAAAGAGAAAAGGGAACAGAGGAAAGAAGACAAAAGAGAACAGAAGAGAATAGAGAAAAGAGACAAGAAGAAAAAAGAAGATAGAAGAAGAGAAAAGAGAACAGAAGAAAATAGAGAAAAGAGAAAAGCGAACAGAAGATAAAAGAAGAGAAAAGAATAGAGAAAAGAAGAGAATTGAAAAAAGAGAAATAGGAAAAGAAGAGAAAAGGGAAAAGAGAAAAGAACAGAAAAGAGAAAAGGGAAAAGTGAATAGAAGAGAAAAGAATAGAAAAGAGAAAAGAGAAAAGTCGAGAAAAGAGAAAAGAAAGGAAATGGGAAAAGAGAAAAGAAGAGAAAAGAAGAGAAAAGGAAACAGAAGAGAAAAGGGAAAAGAGAAAAGAAGAGAAAAGAGAAAAGAGAAAAAAGAAAAGAGAAAAGAAAAGAGAAAAGAGAAAAGAACAGTGAAAAGAGAAAAGAAGAGAAAAGAAATGAATAGACGAGAAACGAGAAAAGAAGAGAAAAGAAATTAAAAGAAGAGAAAAGAGAAAAGAAGAGAAAAGAAGAGAAAAGAAGAGAAAAGAGAAAAGAAGAGAAAAGAAGAGAAAAGAGAAAAGAAGAGAGAAGAAGAGAAAAGAAGAGGATAGAGAAAATAGAAAACAAGAGAATAGAAGAGAATAGAGAAAATAGAAAAGAAGAGGATATAGAAAAGAGAAAAGAAGAGTAAAGAGAAAAGAGTTAAGAAGAGAAAAGAGAAAAGAAGTGAAAAGAGAAAATAGACAAGAGAAAAGAAGAGAAAATGGAAAAGAGATAAGAAGAGAATAGAGAAAGAGAAAAGAAGAGAAACGAGAAATGAGAAAAGAGAAAAGAAGAGGGAATGGAGAAGAAGAGAAAAGAGAAAAGAAGAGAAAAGATAAAAGAGAATAAAAGAGAAAAGGGAACAGAGGAAAGAAGACAAAAGAGAACAGAAGAGAATAGAGAAAAGAGACAAGAAGAAAAAAGAAGATAGAAGAAGAGAAAAGAGAACAGAAGAAAATAGAGAAAAGAGAAAAGCGAACAGAAGATAAAAGAAGAGGAAAGAATAGAGAAAAGAAGAGAATTGAAAAAAGAGAAATGGGAAAAGAAGAGAAAAGGGAAAAGAGAAAAGAACAGAAAAGAGAAAAGGGAAAAGTGAATAGAAGAGAAAAGAATAGAAAAGAGAAAAGAGAAAAGTCGAGAAAAGAGAAAAGAAAGGAAATGGGAAAAGAGAAAAGAAGAGAAAAGAGAAAAGAAGAGAAAAGGAAAAAGAAGAGAAAAGGGAAAAGAGAAAAGAAGAGAAAAGAGAAAAGAGAAAAAAGAAAAGAGAAATGAAAAGAGAAAAGAGAAAAGAACAGTGAAAAGAGAAAAGAAGAGAAAAGAAATGAATAGACGAGAAAAGAGAAAAGAAGAGAAAAGAAATTAAAAGAAGAGAAAAGAGAAAAGAAGAGAAAAGAAGAGAAAAGAAGAGAAAAGAGAAAAGAAGAGAAAAGAAGAGAAAAGAGAAAAGAAGAGAGAAGAAGAGAAAAGAAGAGGATAGAGAAATAGAAAACAAGAGAATAGAAGAGAATAGTGAAAATAGAAAAGAAGAGGATATAGAAAAGAGAAAAGAAGAGTAAAGAGAAAAGAGATAAGAAGAGAAAAGAGAAAAGAAGTGAAAAGAGAAAATAGACAAGAGAAAAGAAGAGAAAATGGAAAAGAGATAAGAAGAGAATAGAGAAAGAGAAAAGAAGAGAAAAGAGAAATGAGAAAAGAGAAAAGAAGAGGGAATGGAGAAGAAGAGAAATGAGAAAAGAAGAGAAAAGATAAAAGAGAATAAAAGAGAAAAGGGAACAGAGGAAAGAAGACAAAAGAGAACAGAAGAGAATAGAGAAAAGAGAAATGTGATAAGAAGAGAAAAGAGAAAAGAGAAAAGAAGAGAAAAGAGAATAGAGAATAGAGAAAAGAAGAGAAAAGGGAAAAGAAGAGAAAAGAGAAAAGAGAAATGTGATAAGAAGAGAAAAGAGAAAAGAGAAAAGAAGAGAAAAGAGAATAGAGAATAGAGAAAAGAAGAGAAAAGGGAAAAGAGAAAAGATGAGAAAAGAGAAAAGAGAAAAAAGAAAAGAGAAAAGAATAGAAAAGACAAAGGAGAAAAGAACAGTGAAAAGAGAAAAGGAGAGAAAATAAATGAAAAGAAGCGAAAAGCGAAAAGAAGAGAAAAGAAGAGAAAAGAGAAGAGAAAAAAGTGAAAAGAGTAAAGAAGAGAAAAGAAGAGAAATGAGAAAAGAAGAGAAAAGAGAAAAGAGAAATGTGATAAGAAGCGAAAAGAGAAAAGAGAAAAGAAGAGAAAAGAGAATAGAGAATAGAGAAAAGAAGAGAAAAGGGAAAAGAGAAAAGAAGAGAAAAGGGAAAAGAGAAAAGAAGAGATAAGAACAGAAAAATGAAAAGCGAAAGGACGAGAAAAGTGAAAAGCGAAAAGAGAATATATAGAGAAAAGAAGAGAATAGAAGAGAAAAGAGAAAAGAAGGGAAAAGAGAAAAGAAGAGAATAGAGAAATGAGGAAAGAAAAAAGAAGAGAAAAGAGAAAAGAAGAGAAAAGAAGAGAAAAGAAGAGAAAAGAGAAAAGAAGAGAAAAGAAGAGAAAAGAGAAAAGAAGAGAGAAGAAGAGAAAAGAAGAGGATAGAGAAAATAGAAAACAAGAGAATAGAAGAGAATAGAGAAAATAGAAAAGAAGAGGATATAGAAAAGAGAAAAGAAGAGTAAAGAGAAAAGAGATAAGAAGAGAAAAGAGAAAAGAAGTGAAAAGAGAAAATAGACAAGAGAAAAGAAGAGAAAATGGAAAAGAGATAAGAAGAGAATAGAGAAAGAGAAAAGAAGAGAAACGAGAAATGAGAAAAGAGAAAAGAAGAGGGAATGGAGAAGAAGAGAAAAGAGAAAAGAAGAGAAAAGATAAAAGAGAATAAAAGAGAAAAGGGAACAGAGGAAAGAAGACAAAAGAGAACAGAAGAGAATAGAGAAAAGAGAAATGTGATAAGAAGAGAAAAGAGAAAAGAGAAAAGAAGAGAAAAGAGAATAGAGAATAGAGAAAAGAGAAAAGAAGAGAAAAGAGAAAAGAGAAATGTGATAAGAAGCGAAAAGAGAAAAGGGAAAAGAAGAGAAAAGAGAATAGAGAATAGAGAAAAGAAGAGAAAAAGGAAAAGAGAAAAGAAGAGAAAAGGGAAAAGAGAAAAGAAGAGATAAGAACAGAAAAATGAAAAGAGAAAGGAAGAGAAAAGTGAAAAGCGAAAAGAGAATATATAGAGAAAAGAAGAGAATAGAAGAGAAAAGAGAAAAGAAGGGAAAAGAGAAAAGAAGAGAATAGAGAAATGAGGAAAGAGAAAAGAAGAGAAAAGAGAAAAGAAGAGAAACGGGAAAAGAGAAAAGAAGAGAAAGGGGACAAGAGGAAAGAAGAGAGAAGAATAGAAAAGAAGAGGATAGAGAAAAGAGAAAAGAAGAGAAAAGAGATATTAGAAAAGAAGAGGAAATAGAAAAGAGAAAAGAAGAGTAAAGAGAAAAGAGATAAGAAGAGAAAAGAGAAAAGAAGAGAAAATGGAAAAGAGGAAAGAAGAGGATAGAGAAAAGAGAAAAGAAGAGAAAAGAGAAAATAGAAAAGAAGAGGAAATAGAAAAGAGAAAAGAGAAAAGAAGAGTAAAGAGAAAAGAGATAAGAAGAGAAAAGAGAAAAGAAGAGAAAATGGAAAAGAGGAAAGAAGAGAAAAGAAGAGAAAAATGAAAAGAGAAAGGAATGGAAAAGTGAAAAGCGAAAAGAGAATGTATAGAGAAAAGAAGAGAATAGAAGAGAAAAGAAGAGAAAAGAGAAAAGAAGAGAATAGAGAAATGAGGAAAGAGAAAAGAAGAGAAAAGAAGAGAAAAGAGAAAAGAAGAGAAAAGGGAAAAGAGAAAAGAAGAGAAAGGGGACAAGAGAAAAGAAGAGAGAACAGAAAAGAAGAGGATAGAGAAAAGAGAAAACAAGAGAAAAGAAGAGAAAAGAGAAAATAGAAAAGAAGAGGAAATAGAAAAGAGACAAGAGAAAAGAAGAGTAAAGAGAAAAGAGATAAGAAGAGAAAAGAGAAAAGAAGTGAAAATGGAAAAGAGGAAAGAAGAGAAAAGAATAGAGGAGAAAAAAGAGACAAGAAGAGAAAGAGAAAAGAAGAGAAAAGTGAAATGAGAAATGAGAAAAGAAGAGGGACTGGAGAAGAAGAGAAAAGAGAAAAGAAGAGAAAAGATAAAAGAGAATAAAAGAGAAAAGGGAACAGAGGAAAGAAGACAAAAGAGAACAGAAGAGAATAGAGAAAAGAGACAAGAAGAAAAAAGAAGATAGAAGAAGAGAAAAGAGAACAGAAGAAAATAGAGAAAAGAGAAAAGCGAACAGAAGATAAAAGAAGAGAAAAGAATAGAGAAAAGAAGAGAATTGAAAAAAGAGAAATGGGAAAAGAAGAGAAAAGGGAAAAGAGAAAAGAACAGAAAAGAGAAAAGGGAAAAGTGAATAGAAGAGAAAAGAATAGAAAAGAGAAAAGAGAAAAGTCGAGAAAAGAGAAAAGAAAGGAAATGGGAAAAGAGAAAAGAAGAGAAAAGAAGAGAAAAGGAAAAAGAAGAGAAAAGGGAAAAGAGAAAAGAAGAGAAAAGAGAAAAGAGAAAAAAGAAAAGAGAAAAGAAAAGAGAAAAGAACAGTGAAAAGAAGAGAAAAGATAAAAGAGAATAAAAGAGAAAAGGGAACAGAGGAAAGAAGACAAAAGAGAACAGAAGAGAATAGAGAAAAGAGACAAGAAGAAAAAAGAAGATAGAAGAAGAGAAAAGAGAACAGAAGAAAATAGAGAAAAGAGAAAAGCGAACAGAAGATAAAAGAAGAGAAAAGAATAGAGAAAAGAAGAGAATTGAAAAAAGAGAAATGGGAAAAGAAGAGAAAAGGGAAAAGAGAAAAGAACAGAAAAGAGAAAAGGGAAAAGTGAATAGAAGAGAAAAGAATAGAAAAGAGAAAAGAGAAAAGTCGAGAAAAGAGAAAAGAAAGGAAATGGGAAAAGAGAAAAGAAGAGAAAAGAAGAGAAAAGGAAAAAGAAGAGAAAAGGGAAAAGAGAAAAGAAGAGAAAAGAGAAAAGAGAAAAAAGAAAAGAGAAAAGAAAAGAGAAAAGAACAGTGAAAAGAGAAAAGAAGAGAAAAGAAATGAATAGACGAGAAAAGAGAAAAGAAGAGAAAAGAAATTAAAAGAAGAGAAAAGAGAAAAGAAGAGAAAAGAAGAGAAAAGAGAAAAGAAGAGAGAAGAAGAGAAAAGAAGAGGATAGAGAAAATAGAAAACAAGAGAATAGAAGAGAATAGAGAAAATAGAAAAGAAGAGGAAATAGAAAAGAGAAAAGAAGAGTAAAGAGAAAAGAGTTAAGAAGAGAAAAGAGAAAAGAAGTGAAAAGAGAAAATAGACAAGAGAAAAGAAGAGAAAATGGAAAAGAGATAAGAAGAGAATAGAGAAAGAGAAAAGAAGAGAAACGAGAAATGAGAAAAGAGAAAAGAAGAGGGAATGGAGAAGAAGAGAAAAGAGAAAAGAAGAGAAAAGATAAAAGAGAATAAAAGAGAAAAGGGAACAGAGGAAAGAAGACAAAAGAGAACAGAAGAGAATAGAGAAAAGAGACAAGAAGAAAAAAGAAGATAGAAGAAGAGAAAAGAGAACAGAAGAAAATAGAGAAAAGAGAAAAGCGAACAGAAGATAAAAGAAGAGAAAAGAATAGAGAAAAGAAGAGAATTGAAAAAAGAGAAATGGGAAAAGATAGGAAAAGGGAAAAGAGAAAAGAACAGAAAAGAGAAAAGGGAAAAGTGAATAGAAGAGAAAAGAATAGAAAAGAGAAAAGAGAAAAGTCGAGAAAAGAGAAAAGAAAGGAAATGGGAAAAGAGAAAAGAAGAGAAAAGAGAAAAGAAGAGAAAAGGAAAAAGAAGAGAAAAGGGAAAAGAGAAAAGAAGAGAAAAGAGAAAAGAGAAAAAAGAAAAGAGAAAAGAAAAGAGAAAAGAGAAAAGAACAGTGAAAAGAGAAAAGAAGAGAAAAGAAATGAATAGACGAGAAAAGAGAAAAGAAGAGAAAAGAAATTAAAAGAAGAGAAAAGAGAAAAGAAGAGAAAAGAAGAGAAAAGAAGAGAAAAGAGAAAAGAAGAGAGAAGAAGAGAAAAGAAGAGGATAGAGAAAATAGAAAACAAGAGAATAGAAGAGAATAGAGAAAATAGAAAAGAAGAGGATATAGAAAAGAGAAAAGAAGAGTAAAGAGAAAAGAGATAAGAAGAGAAAAGAGAAAAGAAGTGAAAAGAGAAAATAGACAAGAGAAAAGAAGAGAAAATGGAAAAGAGATAAGAAGAGAATAGAGAAAGAGAAAAGAAGAGAAACGAGAAATGAGAAAAGAGAAAAGAAGAGAAAAGAAGAGAAAAGAGAAAAGAAGAGAGAAGAAGAGAAAAGAAGAGGATAGAGAAATAGAAAACAAGAGAATAGAAGAGAATAGTGAAAATAGAAAAGAAGAGGATATAGAAAAGAGAAAAGAAGAGTAAAGAGAAAAGAGATAAGAAGAGAAAAGAGAAAAGAAGTGAAAAGAGAAAATAGACAAGAGAAAAGAAGAGAAAATGGAAAAGAGATAAGAAGAGAATAGAGAAAGAGAAAAGAAGAGAAAAGAGAAATGAGAAAAGAGAAAAGAAGAGGGAATGGAGAAGAAGAGAAATGAGAAAAGAAGAGAAAAGATAAAAGAGAATAAAAGAGAAAAGGGAACAGAGGAAAGAAGACAAAAGAGAACAGAAGAGAATAGAGAAAAGAGAAATGTGATAAGAAGAGAAAAGAGAAAAGAGAAAAGAAGAGAAAAGAGAATAGAGAATAGAGAAAAGAAGAGAAAAGGGAAAAGAAGAGAAAAGAGAAAAGAGAAATGTGATAAGAAGAGAAAAGAGAAAAGAGAAAAGAAGAGAAAAGAGAATAGAGAATAGAGAAAAGAAGAGAAAAGGGAAAAGAGAAAAGATGAGAAAAGAGAAAAGAGAAAAAAGAAAAGAGAAAAGAATAGAAAAGACAAAGGAGAAAAGAACAGTGAAAAGAGAAAAGGAGAGAAAATAAATGAAAAGAAGCGAAAAGCGAAAAGAAGAGAAAAGAAGAGAAAAGAGAAGAGAAAAAAGTGAAAAGAGTAAAGAAGAGAAAAGAAGAGAAATGAGAAAAGAAGAGAAAAGAGAAAAGAGAAATGTGATAAGAAGCGAAAAGAGAAAAGAGAAAAGAAGAGAAAAGAGAATAGAGAATAGAGAAAAGAAGAGAAAAGGGAAAAGAGAAAAGAAGAGAAAAGGGAAAAGAGAAAAGAAGAGATAAGAACAGAAAAATGAAAAGCGAAAGGACGAGAAAAGTGAAAAGCGAAAAGAGAATATATAGAGAAAAGAAGAGAATAGAAGAGAAAAGAGAAAAGAAGGGAAAAGAGAAAAGAAGAGAATAGAGAAATGAGGAAAGAAAAAAGAAGAGAAAAGAGAAAAGAAGAGAAAAGAAGAGAAAAGAAGAGAAAAGAGAAAAGAAGAGAAAAGAAGAGAAAAGAGAAAAGAAGAGAGAAGAAGAGAAAAGAAGAGGATAGAGAAAATAGAAAACAAGAGAATAGAAGAGAATAGAGAAAATAGAAAAGAAGAGGATATAGAAAAGAGAAAAGAAGAGTAAAGAGAAAAGAGATAAGAAGAGAAAAGAGAAAAGAAGTGAAAAGAGAAAATAGACAAGAGAAAAGAAGAGAAAATGGAAAAGAGATAAGAAGAGAATAGAGAAAGAGAAAAGAAGAGAAACGAGAAATGAGAAAAGAGAAAAGAAGAGGGAATGGAGAAGAAGAGAAAAGAGAAAAGAAGAGAAAAGATAAAAGAGAATAAAAGAGAAAAGGGAACAGAGGAAAGAAGACAAAAGAGAACAGAAGAGAATAGAGAAAAGAGAAATGTGATAAGAAGAGAAAAGAGAAAAGAGAAAAGAAGAGAAAAGAGAATAGAGAATAGAGAAAAGAGAAAAGAAGAGAAAAGAGAAAAGAGAAATGTGATAAGAAGCGAAAAGAGAAAAGGGAAAAGAAGAGAAAAGAGAATAGAGAATAGAGAAAAGAAGAGAAAAAGGAAAAGAGAAAAGAAGAGAAAAGGGAAAAGAGAAAAGAAGAGATAAGAACAGAAAAATGAAAAGAGAAAGGAAGAGAAAAGTGAAAAGCGAAAAGAGAATATATAGAGAAAAGAAGAGAATAGAAGAGAAAAGAGAAAAGAAGGGAAAAGAGAAAAGAAGAGAATAGAGAAATGAGGAAAGAGAAAAGAAGAGAAAAGAGAAAAGAAGAGAAACGGGAAAAGAGAAAAGAAGAGAAAGGGGACAAGAGGAAAGAAGAGAGAAGAATAGAAAAGAAGAGGATAGAGAAAAGAGAAAAGAAGAGAAAAGAGATATTAGAAAAGAAGAGGAAATAGAAAAGAGAAAAGAAGAGTAAAGAGAAAAGAGATAAGAAGAGAAAAGAGAAAAGAAGAGAAAATGGAAAAGAGGAAAGAAGAGGATAGAGAAAAGAGAAAAGAAGAGAAAAGAGAAAATAGAAAAGAAGAGGAAATAGAAAAGAGAAAAGAGAAAAGAAGAGTAAAGAGAAAAGAGATAAGAAGAGAAAAGAGAAAAGAAGAGAAAATGGAAAAGAGGAAAGAAGAGAAAAGAAGAGAAAAATGAAAAGAGAAAGGAATGGAAAAGTGAAAAGCGAAAAGAGAATGTATAGAGAAAAGAAGAGAATAGAAGAGAAAAGAAGAGAAAAGAGAAAAGAAGAGAATAGAGAAATGAGGAAAGAGAAAAGAAGAGAAAAGAAGAGAAAAGAGAAAAGAAGAGAAAAGGGAAAAGAGAAAAGAAGAGAAAGGGGACAAGAGAAAAGAAGAGAGAACAGAAAAGAAGAGGATAGAGAAAAGAGAAAACAAGAGAAAAGAAGAGAAAAGAGAAAATAGAAAAGAAGAGGAAATAGAAAAGAGACAAGAGAAAAGAAGAG
Source organism: Chiloscyllium punctatum (assembly GCF_047496795.1). Taxonomy (NCBI): domain Eukaryota; kingdom Metazoa; phylum Chordata; class Chondrichthyes; order Orectolobiformes; family Hemiscylliidae; genus Chiloscyllium; species Chiloscyllium punctatum. The sequence continues at coordinate 71,990,123 of NC_092758.1, read as the reverse complement.
TAAAGAGAAAAGAGATAAGAAGAGAAAAGAGAAAAGAAGTGAAAATGGAAAAGAGGAAAGAAGAGAAAAGAATAGAGGAGAAAAAAGAGACAAGAAGAGAAAGAGAAAAGAAGAGAAAAGTGAAATGAGAAATGAGAAAAGAAGAGGGACTGGAGAAGAAGAGAAAAGAGAAAAGAAGAGAAAAGATAAAAGAGAATAAAAGAGAAAAGGGAACAGAGGAAAGAAGACAAAAGAGAACAGAAGAGAATAGAGAAAAGAGACAAGAAGAAAAAAGAAGATAGAAGAAGAGAAAAGAGAACAGAAGAAAATAGAGAAAAGAGAAAAGCGAACAGAAGATAAAAGAAGAGAAAAGAATAGAGAAAAGAAGAGAATTGAAAAAAGAGAAATGGGAAAAGAAGAGAAAAGGGAAAAGAGAAAAGAACAGAAAAGAGAAAAGGGAAAAGTGAATAGAAGAGAAAAGAATAGAAAAGAGAAAAGAGAAAAGTCGAGAAAAGAGAAAAGAAAGGAAATGGGAAAAGAGAAAAGAAGAGAAAAGAAGAGAAAAGGAAAAAGAAGAGAAAAGGGAAAAGAGAAAAGAAGAGAAAAGAGAAAAGAGAAAAAAGAAAAGAGAAAAGAAAAGAGAAAAGAACAGTGAAAAGAGAAAAGAAGAGAAAAGAAATGAATAGACGAGAAAAGAGAAAAGAAGAGAAAAGAAATTAAAAGAAGAGAAAAGAGAAAAGAAGAGAAAAGAAGAGAAAAGAGAAAAGAAGAGAGAAGAAGAGAAAAGAAGAGGATAGAGAAAATAGAAAACAAGAGAATAGAAGAGAATAGAGAAAATAGAAAAGAAGAGGAAATAGAAAAGAGAAAAGAAGAGTAAAGAGAAAAGAGTTAAGAAGAGAAAAGAGAAAAGAAGTGAAAAGAGAAAATAGACAAGAGAAAAGAAGAGAAAATGGAAAAGAGATAAGAAGAGAATAGAGAAAGAGAAAAGAAGAGAAACGAGAAATGAGAAAAGAGAAAAGAAGAGGGAATGGAGAAGAAGAGAAAAGAGAAAAGAAGAGAAAAGATAAAAGAGAATAAAAGAGAAAAGGGAACAGAGGAAAGAAGACAAAAGAGAACAGAAGAGAATAGAGAAAAGAGACAAGAAGAAAAAAGAAGATAGAAGAAGAGAAAAGAGAACAGAAGAAAATAGAGAAAAGAGAAAAGCGAACAGAAGATAAAAGAAGAGAAAAGAATAGAGAAAAGAAGAGAATTGAAAAAAGAGAAATGGGAAAAGATAGGAAAAGGGAAAAGAGAAAAGAACAGAAAAGAGAAAAGGGAAAAGTGAATAGAAGAGAAAAGAATAGAAAAGAGAAAAGAGAAAAGTCGAGAAAAGAGAAAAGAAAGGAAATGGGAAAAGAGAAAAGAAGAGAAAAGAGAAAAGAAGAGAAAAGGAAAAAGAAGAGAAAAGGGAAAAGAGAAAAGAAGAGAAAAGAGAAAAGAGAAAAAAGAAAAGAGAAAAGAAAAGAGAAAAGAGAAAAGAACAGTGAAAAGAGAAAAGAAGAGAAAAGAAATGAATAGACGAGAAAAGAGAAAAGAAGAGAAAAGAAATTAAAAGAAGAGAAAAGAGAAAAGAAGAGAAAAGAAGAGAAAAGAAGAGAAAAGAGAAAAGAAGAGAGAAGAAGAGAAAAGAAGAGGATAGAGAAAATAGAAAACAAGAGAATAGAAGAGAATAGAGAAAATAGAAAAGAAGAGGATATAGAAAAGAGAAAAGAAGAGTAAAGAGAAAAGAGATAAGAAGAGAAAAGAGAAAAGAAGTGAAAAGAGAAAATAGACAAGAGAAAAGAAGAGAAAATGGAAAAGAGATAAGAAGAGAATAGAGAAAGAGAAAAGAAGAGAAACGTGAAATGAGAGAAGAGAAAAGAAGAGGGAATGGAGAAGAAGAGAAAAGAGAAAAGAAGAGAAAAGATAAAAGAGAATAAAAGAGAAAAGGGAACAGAGGAAAGAAGACAAAAGAGAACAGAAGAGAATAGAGAAAAGAGAAATGTGATAAGAAGAGTAAAGAGAAAAGAGAAAAGAAGAGAAAAGAGAATAGAGAATAGAGAAAAGAAGAGAAAAGGGAAAAGAAGAGAAAAGAGAAAAGAGAAATGTGATAAGAAGAGAAAAGAGAAAAGAGAAAAGAAGAGAAAAGAGAATAGAGAATAGAGAAAAGAAGAGAAAAGGGAAAAGAGAAAAGAAGAGAAAAGAGAAAAGAGAAAAAAGAAAAGAGAAAAGAATAGAAAAGACAAAGGAGAAAAGAACAGTGAAAAGAGAAAAGGAGAGAAAATAAATGAAAAGAAGCGAAAAGCGAAAAGAAGAGAAAAGAAGAGAAAAGAGAAGAGAAAAAAGTGAAAAGAGTAAAGAAGAGAAAAGAAGAGAAATGAGAAAAGAAGAGAAAGGGGACAAGAGGAAAGAAGAGAGAAGAAGAGAAAAGAAGAGGATAGAGAAAAGAGAAAAGAAGAGAAAAGAGATATTAGAAAAGAAGAGGAAATAGAAAAGAGAAAAGAAGAGTAAAGAGAAAAGAGATAAGAAGAGAAAAGAGAAAAGAAGAGAAAATGGAAAAGAGGAAAGAAGAGGATAGAGAAAAGAGAAAAGAAGAGAAAAGAGAAAATAGAAAAGAAGAGGAAATGGAAAAGAGAAAAGAGAAAAGAAGTGTAAAGAGAAAAGAGATAAGAAGAGAAAAGAGAAAAGAAGAGAAAATGTAAAAGACGAAAGAAGAGAAAAGAAGAGAAAAATGAAAAGAGAAAGGAATGGAAAAGTGAAAAGCGAAAAGAGAATATATAGAGAAAAGAAGAGAATAGAAGAGAAAAGAAGAGAAAAGAGAAAAGAAGAGAATAGAGAAATGAGGAAAGAGAAAAGAAGAGAAAAGACGAGAAAAGTGAAAAGAAGAGAAAAGGGAATAGAGAAAAGAAGAGAAAGGGGACAAGAGAAAAGAAGAGAGAACAGAAAAGAAGAGGATAGAGAAAAGAGAAAACAAGAGAAAAGAAGAGAAAAGAGAAAATAGAAAAGAAGAGGAAATAGAAAAGAGACAAGAGAAAAGAAAGAGTAAAGAGAAAAGAGATAAGAAGAGAAAAGAGAAAAGAAGTGAAAATGGAAAAGAGGAAAGAAGAGAAAAGAATAGAGGAGAAAAAAGAGACAAGAAGAGAAAGAGAAAAGAAGAGAAAAGTGAAATGAGAAATGAGAAAAGAAGAGGGACTGGAGAAGAAGAGAAAAGAGAAAAGAAGAGAAAAGATAAAAGAGAATAAAAGAGAAAAGGGAACAGAGGAAAGAAGACAAAAGAGAACAGAAGAGAATAGAGAAAAGAGACAAGAAGAAAAAAGAAGATAGAAGAAGAGAAAAGAGAACAGAAGAAAATAGAGAAAAGAGAAAAGCGAACAGAAGATAAAAGAAGAGAAAAGAATAGAGAAAAGAAGAGAATTGAAAAAAGAGAAATGGGAAAAGAAGAGAAAAGGGAAAAGAGAAAAGAACAGAAAAGAGAAAAGGGAAAAGTGAATAGAAGAGAAAAGAATAGAAAAGAGAAAAGAGAAAAGTCGAGAAAAGAGAAAAGAAAGGAAATGGGAAAAGAGAAAAGAAGAGAAAAGAGAAAAGAAGAGAAAAGGAAAAGAAGAGAAAAGGGAAAAGAGAAAAGAAGAGAAAAGAGAAAAGAGAAAAAAGAAAAGAGAAAAAAGAGAAAAGAGAAAAGAACAGTGAAAAGAGAAAAGAAGAGAAAAGAAATGAATAGACGAGAAACGAGAAAAGAAGAGAAAAGAAATTAAAAGAAGAGAAAAGAGAAAAGAAGAGAAAAGAAGAGAAAAGAAGAGAAAAGAGAAAAGAAGAGAAAAGAAGAGAAAAGAGAAAAGAAGAGAGAAGAAGAGAAAAGAAGAGGATAGAGAAAATAGAAAACAAGAGAATAGAAGAGAATAGAGAAAATAGAAAAGAAGAGGATATAGAAAAGAGAAAAGAAGAGTAAAGAGAAAAGAGTTAAGAAGAGAAAAGAGAAAAGAAGTGAAAAGAGAAAATAGACAAGAGAAAAGAAGAGAAAATGGAAAAGAGATAAGAAGAGAATAGAGAAAGAGAAAAGAAGAGAAACGAGAAATGAGAAAAGAGAAAAGAAGAGGGAATGGAGAAGAAGAGAAAAGAGAAAAAAGAAAAGAGAAATGAAAAGAGAAAAGAGAAAAGAACAGTGAAAAGAGAAAAGAAGAGAAAAGAAATGAATAGACGAGAAAAGAGAAAAGAAGAGAAAAGAAATTAAAAGAAGAGAAAAGAGAAAAGAAGAGAAAAGAAGAGAAAAGAAGAGAAAAGAGAAAAGAAGAGAAAAGAAGAGAAAAGAGAAAAGAAGAGAGAAGAAGAGAAAAGAAGAGGATAGAGAAATAGAAAACAAGAGAATAGAAGAGAATAGTGAAAATAGAAAAGAAGAGGATATAGAAAAGAGAAAAGAAGAGTAAAGAGAAAAGAGATAAGAAGAGAAAAGAGAAAAGAAGTGAAAAGAGAAAATAGACAAGAGAAAAGAAGAGAAAATGGAAAAGAGATAAGAAGAGAATAGAGAAAGAGAAAAGAAGAGAAAAGAGAAATGAGAAAAGAGAAAAGAAGAGGGAATGGAGAAGAAGAGAAATGAGAAAAGAAGAGAAAAGATAAAAGAGAATAAAAGAGAAAAGGGAACAGAGGAAAGAAGACAAAAGAGAACAGAAGAGAATAGAGAAAAGAGAAATGTGATAAGAAGAGAAAAGAGAAAAGAGAAAAGAAGAGAAAAGAGAATAGAGAATAGAGAAAAGAAGAGAAAAGGAAAAGAAGAGAAAAGAGAAAAGAGAAATGTGATAAGAAGAGAAAAGAGAAAAGAGAAAAGAAGAGAAAAGAGAATAGAGAATAGAGAAAAGAAGAGAAAAGGGAAAAGAGAAAAGATGAGAAAAGAGAAAAGAGAATAAAGAAAAGAGAAAAGAATAGAAAAGACAAAGGAGAAAAGAACAGTGAAAAGAGAAAAGGAGAGAAAATAAATGAAAAGAAGCGAAAAGCGAAAAGAAGAGAAAAGAAGAGAAAAGAGAAGAGAAAAAAGTGAAAAGAGTAAAGAAGAGAAAAGAAGAGAAATGAGAAAAGAAGAGAAAAGAGAAAAGAGAAATGTGATAAGAAGCGAAAAGAGAAAAGAGAAAAGAAGAGAAAAGAGAATAGAGAATAGAGAAAAGAAGAGAAAAGGGAAAAGAGAAAAGAAGAGAAAAGGGAAAAGAGAAAAGAAGAGATAAGAACAGAAAAATGAAAAGCGAAAGGAAGAGAAAAGTGAAAAGCGAAAAGAGAATATATAGAGAAAAGAAGAGAATAGAAGAGAAAAGAGAAAAGAAGGGAAAAGAGAAAAGACGAGAATAGAGAAATGAGGAAAGAGAAAAGAAGAGAAAAGAGAAAAGAAGAGAAAAGAAGAGAAAAGAAGAGAAAAGAGAAAAGAAGAGAAAAGAAGAGAAAAGAGAAAAGAAGAGAGAAGAAGAGAAAAGAAGAGGATAGAGAAAATAGAAAACAAGAGAATAGAAGAGAATAGAGAAAATAGAAAAGAAGAGGATATAGAAAAGAGAAAAGAAGAGTAAAGAGAAAAGAGATAAGAAGAGAAAAGAGAAAAGAAGTGAAAAGAGAAAATAGACAAGAGAAAAGAAGAGAAAATGGAAAAGAGATAAGAAGAGAATAGAGAAAGAGAAAAGAAGAGAAACGAGAAATGAGAAAAGAGAAAAGAAGAGGGAATGGAGAAGAAGAGAAAAGAGAAAAGAGAAATGTGATAAGAAGCGAAAAGAGAAAAGAGAAAAGAAGAGAAAAGAGAATAGAGAATAGAGAAAAGAAGAGAAAAAGGAAAAGAGAAAAGAAGAGAAAAGGGAAAAGAGAAAAGAAGAGATAAGAACAGAAAAATGAAAAGAGAAAGGAAGAGAAAAGTGAAAAGCGAAAAGAGAATATATAGAGAAAAGAAGAGAATAGAAGAGAAAAGAGAAAAGAAGGGAAAAGAGAAAAGAAGAGAATAGAGAAATGAGGAAAGAGAAAAGAAGAGAAAAGAGAAAAGAAGAGAAACGGGAAAAGAGAAAAGAAGAGAAAGGGGACAAGAGGAAAGAAGAGAGAAGAAGAGAAAAGAAGAGCATAGAGAAAAGAGAAAAGAAGAGAAAAGAGATATTAGAAAAGAAGAGGAAATAGAAAAGAGAAAAGAAGAGTAAAGAGAAAAGAGATAAGAAGAGAAAAGAGAAAAGAAGAGAAAATGGAAAAGAGGAAAGAAGAGGATAGAGATAAGAGAAAAGAAGAGAAAAGAGAAAATAGAAAAGAAGAGGAAATAGAAAAGAGAAAAGAGAAAAGAAGAGTAAAGAGAAAAGAGATAAGAAGAGAAAAGAGAAAAGAAGAGAAAATGGAAAAGACGAAAGAAGAGAAAAGAAGAGAAAAATGAAAAGAGAAAGGAATGGAAAAGTGAAAAGCGAAAAGAGAATGTATAGAGAAAAGAAGAGAATAGAAGAGAAAAGAAGAGAAAAGAGAAAAGAAGAGAATAGAGAAATGAGGAAAGAGAAAAGAAGAGAAAAGAAGAGAAAAGAGAAAAGAAGAGAAAAGGGAAAAGAGAAAAGAAGAGAAAGGGGACAAGAGAAAAGAAGAGAGAACAGAAAAGAAGAGGATAGAGAAAAGAGAAAACAAGAGAAAAGAAGAGAAAAGAGAAAATAGAAAAGAAGAGGAAATAGAAAAGAGACAAGAGAAAAGAAGAGTAAAGAGAAAAGAGATAAGAAGAGAAAAGAGAAAAGAAGTGAAAATGGAAAAGAGGAAAGAAGAGAAAAGAATAGAGGAGAAAAAAGAGACAAGAAGAGAAAGAGAAAAGAAGAGAAAAGTGAAATGAGAAATGAGAAAAGAAGAGGGACTGGAGAAGAAGAGAAAAGAGAAAAGAAGAGAAAAGATAAAAGAGAATAAAAGAGAAAAGGGAACAGAGGAAAGAAGACAAAAGAGAACAGAAGAGAATAGAGAAAAGAGACAAGAAGAAAAAAGAAGATAGAAGAAGAGAAAAGAGAACAGAAGAAAATAGAGAAAAGAGAAAAGCGAACAGAAGATAAAAGAAGAGAAAAGAATAGAGAAAAGAAGAGAATTGAAAAAAGAGAAATGGGAAAAGAAGAGAAAAGGGAAAAGAGAAAAGAACAGAAAAGAGAAAAGGGAAAAGTGAATAGAAGAGAAAAGAATAGAAAAGAGAAAAGAGAAAAGTCGAGAAAAGAGAAAAGAAAGGAAATGGGAAAAGAGAAAAGAAGAGAAAAGAAGAGAAAAGGAAAAAGAAGAGAAAAGGGAAAAGAGAAAAGAAGAGAAAAGAGAAAAGAGAAAAAAGAAAAGAGAAAAGAAAAGAGAAAAGAGAAAAGAACAGTGAAAAGAGAAAAGAAGAGAAAAGAAATGAATAGACGAGAAAAGAGAAAAGAAGAGAAAAGAAATTAAAAGAAGAGAAAAGAGAAAAGAAGAGAAAAGAAGAGAAAAGAAGAGAAAAGAGAAAAGAAGAGAAAAGAAGAGAAAAGAGAAAAGAAGAGAGAAGAAGAGAAAAGAAGAGAATAGAGAAAATAGAAAACAAGAGAATAGAAGAGAATAGAGAAAATAGAAAAGAAGAGGATATAGAAAAGAGAAAAGAAGAGTAAAGAGAAAAGAGTTAAGAAGAGAAAAGAGAAAAGAAGTGAAAAGAGAAAATAGACAAGAGAAAAGAAGAGAAAATGGAAAAGAGATAAGAAGAGAATAGAGAAAGAGAAAAGAAGAGAAACGAGAAATGAGAAAAGAGAAAAGAAGAGGGAATGGAGAAGAAGAGAAAAGAGAAAAGAAGAGAAAAGATAAAAGAGAATAAAAGAGAAAAGGGAACAGAGGAAAGAAGACAAAAGAGAACAGAAGAGAATAGAGAAAAGAGACAAGAAGAAAAAAGAAGATAGAAGAAGAGAAAAGAGAACAGAAGAAAATAGAGAAAAGAGAAAAGCGAACAGAAGATAAAAGAAGAGAAAAGAATAGAGAAAAGAAGAGATTTGAAAAAAGAGAAATGGGAAAAGAAGAGAAAAGGGAAAAGAGAAAAGAACAGAAAAGAGAAAAGGGAAAAGTGAATAGAAGAGAAAAGAATAGAAAAGAGAAAAGAGAAAAGTCGAGAAAAGAGAAAAGAAAGGAAATGGGAAAAGAGAAAAGAAGAGAAAAGAGAAAAGAAGAGAAAAGGAAAAAGAAGAGAAAAGGGAAAAGAGAAAAGAAGAGAAAAGAGAAAAGAGAAAAAAGAAAAGAGAAAAGAAAAGAGAAAAGAGAAAAGAACAGTGAAAAGAGAAAAGAAGAGAAAAGAAATGAATAGACGAGAAAAGAGAAAAGAAGAGAAAAGAAATTAAAAGAAGAGAAAAGAGAAAAGAAGAGAAAAGAAGAGAAAAGAGAAAAGAAGAGAGAAGAAGAGAAAAGAAGAGGATAGAGAAAATAGAAAACAAGAGAATAGAAGAGAATAGAGAAAATAGAAAAGAAGAGGATATAGAAAAGAGAAAAGAAGAGTAAAGAGAAAAGAGATAAGAAGAGAAAAGAGAAAAGAAGTGAAAAGAGAAAATAGACAAGAGAAAAGAAGAGAAAATGGAAAAGAGATAAGAAGAGAATAGAGAAAGAGAAAAGAAGAGAAACGAGAAATGAGAAAAGAGAAAAGAAGAGGGAATGGAGAAGAAGAGAAAAGAGAAAAGAAGAGAAAAGATAAAAGAGAATAAAAGAGAAAAGGGAACAGAGGAAAGAAGACAAAAGAGAACAGAAGAGAATAGAGAAAAGAGAAATGTGATAAGAAGAGTAAAGAGAAAAGAGAAAAGAAGAGAAAAGAGAATAGAGAATAGAGAAAAGAAGAGAAAAGGGAAAAGAAGAGAAAAGAGAAAAGAGAAATGTGATAAGAAGAGAAAAGAGAAAAGAGAAAAGAAGAGAAAAGAGAATAGAGAATAGAGAAAAGAAGAGAAAAGGGAAAAGAGAAAAGAAGAGAAAAGAGAAAAGAGAAAAAAGAAAAGAGAAAAGAATAGAAAAGACAAAGGAGAAAAGAACAGTGAAAAGAGAAAAGGAGAGAAAATAAATGAAAAGAAGCGAAAAGCGAAAAGAAGAGAAAAGAAGAGAAAAGAGAAGAGAAAAAAGTGAAGAGTTAAGAAGAGAAAAGAAGAGAAATGAGAAAAGAAGAGAAAAGAGAAAAGAGAAATGTGATAAGAAGCGAAAAGAGAAAAGAGAAAAGAAGAGAAAAGACAAAAGAGAAATGTGATAAGAAGAGAAAAGAGAAAAGAGAAAAGAAGAGAAAAGAGAATAGAGAATAGAGAAAAGAAGAGAAAAGGGAAAAGAGAAAAGAAGAGAAAAGGGAAAAGAGAAAAGAAGAGATAAGAACAGAAAAATGAAAAGAGAAAGGAAGAGAAAAGTGAAAAGCGAAAAGAGAATATATAGAGAAAAGAAGAGAATAGAAGAGAAAAGAGAAAAGAAGGGATAAGAGAAAAGAAGAGAATAGAGAACTGAGGAAAGAGAAAAGAAGAGAAAAGAGAAAAGAAGAGAAACGGGAAAAGAGAAAAGAAGAGAAAGGGGACAAGAGGAAAGAAGAGAGAAGAAGAGAAAAGAAGAGGATAGAGAAAAGAGAAAAGAAGAGAAAAGAGAAATTAGAAAAGAAGAGGAAATAGAAAAGAGAAAAGAAGAGTAAAGAGAAAAGAGATAAGAAGAGAAAAGAGAAAAGAAGAGAAAATGGAAAAGAGGAAAGAAGAGGATAGAGAAAAGAGAAAAGAAGAGAAAAGAAGAGAAAAGAGAAAATAGAAAAGAAGAGGAAATAGAAAAGAGTAAAGAGAAAAGAAGAGTAAAGAGAAAAGAGATAAGAAGAGAAAAGAGAAAAGAAGAGAAAATGGAAAAGACGAAAGAAGAGAAAAGAAGAGAAAAATGAAAAGAGAAAGGAATGGAAAAGTGAAAAGCGAAAAGAGAATATATAGAGAAAAGAAGAGAATAGAAGAGAAAAGAAGAGAAAAGAGAAAAGAAGAGAATAGAGAAATGAGGAAAGAGAAAAGAAGAGAAAAGAAGAGAAAAGAGAAAAGAAGAGAAAAGGGAAAAGAGAAAAGAAGAGAAAGGGGACAAGAGAAAAGAAGAGAGAACAGAAAAGAAGAGGATAGAGAAAAGAGAAAACAAGAGAAAAGAAGAGAAAAGAGAAAATAGAAAAGAAGAGGAAATAGAAAAGAGACAAGAGAAAAGAAGAGTAAAGAGAAAAGAGATAAGAAGAGAAAAGAGAAAAGAAGTGAAAATGGAAAAGAGGAAAGAAGAGAAAAGAATAGAGGAGAAAAAAGAGACAAGAAGAGAAAGAGAAAAGAAGAGAAAAGTGAAATGAGAAATGAGAAAAGAAGAGGGACTGGAGAAGAAGAGAAAAGAGAAAAGAAGAGAAAAGATAAAAGAGAATAAAAGAGAAAAGGGAACAGAGGAAAGAAGACAAAAGAGAACAGAAGAGAATAGAGAAAAGAGACAAGAAGAAAAAAGAAGATAGAAGAAGAGAAAAGAGAACAGAAGAAAATAGAGAAAAGAGAAAAGCGAACAGAAGATAAAAGAAGAGAAAAGAATAGAGAAAAGAAGAGAATTGAAAAAAGAGAAATGGGAAAAGAAGAGAAAAGGGAAAAGAGAAAAGAACAGAAAAGAGAAAAGGGAAAAGTGAATAGAAGAGAAAAGAATAGAAAAGAGAAAAGAGAAAAGTCGAGAAAAGAGAAAAGAAAGGAAATGGGAAAAGAGAAAAGAAGAGAAAAGAGAAAAGAAGAGAAAAGGAAAAAGAAGAGAAAAGGGAAAAGAGAAAAGAAGAGAAAAGAGAAAAGAGAAAAAAGAAAAGAGAAAAGAAAAGAGAAAAGAGAAAAGAACAGTGAAAAGAGAAAAGAAGAGAAAAGAAATGAATAGACGAGAAAAGAGAAAAGAAGAGAAAAGAAATTAAAAGAAGAGAAAAGAGAAAAGAAGAGAAAAGAAGAGAAAAGAAGAGAAAAGAGAAAAGAAGAGAAAAGAAGAGAAAAGAGAAAAGAAGAGAAAAGAAGAGAAAAGAGAAAAGAAGAGAGAAGAAGAGAAAAGAAGAGGATAGAGAAAATAGAAAACAAGAGAATAGAAGAGAATAGAGAAAATAGAAAAGAAGAGGATATAGAAAAGGGAAAAGAAGAGTAAAGAGAAAAGAGATAAGAAGAGAAAAGAGAAAAGAAGTGAAAAGAGAAAATAGACAAGAGAAAAGAAGAGAAAATGGAAAAGAGATAAGAAGAGAATAGAGAAAGAGAAAAGAAGAGAAACGAGAAATGAGAAAAGAGAAAAGAAGAGGGAATGGAGAAGAAGAGAAAAGAGAAAAGAAGAGAAAAGATAAAAGAGAATAAAATAGAAAAGGGAACAGAGGAAAGAAGACAACAGAGAACAGAAGAGAATAGAGAAAAGAGACAAGAAGAAAAAAGAAGATAGAAGAAGAGAAAAGAGAACAGAAGAAAATAGAGAAAATAGAAAAGCGAACAGAAGATAAAAGAAGAGAAAAGAATAGAGAAAAGAAGAGAATTGAAAAAAGAGAAATGGGAAAAGAAGAGAAAAGGGAAAAGAGAAAAGAACAGAAAAGAGAAAAGGGAAAAGTGAATAGAAGAGAAAAGAATAGAAAAGAGAAAAGAGAAAAGTCGAGAAAAGAGAAAAGAAAGGAAATGGGAAAAGAGAAAAGAAGAGAAAAGAGAAAAGAAGAGAAAAGGAAAAAGAAGAGAAAAGGGAAAAGAGAAAAGAAGAGAAAAGAGAAAAGAGAAAAAAGAAAAGAGAAAAGAAAAGAGAAAAGAGAAAAGAGAAATGTGATAAGAAGAGAAAAGAGAAAAGAGAAAAGAAGAGAAAAGAGAATAGAGAATAGAGAAAAGAAGAGAAAAGGGAAAAGAGAAAAGAAGAGAAAAGAGAAAAGAGAAAAAAGAAAAGAGAAAAGAATAGAAAAGACAAAGGAGAAAAGAACAGTGAAAAGAGAAAAGGAGAGAAAATAAATGAAAAGAAGCGAAAAGCGAAAAGAAGAGAAAAGAAGAGAAAAGAGAAGAGAAAAAAGTGAAAAGAGTAAAGAAGAGAAAGAAGAGAAATGAGAAAAGAAGAGAAAAGAGAAAAGAGAAATGTGATAAGAAGCGAAAAGAGAAAAGAGAAAAGAAGAGAAAAGAGAATAGAGAATAGAGAAAAGAAGAGAAAAAGGAAAAGAGAAAAGAAGAGAAAAGGGAAAAGAGAAAAGAAGAGATAAGAACAGAAAAATGAAAAGAGAAAGGAAGAGAAAAGTGAAAAGCGAAAAGAGAATATATAGAGAAAAGAAGAGAATAGAAGAGAAAAGAGAAAAGAAGGGAAAAGAGAAAAGAAGAGAATAGAGAAATGAGGAAAGAGAAAAGAAGAGAAAAGAGAAAAGAAGAGAAACGGGAAAAGAGAAAAGAAGAGAAAGGGGACAAGAGGAAAGAAGAGAGAAGAAGAGAAAAGAAGAGGATAGATAAAAGAGAAAAGAAGAGAAAAGAAGAGAAAAGAGAAAATAGAAAAGAAGAGGAAATAGAAAAGAGAAAAGAAGAGTAAAGAGAAAAGAGATAAGAAGAGAAAAGAGAAAAGAAGAGAAAATGGAAAAGAGGAAAGAAGAGGATAGAGAAAAGAGAAAAGAAGAGAAAAGAGAAAATAGAAAAGAAGAGGAAATAGAAAAGAGAAAAGAGAAAAGAAGAGTAAAGAGAAAAGAGATAAGAAGAGAAAAGAGAAAAGAAGAAAAAATGGAAAAGACGAAAGAAGAGAAAAGAAGAGAAAAATGAAAAGAGAAAGGAATGGAAAAGTGAAAAGCGAAAAGAGAATGTATAGAGAAAAGAAGAGAATAGAAGAGAAAAGAAGAGAAAAGAGAAAAGAAGAGAATAGAGAAATGAGGAAAGAGAAAAGAAGAGAAAGGGGACAAGAGAAAAGAAGAGAGAACAGAAAAGAAGAGGATAGAGAAAAGAGAAAACAAGAGAAAAGAAGAGAAAAGAGAAAATAGAAAAGAAGAGGAAATAGAAAAGAGACAAGAGAAAAGAAGAGTAAAGAGAAAAGAGATAAGAAGAGAAAAGAGAAAAGAAGTGAAAATGGAAAAGAGGAAAGAAGAGAAAAGAATAGAGGAGAAAAAAGACACAAGAAGAGAAAGAGAAAAGAAGAGAAAAGTGAAATGAGAAATGAGAAAAGAAGAGGGACTGGAGAAGAAGAGAAAAGAGAAAAGAAGAGAAAAGATAAAAGAGAATAAAAGAGAAAAGGGAACAGAGGAAAGAAGACAAAAGAGAACAGAAGAGAATAGAGAAAAGAGACAAGAAGAAAAAAGAAGATAGAAGAACAGAAAAGAGAACAGAAGAAAATAGAGATAAGAGAAAAGCGAACAGAAGATAAAAGAAGAGAAAAGAATAGAGAAAAGAAGAGAATTGAAAAAAGAGAAATGGGAATAGAAGAGAAAAGGGAAAAAAGAAAAGAACAGAAAAGAGAAAAGGGTAAAGTGAATAGAAGAGAAAAGAATAGAAAAGAGAAAAGAGAAAAGTCGAGAAAAGAGAAATGAAAGGAAATGGGAAAAGAGAAAAGAAGAGAAAAGAGAAAAGAGAAATGTGATAAGAAGAGAAAAGAGAAAAGAGAAAAGAAGAGAAAAGAGAATAGAGAATAGAGAAAAGAAGAGAAAAGGGAAAAGAGAAAAGAAGAGAAAAGAGAAAAGAGAAAAAAGAAAAGAGAAAAGAAAAGAGAAAAGAGAAAAGAACAGTGAAAAGAGAAAAGGAGAGAAAAGAAATGAATAGACGAGAAAAGAGAAAAGAAGAGAAAAGAAATTAAAAGAAGAGAAAAGAGAAAAGAAGAGAAAAGAAGAGAAAAGAGAAAAGAGAAAAGAAGAGAGAAGAAGAGAAAAGAAGAGGATAGAGAAAATAGAAAACAAGAGAATAGAAGAGAATAGAGAAAATAGAAAAGAAGAGGATATAGAAAAGAGAAAAGACGAGTAAAGAGAAAAGAGATAAGAAGAGAAAAGAGAAAAGAAGTGAAAAGAGAAAATAGACAAGAGAAAAGAAGAGAAAATGGAAAAGAGATAAGAAGAGAATAGAGAAAGAGAAAAGAAGAGAAAAGAGAAATGAGAAAAGAGAAAAGAAGAGGGAATGGAGAAGAAGAGAAAAGAGAAAAGAAGAGAAAAGATAAAAGAGAATAAAAGAGAAAAGGGAACAGAGGAAAGAAAACAAAAGAGAACAGAAGAGAATAGAGAAAAGAGAAATGTGATAAGAAGAGAAAAGAGAAAAGAGAAAAGAAGAGAAAAGAGAATAGAGAATAGAGAAAAGAAGAGAAAAGGGAAAAGAAGAGAAAAGAGAAAAGAGAAATGTGATAAGAAGAGAAAAGAGAAAAGAGAAAAGAAGAGAAAAGAGAATAGAGAATAGAGAAAAGAAGCGAAAAGGGAAAAGAGAAAAGAAGAGAAAAGAGAAAAGAGAAAAAAGAAAAGAGAAAAGAATAGAATAGAAAAAGGAGAAAAGAACAGTGAAAAGAGAAAAGGAGAGAAAATAAATGAAAAGAAGCGAAAAGCGAAAAGAAGAGAAAAGAAGAGAAAAGAGAAGAGAAAAAAGTGAAAAGAGTAAAGAAGAGAAAAGTAGAGAAATGAGAAAAGAAGAGAAAAGAGAAAAGAGAAAAGAAGAGAAAAGAGAATAGAGAATAGAGAAAAGAAGAGAAAAGAGAATAGAGAATAGAGAAAAGAAGAGAAAAGGGAAAAGAGAAAAGAAGAGAAAAGGGAAAAGAGAAAAGAAGAGATAAGAACAGAAAAATGAAAAGAGAAAGGAAGAGAAAAGTGAAAAGCGAATAGAGAATATATAGAGAAAAGAAGAGAATAGAAGAGAAAAGAGAAAAGAAGGGAAAAGAGAAAAGAAGAGAATAGAGAAATGAGGAAAGAGAAAAGAAGAGAAAAGAGAAAAGAAGAGAAACGGGAAAAGAGAAAAGAAGAGAAAGGGGACAAGAGGAAAGAAGAGAGATGAAGAGAAAAGAAGAGGATAGATAAAAGAGAAAAGAAGAGAAAAGAAGAGAAAAGAGAAAATAGAAAAGAAGAGGAAATACAAAAGAGAAAAGAAGAGTAAAGAGAAAAGAGATAAGAAGAGAAAAGAGAAAAGAAGAGAAAATGGAAAAGAGGAAAGAAGAGGATAGAGAAAAGTGAAAAGAAGAGAAAAGAAGAGAAAAGAGAAAAAAGAAAAGAGAAAAGAAAAGAGAAAAGAGAAAAGAACAGTGAAAAGAGAAAAGAAGAGAAAAGAAATGAATAGACGAGAAAAGAGAAAAGAAGAGAAAAGAAATTAAAAGAAGAGAAAAGAGAAAAGAAGAGAAAAGAAGAGAAAAGAGAAAAGAAGAGAAAAGAAGAGAAAAGAGAAAAGAAGAGAGAAGAAGAGAAAAGAAGAGAAAAGAGAAAAGAAGAGAAAAGAGAAAAGAGAAATGTGATAAGAAGCGAAAAGAGAAAAGAGAAAAGAAGAGAAAAGAGAATAGAGAATAGAGAAAAGAAGAGAAAAAGGAAAAGAGAAAAGAAGAGAAAAGGGAAAAGAGAAAAGAAGAGATAAGAACAGAAAAATGAAAAGAGAAAGGAAGAGAAAAGTGAAAAGCGAAAAGAGAATATATAGAGAAAAGAAGAGAATAGAAGAGGAAAGAGAAAAGAAGGGAAAAGAGAAAAGAAGAGAATAGAGAAATGAGGAAAGTGAAAAGAAGAGAAAAGAGAAAAGAAGAGAAACGGGAAAAGAGAAAAGAAGAGAAAGGGGACAAGAGGAAAGAAGAGAGAAGAAGAGAAAAGAAGAGGATAGAGAAAAGAGAAAAGAAGAGAAAAGAGATATTAGAAAAGAAGAGGAAATAGAAAAGAGAAAAGAAGAGTAAAGAGAAAAGAGATAAGAAGAGAAAAGAGAAAATAGAAAAGAAGAGGAAATGGAAAAGAGAAAAGAGAAAAGAAGTGTAAAGAGAAAAGAGATAAGAAGAGAAAAGAGAAAAGAAGAGAAAATGTAAAAGACGAAAGAAGAGAAAAGAAGAGAAAAATGAAAAGAGAAAGGAATGGAAAAGTGAAAAGCGAAAAGAGAATATATAGAGAAAAGAAGAGAATAGAAGAGAAAAGAAGAGAAAAGAGAAAAGAAGAGAATAGAGAAATGAGGAAAGAGAAAAGAAGAGAAAAGACGAGAAAAGTGAAAAGAAGAGAAAAGGGAATAGAGAAAAGAAGAGAAAGGGGACAAGAGAAAAGAAGAGAGAACAGAAAAGAAGAGGATAGAGAAAAGAGAAAACAAGAGAAAAGAAGAGAAAAGAGAAAATAGAAAAGAAGAGGAAATAGAAAAGAGACAAGAGAAAAGAAAGAGTAAAGAGAAAAGAGATAAGAAGAGAAAAGAGAAAAGAGAAAAGAAGAGAAAAGAGAATAGAGAATAGAGAAAAGAAGAGAAAAGGGAAAAGAAGAGAAAAGAGAAAAGAGAAATGTGATAAGAAGAGAAAAGAGAAAAGAGAAAAGAAGAGAAAAGAGAATAGAGAATAGAGAACAGAAGAGAAAAGGGAAAAGAAGAGAAAAGAGAAAAGAGAAATGTGATAAGAAGAGAAAAGAGAAAAGAAGAGAAAAGAGAATAGAGAATAGAGAAAAGAAGAGAAAAGGGAAAAGAGAAATGTGATAAGAAGCGAAAAGAGAAAAGAGAAAAGAAGAGAAAAGAGAAAAGAGAATAGAGAAGAGAAGAGAAAAATGAAAAGAGAAAGGAAGAGAAAAGTGAAAAGCGAAAAGAGAATATATAGAGAAAAGAAGAGAATAGAAGAGAAAAGAGAAAAGAAGGGAAAAGAGAAAAGAAGAGAATAGAGAAATGAGGAAAGAGAAAAGAAGAGAAAAGAGAAAAGAAGAGAAACGGGAAAAGAGAAAAGAAGAGAAAGGGGACAAGAGGAAAGAAGAGAGATGAAGAGAAAAGAAGAGGATAGATAAAAGAGAAAAGAAGAGAAAAGAAGAGAAAAGAGAAAATAGAAAAGAAGAGGAAATAGAAAAGAGAAAAGAAGAAAAAGAGAAAAGAGATAAGAAGAGAAAAGAGAAAAGAAGAGAAAATGGAAAAGAGGAAAGAAGAGGATAGAGAAAAGAGAAAAGAAGAGAAAAGAGAAAAAAGAAAAGAGAAAAGAAAAGAGAAAAGAGAAAAGAACAGTGAAAAGAGAAAAGAAGAGAAAAGAAATGAATAGACGAGAAAAGAGAAAAGAAGAGAAAAGAAATTAAAAGAAGAGAAAAGAGAAAAGAAGAGAAAAGAAGAGAAAAGAAGAGAAAAGAGAAAAGAAGAGAAAAGAAGAGAAAAGAGAAAAGAAGAGAGAAGAAGAGAAAAGAAGAGGATAGAGAAAATAGAAAACAAGAGAATAGAAGAGAATAGAGAAAATAGAAAAGAAGAGGATATAGAAAAGAGAAAAGAAGAGTAAAGAGAAAAGAGATAAGAAGAGAAAAGAGAAAAGAAGTGAAAAGAGAAAATAGACAAGAGAAAAGAAGAGAAAATGGAAAAGAGATAAGAAGAGAATAGAGAAAGAGAAAAGAAGAGAAACGAGAAATGAGAAAAGAGAAAAGAAGAGGGAATGGAGAAGAAGAGAAAAGAGAAAAGAAGAGAAAAGATAAAAGAGAATAAAAGAGAAAAGGGAACAGAGGAAAGAAGACAAAAGAGAACAGAAGAGAATAGAGAAAAGAGAAATGTGATAAGAAGAGAAAAGAGAAAAGAGAAAAGAAGAGAAAAGAGAATAGAGAATAGAGAAAAGAAGAGAAAAGGGAAAAGAAGAGAAAAGAGAAAAGAGAAATGTGATAAGAAGAGAAAAGGTAAAAGAGAAAAGATGAGAAAAGAGAAAAGTGAAAAAAGAAAAGAGAAAAGAATAGAAAAGACAAAGGAGAAAAGAACAGTGAAAAGAGAAAAGGAGAGAAAATAAATGAAAAGAAGCGAAAAGCGAAAAGAACAGCAAAGAAGAGAAAAGAGAAGAGAAAAAAGTGAAAAGAGTAAAGAAGAGAAAAGAAGAGAAATGAGAAAAGAAGAGAAAAGAGAAAAGAGAAATGTGATAAGAAGCGAAAAGAGAAAAGAGAAAAGAAGAGAAAAGAGAAAAGAGAAATGTGATAAGAAGAGAAAAGAGAAAAGAGAAAAGAGAAAAGAAAAGAAAAGAGAATAGAGAATAGAGAAAAGAAGAGAAAAGGGAAAAGAGAAAAGAAGAGAATAGAGAAAGAGAAAAGAAGAGAAAAGAGAAATGAGAAAAGAGAAAAGAAGAGGGAATGGAGAAGAAGAGAAATGAGAAAAGAAGAGAAAAGATAAAAGAGAATAAAAGAGAAAAGGGAACAGAGGAAAGAAGACAAAAGAGAACAGAAGAGAATAGAGAAAAGAGAAATGTGATAAGAAGAGAAAAGAGAAAAGAGAAAAGAAGAGAAAAGAGAATAGAGAATAGAGAAAAGAAGAGAAAAGGGAAAAGAAGAGAAAAGAGAAAAGAGAAATGTGATAAGAAGAGAAAAGAGAAAAGAGAAAAGAAGAGAAAAGAGAATAGAGAATAGAGAAAAGAAGAGAAAAGGTAAAAGAGAAAAGATGAGAAAAGAGAAAAGAGAAAAAAGAAAAGAGAAAAGAATAGAAAAGACAAAGGAGAAAAGAACAGTGAAAAGAGAAAAGGAGAGAAAATAAATGAAAAGAAGCGAAAAGCGAAAAGAACAGCAAAGAAGAGAAAAGAGAAGAGAAAAAAGTGAAAACAGTAAAGAAGAGAAAAGAAGAGAAATGAGAAAAGAAGAGAAAAGAGAAAAGAGAAATGTGATAAGAAGCGAAAAGAGAAAAGAGAAAAGAAGAGAAAAGAGAAAAGAGAAATGTGATAAGAAGAGAAAAGAGAAAAGAGAAAAGAAGAGAAAAGAGAATAGAGAATAGAGAAAAGAAGAGAAAAGGGAAAAGAGAAAAGAAGAGAAAAGGGAAAAGAGAAAAGAAGAGATAAGAACAGAAAAATGAAAAGAGAAAGGAAGAGAAAAGTGAAAAGCGAAAAGAGAATATATAGAGAAAAGAAGAGAATAGAAGAGAAAAGAGAAAAGAAGGGAAAAGAGAAAAGAAGAGAATAGAGAAATGAGGAAAGAGAAAAGAAGAGAAAAGAGAAAAGAAGAGAAACGGGAAAAGAGAAAAGAAGAGAAAGGGGACAAGAGGAAAGAAGAGAGAAGAAGAGAAAAGAAGAGGATAGAGAAAAGAGAAAAGAAGAGAAAAGAGAAATTAGAAAAGAAGAGGAAATAGAAAAGAGAAAAGAAGAGTAAAGAGAAAAGAGATAAGAAGAGAAAAGAGAAAAGAAGAGAAAATGGAAAAGAGGAAAGAAGAGGATAGAGAAAGGAGAAAAGAAGAGAAAAGAAGAGAAAAGAGAAAATAGAAAAGAAGAGGAAATAGAAAAGAGAAAAGAGAAAAAAGAAGAGTAAAGAGAAAAGAGAATAGAGAAAAGAAGAGAAAAGGGAAAAGAAGAGAAAAGAGAAAAGAGAAATGTGATAAGAAGAGAAAAGAGAAAAGAGAAAAGAAGAGAAAAGAGAATAGAGAATAGAGAACAGAAGAGAAAAGGGAAAAGAAGAGAAAAGAGAAAAGAGAAATGTGATAAGAAGAGAAAAGAGAAAAGAAGAGAAAAGAGAATAGAGAATAGAGAAAAGAAGAGAAAAGGGAAAAGAGAAAAGAAGAGAAAAGAGAAAAGAGAAAAAAGAAAAGAGAAAAGAATAGAAAAGACAAAGGAGAAAAGAACAGTGAAAAGAGAAAAGGAGAGAAAATAAATGAAAAGAAGCGAAAAGCGAAAAGAAGAGAAAAGAAGAGAAAAGAGAAGAGAAAAAAGTGAAAAGAGTAAAGAAGAGAAAAGAAGAGAAATGAGAAAAGAAGAGAAAAGAGAAAAGAGAAATGTGATAAGAAGCGAAAAGAGAAAAGAGAAAAGAAGAGAAAAGAGAATAGAGAATAGAGAAAAGAAGAGAAAAGGGAAAAGAGAAAAGAAGAGAAAAGGGAAAAGAGAAAAGAAGAGATAAGAACAGAAAAATGAAAAGCGAAAGGAAGAGAAAAGTGAAAAGCGAAAAGAGAATATATAGAGAAAAGAAGAGAATAGAAGAGAAAAGAGAAAAGAAGGGAAAAGAGAAAAGGAGAGAATAGAGAAATGAGGAAAGAGAAAAGAAGAGAAAAGAGAAAAGAAGAGAAAAGAAGAGAAAAGAGAAAAGAAGAGAAAAGAAGAGAAAAGGAAAAAGAAGAGAAAAGGGAAAAGAGAAAAGAAGAGAAAAGAGAAAAGAGAAAAAAGAAAAGAGAAAAGAAAAGAGAAAAGAGAAAAGAACAGTGAAAAGAGAAAAGGAGAGAAAAGAAATGAATAGACGAGAAAAGAGAAAAGAAGAGAAAAGAAATTAAAAGAAGAGAAAAGAGAAAAGAAGAGAAAAGAAGAGAAAAGAGAAAAGAGAAAAGAAGAGAGAAGAAGAGAAAAGAAGAGGATAGAGAAAATAGAAAACAAGAGAATAGAAGAGAATAGAGAAAATAGAAAAGAAGAGGATATAGAAAAGAGAAAAGACGAGTAAAGAGAAAAGAGATAAGAAGAGAAAAGAGAAAAGAAGTGAAAAGAGAAAATAGACAAGAGAAAAGAAGAGAAAATGGAAAAGAGATAAGAAGAGAATAGAGAAAGAGAAAAGAAGAGAAAAGAGAAATGAGAAAAGAGAAAAGAAGAGGGAATGGAGAAGAAGAGAAAAGAGAAAAGAAGAGAAAAGATAAAAGAGAATAAAAGAGAAAAGGGAACAGAGGAAAGAAAACAAAAGAGAACAGAAGAGAATAGAGAAAAGAGAAATGTGATAAGAAGAGAAAAGAGAAAAGAGAAAAGAAGAGAAAAGAGAATAGAGAATAGAGAAAAGAAGAGAAAAGGGAAAAGAAGAGAAAAGAGAAAAGAGAAATGTGATAAGAAGAGAAAAGAGAAAAGAGAAAAGAAGAGAAAAGAGAATAGAGAATAGAGAAAAGAAGCGAAAAGGGAAAAGAGAAAAGAAGAGAAAAGAGAAAAGAGAAAAAAGAAAAGAGAAAAGAATAGAATAGAAAAAGGAGAAAAGAACAGTGAAAAGAGAAAAGGAGAGAAAATAAATGAAAAGAAGCGAAAAGCGAAAAGAAGAGAAAAGAAGAGAAAAGAGAAGAGAAAAAAGTGAAAAGAGTAAAGAAGAGAAAAGTAGAGAAATGAGAAAAGAAGAGAAAAGAGAAAAGAGAAAAGAAGAGAAAAGAGAATAGAGAATAGAGAAAAGAAGAGAAAAGAGAATAGAGAATAGAGAAAAGAAGAGAAAAGGGAAAAGAGAAAAGAAGAGAAAAGGGAAAAGAGAAAAGAAGAGATAAGAACAGAAAAATGAAAAGAGAAAGGAAGAGAAAAGTGAAAAGCGAAAAGAGAATATATAGAGAAAAGAAGAGAATAGAAGAGAAAAGAGAAAAGAAGGGAAAAGAGAAAAGAAGAGAATAGAGAAATGAGGAAAGAGAAAAGAAGATAAAAGAGAAAAGAAGAGAAACGGGAAAAGAGAAAAGAAGAGAAAGGGGACAAGAGGAAAGAAGAGAGAAGAAGAGAAAAGAAGAGGATAGAGAAAAGAGAAAAGAAGAGAAAAGAGAAATTAGAAAAGAAGAGGAAATAGAAAAGAGAAAAGAAGAGTAAAGAGAAAAGAGATAAGAAGAGAAAAGAGAAAAGAAGAGAAAATGGAAAAGAGGAAAGAAGAGGATAGAGAAAAGAGAAAAGAAGAGAAAAGAAGAGAAAAGAGAAAATAGAAAAGAAGAGGAAATAGAAAAGAGAAAAGAGAAAAGAAGAGTAAAGAGAAAAGAGTTAAGAAGAGAAAAGAGAAAAGAGAAAAGAAGAGAAAAGAGAATAGAGAATAGAGAAAAGAAGAGAAAAGGGAAAAGAAGAGGAAAGAGAAAAGAGAAATGTGATAAGAAGAGAAAAGAGAAAAGAGAAAAGAAGAGAAAAGAGAATAGAGAATAGAGAACAGAAGAGAAAAGGGAAAAGAAGAGAAAAGAGAAAAGCGAAATGTGATAAGAAGAGAAAAGAGAAAAGAAGAGAAAAGAGAATAGAGAATAGAGAAAAGAAGAGAAAAGGGAAAAGAGAAAAAAAGAGAAAAGAGAAAAGAGAAAAAAGAAAAGAGAAAAGAATAGAAAAGACAAAGGAGAAAAGAACAGTGAAAAGAGAAAAGGAGAGAAAATAAATGAAAAGAAGCGAAAAGCGAAAAGAAGAGAAAAGAAGAGAAAAGAGAAGAGAAAAAAGTGAAAAGAGTAAAGAAGAGAAAAGAAGAGAAATGAGAAAAGAAGAGAAAAGAGAAAAGAGAAATGTGATAAGAAGCGAAAAGAGAAAAGAGAAAAGAAGAGAAAAGAGAAAAGAGAAATGTGATAAGAAGAGAAAAGAGAAAAGAGAAAAGAAGAGAAAAGAGAATAGAGAATAGAGAAAAGAAGAGAAAAGGGAAAAGAGAAAAGAAGAGAAAAGGGAAAAGAGAAAAGAAGAGATAAGAACAGAAAAATGAAAAGAGAAAGGAAGAGAAAAGTGAAAAGCGAAAAGAGAATATATAGAGAAAAGAAGAGAATAGAAGAGAAAAGAGAAAAGAAGGGAAAAGAGAAAAGAAGAGAATAGAGAAATGAGGAAAGAGAAAAGAAGAGAAAAGAGAAAAGAAGAGAAACGGGAAAAGAGAAAAGAAGAGAAAGGGGACAAGAGGAAAGAAGAGAGATGAAGAGAAACGAAGAGGATAGATAAAAGAGAAAAGAAGAGAAAAGAAGAGAAAAGAGAAAATAGAAAAGAAGAGGAAATAGAAAAGAGAAAAGAAGAGTAAAGAGAAAAGAGATAAGAAGAGAAAAGAGAAAAGAAGAGAAAATGGAAAAGAGGAAAGAAGAGGATAGAGAAAAGAGAAAAGAAGAGAAAAGAAGAGAAAAGAGAAAAAAGAAAAGAGAAAAGAAAAGAGAAAAGAGAAAAGAACAGTGAAAAGAGAAAAGAAGAGAAAAGAAATGAATAGACGAGAAAAGAGAAAAGAAGAGAAAAGAAATTAAAAGAAGAGAAAAGAGAAAAGAAGAGAAAAGAAGAGAAAAGAAGAGAAAAGAGAAAAGAAGAGAAAAGAAGAGAAAAGAGAAAAGAAGAGAGAAGAAGAGAAAAGAAGAGGATAGAGAAAATAGAAAACAAGAGAATAGAAGAGAATAGAGAAAATAGAAAAGAAGAGGATATAGAAAAGAGAAAAGAAGAGTAAAGAGAAAAGAGATAAGAAGAGAAAAGAGAAAAGAAGTGAAAAGAGAAAATAGACAAGAGAAAAGAAGAGAAAATGGAAAAGAGATAAGAAGAGAATAGAGAAAGAGAAAAGAAGAGAAACGAGAAATGAGAAAAGAGAAAAGAAGAGGGAATGGAGAAGAAGAGAAAAGAGAAAAGAAGAGAAAAGATAAAAGAGAATAAAAGAGAAAAGGGAACAGAGGAAAGAAGACAAAAGAGAACAGAAGAGAATAGAGAAAAGAGAAATGTGATAAGAAGAGAAAAGAGAAAAGAGAAAAGAAGAGAAAAGAGAATAGAGAATAGAGAAAAGAAGAGAAAAGGGAAAAGAAGAGAAATGTGATAAGAAGAGAAAAGAGAAAAGAGAAAAGAAGAGAAAAGAGAATAGAGAATAGAGAAAAGAAGAGAAAAGGTAAAAGAGAAAAGATGAGAAAAGAGAAAAGAGAAAAAAGAAAAGAGAAAAGAATAGAAAAGACAAAGGAGAAAAGAACAGTGAAAAGAGAAAAGGAGAGAAAATAAATGAAAAGAAGCGAAAAGCGAAAAGAACAGCAAAGAAGAGAAAAGAGAAGAGAAAAAAGTGAAAAGAGTAAAGAAGAGAAAAGAAGAGAAATGAGAAAAGAAGAGAAAAGAGAAAAGAGAAATGTGATAAGAAGCGAAAAGAGAAAAGAGAAAAGAAGAGAAAAGAGAAAAGAGAAATGTGATAAGAAGAGAAAAGAGAAAAGAGAAAAGAAAAGAAAAGAGAATAGAGAATAGAGAAAAGAAGAGAAAAGGGAAAAGAGAAAAGAAGAGAATAGAGAAAGAGAAAAGAAGAGAAAAGAGAAATGAGAAAAGAGAAAAGAAGAGGGAATGGAGAAGAAGAGAAATGAGAAAAGAAGAGAAAAGATAAAAGAGAATAAAAGAGAAAAGGGAACAGAGGAAAGAAGACAAAAGAGAACAGAAGAGAATAGAGAAAAGAGAAATGTGATAAGAAGAGAAAAGAGAAAAGAGAAAAGAAGAGAAAAGAGAATAGAGAATAGAGAAAAGAAGAGAAAAGGGAAAAGAAGAGAAAAGAGAAAAGAGAAATGTGATAAGAAGAGAAAAGAGAAAAGAGAAAAGAAGAGAAAAGAGAATAGAGAATAGAGAAAAGAAGAGAAAAGGTAAAAGAGAAAAGATGAGAAAAGAGAAAAGAGAAAAAAGAAAAGAGAAAAGAATAGAAAAGACAAAGGAGAAAAGAAAAGTGAAAAGAGAAAAGGAGAGAAAATAAATGAAAAGAAGCGAAAAGCGAAAAGAACAGCAAAGAAGAGAAAAGAGAAGAGAAAAAAGTGAAAAGAGTAAAGAAGAGAAAAGAAGAGAAATGAGAAAAGAAGAGAAAAGAGAAAAGAGAAATGTGATAAGAAGCGAAAAGAGAAAAGAGAAAAGAAGAGAAAAGAGAAAAGAGAAATGTGATAAGAAGAGAAAAGAGAAAAGAGAAAAGAAGAGAAAAGAGAATAGAGAATAGAGAAAAGAAGAGAAAAGGGAAAAGAGAAAAGAAGAGAAAAGGGAAAAGAGAAAAGAAGAGATAAGAACAGAAAAATGAAAAGAGAAAGGAAGAGAAAAGTGAAAAGCGAAAAGAGAATATATAGAGAAAAGAAGAGAATAGAAGAGAAAAGAGAAAAGAAGGGAAAATAGAAAAGAAGAGAATAGAGAAATGAGGAAAGAGAAAAGAAGAGAAAAGAGAAAAGAAGAGAAACGGGAAAAGAGAAAAGAAGAGAAAGGGGACAAGAGGAAAGAAGAGAGAAGAAGAGAAAAGAAGAGGATAGAGAAAAGAGAAAAGAAGAGAAAAGAGAAATTAGAAAAGAAGAGGAAATAGAAAAGAGAAAAGAAGAGTAAAGAGAAAAGAGATAAGAAGAGAAAAGAGAAAAGAAGAGAAAATGGAAAAGAGGAAAGAAGAGGATAGAGAAAAGAGAAAAGAAGAGAAAAGAAGAGAAAAGAGAAAATAGAAAAGAAGAGGAAATAGAAAAGAGAAAAGAGAAAAGAAGAGTAAAGAGAAAAGAGTTAAGAAGAGAAAAGAGAAAAGAGAAAAGAAGAGAAAAGAGAAAAGAAGTGAAAAGAGAAAATAGACAAGAGAATAGAAGAGAAAATGGAAAAGAGATAAGAAGAGAATAGAGAAAGAGAAAAGAAGAGAAAAGAGAAATGAGAAAAGAGAAAAGAAAAGGGAATGGAGAAGAAGAGAAAAGAGAAAAGAAGAGAAAATATAAAAGAGAATAAAAGAGAAAAGGGAACAGAGGAAAGAAGACAAAAGAGAACAGAAGAGAATAGAGAAAAGAGAAATGTGATAAGAAGAGAAAAGAGAAAAGAGAAAAGAAGAGAAAAGAGAATAGAGAATAGAGAAAAGAAGAGAAAAGGGAAAAGAAGAGAAAAGAGAAAAGAGAAATGTGATAAGAAGAGAAAAGAGAAAAGAGAAAAGAAGAGAAAAGAGAATAGAGAATAGAGAAAAGAAGAGAAAAGGGAAAAGAGAAAAGAAGAGAAAAGGGAAAAGAGAAAAGAAGAGATAAGAACAGAAAAATGAAAAGAGAAAGGAAGAGAAAAGTGAAAAGCGAAAAGAGAATATATAGAGAAAAGAAGAGAATAGAAGAGGAAAGAGAAAAGAAGGGAAAAGAGAAAAGAAGAGAATAGAGAAATGAGGAAAGAGAAAAGAAGAGAAAAGAGAAAAGAAGAGAAACGGGAAAAGAGAAAAGAAGAGAAAGGGGACAAGAGGAAAGAAGAGAGAAGAAGAGAAAAGAAGAGGATAGAGAAAAGAGAAAAGAAGAGAAAAGAGAAATTAGAAAAGAAGAGGAAATAGAAAAGAGAAAAGAAGAGTAAAGAGAAAAGAGATAAGAAGAGAAAAGAGAAAAGAAGAGAAAATGGAAAAGAGGAAAGAAGAGGATAGAGAAAAGAGAAAAGAAGAGAAAAGAGAAAATAGAAAAGAAGAGGAAATGGAAAAGAGAAAAGAGAAAAGAAGTGTAAAGAGAAAAGAGATAAGAAGAGAAAAGAGAAAAGAAGAGAAAATGTAAAAGACGAAAGAAGAGAAAAGAAGAGAAAAATGAAAAGAGAAAGGAATGGAAAAGTGAAAAGCGAAAAGAGAATATATAGAGAAAAGAAGAGAATAGAAGAGAAAAGAAGAGAAAAGAGAAAAGAAGAGAATAGAGAAATGAGGAAAGAGAAAAGAAGAGAAAAGACGAGAAAAGTGAAAAGAAGAGAAAAGGGAATAGAGAAAAGAAGAGAAAGGGGACAAGAGAAAAGAAGAGTGAACAGAAAAGAAGAGGATAGAGAAAAGAGAAAACAAGAGAAAAGAAGAGAAAAGAGAAAATAGAAAAGAAGAGGAAATAGAAAAGAGACAAGAGAAAAGAAAGAGTAAAGAGAAAAGAGATAAGAAGAGAAAAGAGAAAAGAGAAAAGAAGAGAAAAGAGAATAGAGAATAGAGAAAAGAAGAGAAAAGGGAAAAGAAGAGAAAAGAGAAAAGACAAATGTGATAAGAAGAGAAAAGAGAAAAGAGAAAAGAAGAGAAAAGAGAATAGAGAATAGAGAACAGAAGAGAAAAGGGAAAAGAAGAGAAAAGAGAAAAGAGAAATGTGATAAGAAGAGAAAAGAGAAAAGAAGAGAAAAGAGAATAGAGAATAGAGAAAAGAAGAGAAAAGGGAAAAGAGAAAAGAAGAGAAAAGAGAAAAGAGAAAAAAGAAAAGAGAAAAGAATAGAAAAGACAAAGGAGAAAAGAACAGTGAAAAGAGAAAAGGAGAGAAAATAAATGAAAAGAAGCGAAAAGCGAAAAGAACAGCAAAGAAGAGAAAAGAGAAGAGAAAAAAGTGAAAAGAGTAAAGAAGAGAAAAGAAGAGAAATGAGAAAAGAAGAGAAAAGAGAAAAGAGAAATGTGATAAGAAGCGAAAAGAGAAAAGAGAAAAGAAGAGAAAAGAGAAAAGAGAATAGAGAAAAGAAGAGAAAAGGGAAAAGAGAAAAGAAGAGAAAAGGGAAAAGAGAAAAGAAGAGATAAGAACAGAAAAATGAAAAGAGAAAGGAAGAGAAAAGTGAAAAGCGAAAAGAGAATATATAGAGAAAAGAAGAGAATAGAAGAGAAAAGAGAAAAGAAGGGAAAAGAGAAAAGAAGAGAATAGAGAAATGAGGAAAGAGAAAAGAAGAGAAAAGAGAAAAGAAGAGAAACGGGAAAAGAGAAAAGAAGAGAAAGGGGACAAGAGGAAAGAAGAGAGATGAAGAGAAAAGAAGAGGATAGATAAAAGAGAAAAGAAGAGAAAAGAAGAGAAAAGAGAAAATAGAAATGAAGAGGAAATAGAAAAGAGAAAAGAAGAAAAAGAGAAAAGAGATAAGAAGAGAAAAGAGAAAAGAAGAGAAAATGGAAAAGAGGAAAGAAGAGGATAGAGAAAAGAGAAAAGAAGAGAAAAGAGAAAAAAGAAAAGAGAAAAGAAAAGAGAAAAGAGAAAAGAACAGTGAAAAGAGAAAAGAAGAGAAAAGAAATGAATAGACGAGAAAAGAGAAAAGAAGAGAAAAGAAATTAAAAGAAGAGAAAAGAGAAAAGAAGAGAAAAGAAGAGAAAAGAAGAGAAAAGAGAAAAGAAGAGAAAAGAAGAGAAAAGAGAAAAGAAGAGAGAAGAAGAGAAAAGAAGAGGATAGAGAAAATAGAAAACAAGAGAATAGAAGAGAATAGAGAAAATAGAAAAGAAGAGGATATAGAAAAGAGAAAAGAAGAGTAAAGAGAAAAGAGATAAGAAGAGAAAAGAGAAAAGAAGTGAAAAGAGAAAATAGACAAGAGAAAAGAAGAGAAAATGGAAAAGAGATAAGAAGAGAATAGAGAAAGAGAAAAGAAGAGAAACGAGAAATGAGAAAAGAGAAAAGAAGAGGGAATGGAGAAGAAGAGAAAAGAGAAAAGAAGAGAAAAGATAAAAGAGAATAAAAGAGAAAAGGGAACAGAGGAAAGAAGACAAAAGAGAACAGAAGAGAATAGAGAAAAGAGAAATGTGATAAGAAGAGAAAAGAGAAAAGAGAAAAGAAGAGAAAAGAGAATAGAGAATAGAGAAAAGAAGAGAAAAGGGAAAAGAAGAGAAAAGAGAAAAGAGAAATGTGATAAGAAGAGAAAAGAGAAAAGAGAAAAGAAGAGAAAAGAGAATAGAGAATAGAGAAAAGAAGAGAAAAGGTAAAAGAGAAAAGATGAGAAAAGAGAAAAGAGAAAAAAGAAAAGAGAAAAGAATAGAAAAGACAAAGGAGAAAAGAACAGTGAAAAGAGAAAAGGAGAGAAAATAAATGAAAAGAAGCGAAAAGCGAAAAGAACAGCAAAGAAGAGAAAAGAGAAGAGAAAAAAGTGAAAAGAGTAAAGAAGAGAAAAGAAGAGAAATGAGAAAAGAAGAGAAAAGAGAAAAGAGAAATGTGATAAGAAGCGAAAAGAGAAAAGAGAAAAGAAGAGAAAAGAGAAAAGAGAAATGTGATAAGAAGAGAAAAGAGAAAAGAGAAAAGAGAAAAGAAAAGAAAAGAGAATAGAGAATAGAGAAAAGAAGAGAAAAGGGAAAAGAGAAAAGAAGAGAATAGAGAAAGAGAAAAGAAGAGAAAAGAGAAATGAGAAAAGAGAAAAGAAGAGGGAATGGAGAAGAAGAGAAATGAGAAAAGAAGAGAAAAGATAAAAGAGAATAAAAGAGAAAAGGGAACAGAGGAAAGAAGACAAAAGAGAACAGAAGAGAATAGAGAAAAGAGAAATGTGATAAGAAGAGAAAAGAGAAAAGAGAAAAGAAGAGAAAAGAGAATAGAGAATAGAGAAAAGAAGAGAAAAGGGAAAAGAAGAGAAAAGAGAAAAGAGAAATGTGATAAGAAGAGAAAAGAGAAAAGAGAAAAGAAGAGAAAAGAGAATAGAGAATAGAGAAAAGAAGAGAAAAGGTAAAAGAGAAAAGATGAGAAAAGAGAAAAGAGAAAAAAGAAAAGAGAAAAGAATAGAAAAGACAAAGGAGAAAAGAACAGTGAAAAGAGAAAAGGAGAGAAAATAAATGAAAAGAAGCGAAAAGCGAAAAGAACAGCAAAGAAGAGAAAAGAGAAGAGAAAAAAGTGAAAAGAGTAAAGAAGAGAAAAGAAGAGAAATGAGAAAAGAAGAGAAAAGAGAAAAGAGAAATGTGATAAGAAGCGAAAAGAGAAAAGAGAAAAGAAGAGAAAAGAGAAAAGAGAAATGTGATAAGAAGAGAAAAGAGAAAAGAGAAAAGAAGAGAAAAGAGAATAGAGAATAGAGAAAAGAAGAGAAAAGGGAAAAGAGAAAAGAAGAGAAAAGGGAAAAGAGAAAAGAAGAGATAAGAACAGAAAAATGAAAAGAGAAAGGAAGAGAAAAGTGAAAAGCGAAAAGAGAATATATAGAGAAAAGAAGAGAATAGAAGAGAAAAGAGAAAAGAAGGGAAAAGAGAAAAGAAGAGAATAGAGAAATGAGGAAAGAGAAAAGAAGAGAAAAGAGAAAAGAAGAGAAACGGGAAAAGAGAAAAGAAGAGAAAGGGGACAAGAGGAAAGAAGAGAGAAGAAGAGAAAAGAAGAGGATAGAGAAAAGAGAAAAGAAGAGAAAAGAGAAATTAGAAAAGAAGAGGAAATAGAAAAGAGAAAAGAAGAGTAAAGAGAAAAGAGATAAGAAGAGAAAAGAGAAAAGAAGAGAAAATGGAAAAGAGGAAAGAAGAGGATAGAGAAAAGAGAAAAGAAGAGAAAAGAAGAGAAAAGAGAAAATAGAAAAGAAGAGGAAATAGAAAAGAGAAAAGAGAAAAAAGAAGAGTAAAGAGAAAAGAGAATAGAGAAAAGAAGAGAAAAGGGAAAAGAAGAGAAAAGAGAAAAGAGAAATGTGATAAGAAGAGAAAAGAGAAAAGAGAAAAGAAGAGAAAAGAGAATAGAGAATAGAGAACAGAAGAGAAAAGGGAAAAGAAGAGAAAAGAGAAAAGAGAAATGTGATAAGAAGAGAAAAGAGAAAAGAAGAGAAAAGAGAATAGAGAATAGAGAAAAGAAGAGAAAAGGGAAAAGAGAAAAGAAGAGAAAAGAGAAAAGAGAAAAAAGAAAAGAGAAAAGAATAGAAAAGACAAAGGAGAAAAGAACAGTGAAAAGAGAAAAGGAGAGAAAATAAATGAAAAGAAGCGAAAAGCGAAAAGAACAGCAAAGAAGAGAAAAGAGAAGAGAAAAAAGTGAAAAGAGTAAAGAAGAGAAAAGAAGAGAAATGAGAAAAGAAGAGAAAAGAGAAAAGAGAAATGTGATAAGAAGCGAAAAGAGAAAAGAGAAAAGAAGAGAAAAGAGAAAAGAGAATAGAGAAAAGAAGAGAAAAGGGAAAAGAGAAAAGAAGAGAAAAGGGAAAAGAGAAAAGAAGAGATAAGAACAGAAAAATGAAAAGAGAAAGGAAGAGAAAAGTGAAAAGCGAAAAGAGAATATATAGAGAAAAGAAGAGAATAGAAGAGAAAAGAGAAAAGAAGGGAAAAGAGAAAAGAAGAGAATAGAGAAATGAGGAAAGAGAAAAGAAGAGAAAAGAGAAAAGAAGAGAAACGGGAAAAGAGAAAAGAAGAGAAAGGGGACAAGAGGAAAGAAGAGAGATGAAGAGAAAAGAAGAGGATAGATAAAAGAGAAAAGAAGAGAAAAGAAGAGAAAAGAGAAAATAGAAAAGAAGAGGAAATAGAAAAGAGAAAAGAAGAAAAAGAGAAAAGAGATAAGAAGAGAAAAGAGAAAAGAAGAGAAAATGGAAAAGAGGAAAGAAGAGGATAGAGAAAAGAGAAAAGAAGAGAAAAGAGAAAAAAGAAAAGAGAAAAGAAAAGAGAAAAGAGAAAAGAACAGTGAAAAGAGAAAAGAAGAGAAAAGAAATGAATAGACGAGAAAAGAGAAAAGAAGAGAAAAGAAATTAAAAGAAGAGAAAAGAGAAAAGAAGAGAAAAGAAGAGAAAAGAAGAGAAAAGAGAAAAGAAGAGAAAAGAAGAGAAAAGAGAAAAGAAGAGAGAAGAAGAGAAAAGAAGAGGATAGAGAAAATAGAAAACAAGAGAATAGAAGAGAATAGAGAAAATAGAAAAGAAGAGGATATAGAAAAGAGAAAAGAAGAGTAAAGAGAAAAGAGATAAGAAGAGAAAAGAGAAAAGAAGTGAAAAGAGAAAATAGACAAGAGAAAAGAAGAGAAAATGGAAAAGAGATAAGAAGAGAATAGAGAAAGAGAAAAGAAGAGAAACGAGAAATGAGAAAAGAGAAAAGAAGAGGGAATGGAGAAGAAGAGAAAAGAGAAAAGAAGAGAAAAGATAAAAGAGAATAAAAGAGAAAAGGGAACAGAGGAAAGAAGACAAAAGAGAACAGAAGAGAATAGAGAAAAGAGAAATGTGATAAGAAGAGAAAAGAGAAAAGAGAAAAGAAGAGAAAAGAGAATAGAGAATAGAGAAAAGAAGAGAAAAGGGAAAAGAAGAGAAAAGAGAAAAGAGAAATGTGATAAGAAGAGAAAAGAGAAAAGAGAAAAGAAGAGAAAAGAGAATAGAGAATAGAGAAAAGAAGAGAAAAGGTAAAAGAGAAAAGATGAGAAAAGAGAAAAGAGAAAAAAGAAAAGAGAAAAGAATAGAAAAGACAAAGGAGAAAAGAACAGTGAAAAGAGAAAAGGAGAGAAAATAAATGAAAAGAAGCGAAAAGCGAAAAGAACAGCAAAGAAGAGAAAAGAGAAGAGAAAAAAGTGAAAAGAGTAAAGAAGAGAAAAGAAGAGAAATGAGAAAAGAAGAGAAAAGAGAAAAGAGAAATGTGATAAGAAGCGAAAAGAGAAAAGAGAAAAGAAGAGAAAAGAGAAAAGAGAAATGTGATAAGAAGAGAAAAGAGAAAAGAGAAAAGAGAAAAGAAAAGAAAAGAGAATAGAGAATAGAGAAAAGAAGAGAAAAGGGAAAAGAGAAAAGAAGAGAATAGAGAAAGAGAAAAGAAGAGAAAAGAGAAATGAGAAAAGAGAAAAGAAGAGGGAATGGAGAAGAAGAGAAATGAGAAAAGAAGAGAAAAGATAAAAGAGAATAAAAGAGAAAAGGGAACAGAGGAAAGAAGACAAAAGAGAACAGAAGAGAATAGAGAAAAGAGAAATGTGATAAGAAGAGAAAAGAGAAAAGAGAAAAGAAGAGAAAAGAGAATAGAGAATAGAGAAAAGAAGAGAAAAGGGAAAAGAAGAGAAAAGAGAAAAGAGAAATGTGATAAGAAGAGAAAAGAGAAAAGAGAAAAGAAGAGAAAAGAGAATAGAGAATAGAGAAAAGAAGAGAAAAGGTAAAAGAGAAAAGATGAGAAAAGAGAAAAGAGAAAAAAGAAAAGAGAAAAGAATAGAAAAGACAAAGGAGAAAAGAACAGTGAAAAGAGAAAAGGAGAGAAAATAAATGAAAAGAAGCGAAAAGCGAAAAGAACAGCAAAGAAGAGAAAAGAGAAGAGAAAAAAGTGAAAAGAGTAAAGAAGAGAAAAGAAGAGAAATGAGAAAAGAAGAGAAAAGAGAAAAGAGAAATGTGATAAGAAGCGAAAAGAGAAAAGAGAAAAGAAGAGAAAAGAGAAAAGAGAAATGTGATAAGAAGAGAAAAGAGAAAAGAGAAAAGAAGAGAAAAGAGAATAGAGAATAGAGAAAAGAAGAGAAAAGGGAAAAGAGAAAAGAAGAGAAAAGGGAAAAGAGAAAAGAAGAGATAAGAACAGAAAAATGAAAAGAGAAAGGAAGAGAAAAGTGAAAAGCGAAAAGAGAATATATAGAGAAAAGAAGAGAATAGAAGAGAAAAGAGAAAAGAAGGGAAAAGAGAAAAGAAGAGAATAGAGAAATGAGGAAAGAGAAAAGAAGAGAAAAGAGAAAAGAAGAGAAACGGGAAAAGAGAAAAGAAGAGAAAGGGGACAAGAGGAAAGAAGAGAGAAGAAGAGAAAAGAAGAGGATAGAGAAAAGAGAAAAGAAGAGAAAAGAGAAATTAGAAAAGAAGAGGAAATAGAAAAGAGAAAAGAAGAGTAAAGAGAAAAGAGATAAGAAGAGAAAAGAGAAAAGAAGAGAAAATGGAAAAGAGGAAAGAAGAGGATAGAGAAAAGAGAAAAGAAGAGAAAAGAAGAGAAAAGAGAAAATAGAAAAGAAGAGGAAATAGAAAAGAGAAAAGAGAAAAAAGAAGAGTAAAGAGAAAAGAGAATAGAGAAAAGAAGAGAAAAGGGAAAAGAAGAGAAAAGAGAAAAGAGAAATGTGATAAGAAGAGAAAAGAGAAAAGAGAAAAGAAGAGAAAAGAGAATAGAGAATAGAGAACAGAAGAGAAAAGGGAAAAGAAGAGAAAAGAGAAAAGAGAAATGTGATAAGAAGAGAAAAGAGAAAAGAAGAGAAAAGAGAATAGAGAATAGAGAATGATAAGAAGAGAAAAGAGAAAAGAAGAGAAAAGAGAATAGAGAATAGAGAAAAGAAGAGAAAAGGGAAAAGAGAAAAGA
Source organism: Chiloscyllium punctatum (assembly GCF_047496795.1). Taxonomy (NCBI): domain Eukaryota; kingdom Metazoa; phylum Chordata; class Chondrichthyes; order Orectolobiformes; family Hemiscylliidae; genus Chiloscyllium; species Chiloscyllium punctatum. The sequence goes on along the minus strand of NC_092758.1, from coordinate 71,956,687 downwards.
AGGGAAAAGAGAAAAGGAGAGAATAGAGAAATGAGGAAAGAGAAAAGAAGAGAAAAGAGAAAAGAAGAGAAAAGAAGAGAAAAGAGAAAAGAAGAGAAAAGAAGAGAAAAGGAAAAAGAAGAGAAAAGGGAAAAGAGAAAAGAAGAGAAAAGAGAAAAGAGAAAAAAGAAAAGAGAAAAGAAAAGAGAAAAGAGAAAAGAACAGTGAAAAGAGAAAAGGAGAGAAAAGAAATGAATAGACGAGAAAAGAGAAAAGAAGAGAAAAGAAATTAAAAGAAGAGAAAAGAGAAAAGAAGAGAAAAGAAGAGAAAAGAGAAAAGAGAAAAGAAGAGAGAAGAAGAGAAAAGAAGAGGATAGAGAAAATAGAAAACAAGAGAATAGAAGAGAATAGAGAAAATAGAAAAGAAGAGGATATAGAAAAGAGAAAAGACGAGTAAAGAGAAAAGAGATAAGAAGAGAAAAGAGAAAAGAAGTGAAAAGAGAAAATAGACAAGAGAAAAGAAGAGAAAATGGAAAAGAGATAAGAAGAGAATAGAGAAAGAGAAAAGAAGAGAAAAGAGAAATGAGAAAAGAGAAAAGAAGAGGGAATGGAGAAGAAGAGAAAAGAGAAAAGAAGAGAAAAGATAAAAGAGAATAAAAGAGAAAAGGGAACAGAGGAAAGAAAACAAAAGAGAACAGAAGAGAATAGAGAAAAGAGAAATGTGATAAGAAGAGAAAAGAGAAAAGAGAAAAGAAGAGAAAAGAGAATAGAGAATAGAGAAAAGAAGAGAAAAGGGAAAAGAAGAGAAAAGAGAAAAGAGAAATGTGATAAGAAGAGAAAAGAGAAAAGAGAAAAGAAGAGAAAAGAGAATAGAGAATAGAGAAAAGAAGCGAAAAGGGAAAAGAGAAAAGAAGAGAAAAGAGAAAAGAGAAAAAAGAAAAGAGAAAAGAATAGAATAGAAAAAGGAGAAAAGAACAGTGAAAAGAGAAAAGGAGAGAAAATAAATGAAAAGAAGCGAAAAGCGAAAAGAAGAGAAAAGAAGAGAAAAGAGAAGAGAAAAAAGTGAAAAGAGTAAAGAAGAGAAAAGTAGAGAAATGAGAAAAGAAGAGAAAAGAGAAAAGAGAAAAGAAGAGAAAAGAGAATAGAGAATAGAGAAAAGAAGAGAAAAGAGAATAGAGAATAGAGAAAAGAAGAGAAAAGGGAAAAGAGAAAAGAAGAGAAAAGGGAAAAGAGAAAAGAAGAGATAAGAACAGAAAAATGAAAAGAGAAAGGAAGAGAAAAGTGAAAAGCGAAAAGAGAATATATAGAGAAAAGAAGAGAATAGAAGAGAAAAGAGAAAAGAAGGGAAAAGAGAAAAGAAGAGAATAGAGAAATGAGGAAAGAGAAAAGAAGAGAAAAGAGAAAAGAAGAGAAACGGGAAAAGAGAAAAGAAGAGAAAGGGGACAAGAGGAAAGAAGAGAGATGAAGAGAAAAGAAGAGGATAGATAAAAGAGAAAAGAAGAGAAAAGAAGAGAAAAGAGAAAATAGAAAAGAAGAGGAAATACAAAAGAGAAAAGAAGAGTAAAGAGAAAAGAGATAAGAAGAGAAAAGAGAAAAGAAGAGAAAATGGAAAAGAGGAAAGAAGAGGATAGAGAAAAGTGAAAAGAAGAGAAAAGAAGAGAAAAGAGAAAAAAGAAAAGAGAAAAGAAAAGAGAAAAGAGAAAAGAACAGTGAAAAGAGAAAAGAAGAGAAAAGAAATGAATAGACGAGAAAAGAGAAAAGAAGAGAAAAGAAATTAAAAGAAGAGAAAAGAGAAAAGAAGAGAAAAGAAGAGAAAAGAGAAAAGAAGAGAAAAGAAGAGAAAAGAGAAAAGAAGAGAGAAGAAGAGAAAAGAAGAGAAAAGAGAAAAGAAGAGAAAAGAGAAAAGAGAAATGTGATAAGAAGCGAAAAGAGAAAAGAGAAAAGAAGAGAAAAGAGAATAGAGAATAGAGAAAAGAAGAGAAAAAGGAAAAGAGAAAAGAAGAGAAAAGGGAAAAGAGAAAAGAAGAGATAAGAACAGAAAAATGAAAAGAGAAAGGAAGAGAAAAGTGAAAAGCGAAAAGAGAATATATAGAGAAAAGAAGAGAATAGAAGAGGAAAGAGAAAAGAAGGGAAAAGAGAAAAGAAGAGAATAGAGAAATGAGGAAAGAGAAAAGAAGAGAAAAGAGAAAAGAAGAGAAACGGGAAAAGAGAAAAGAAGAGAAAGGGGACAAGAGGAAAGAAGAGAGAAGAAGAGAAAAGAAGAGGATAGAGAAAAGAGAAAAGAAGAGAAAAGAGAAATTAGAAAAGAAGAGGAAATAGAAAAGAGAAAAGAAGAGTAAAGAGAAAAGAGATAAGAAGAGAAAAGAGAAAAGAAGAGAAAATGGAAAAGAGGAAAGAAGAGGATAGAGAAAAGAGAAAAGAAGAGAAAAGAGAAAATAGAAAAGAAGAGGAAATGGAAAAGAGAAAAGAGAAAAGAAGTGTAAAGAGAAAAGAGATAAGAAGAGAAAAGAGAAAAGAAGAGAAAATGTAAAAGACGAAAGAAGAGAAAAGAAGAGAAAAATGAAAAGAGAAAGGAATGGAAAAGTGAAAAGCGAAAAGAGAATATATAGAGAAAAGAAGAGAATAGAAGAGAAAAGAAGAGAAAAGAGAAAAGAAGAGAATAGAGAAATGAGGAAAGAGAAAAGAAGAGAAAAGACGAGAAAAGTGAAAAGAAGAGAAAAGGGAATAGAGAAAAGAAGAGAAAGGGGACAAGAGAAAAGAAGAGTGAACAGAAAAGAAGAGGATAGAGAAAAGAGAAAACAAGAGAAAAGAAGAGAAAAGAGAAAATAGAAAAGAAGAGGAAATAGAAAAGAGACAAGAGAAAAGAAAGAGTAAAGAGAAAAGAGATAAGAAGAGAAAAGAGAAAAGAGAAAAGAAGAGAAAAGAGAATAGAGAATAGAGAAAAGAAGAGAAAAGGGAAAAGAAGAGAAAAGAGAAAAGACAAATGTGATAAGAAGAGAAAAGAGAAAAGAGAAAAGAAGAGAAAAGAGAATAGAGAATAGAGAACAGAAGAGAAAAGGGAAAAGAAGAGAAAAGAAGAGAAAAGAGAAAAGAGAAATGTGATAAGAAGAGAAAAGAGAAAAGAAGAGAAAAGAGAATAGAGAATAGAGAAAAGAAGAGAAAAGGGAAAAGAGAAAAGAAGAGAAAAGAGAAAAGAGAAAAAAGAAAAGAGAAAAGAATAGAAAAGACAAAGGAGAAAAGAACAGTGAAAAGAGAAAAGGAGAGAAAATAAATGAAAAGAAGCGAAAAGCGAAAAGAACAGCAAAGAAGAGAAAAGAGAAGAGAAAAAAGTGAAAAGAGTAAAGAAGAGAAAAGAAGAGAAATGAGAAAAGAAGAGAAAAGAGAAAAGAGAAATGTGATAAGAAGCGAAAAGAGAAAAGAGAAAAGAAGAGAAAAGAGAAAAGAGAATAGAGAAAAGAAGAGAAAAGGGAAAAGAGAAAAGAAGAGAAAAGGGAAAAGAGAAAAGAAGAGATAAGAACAGAAAAATGAAAAGAGAAAGGAAGAGAAAAGTGAAAAGCGAAAAGAGAATATATAGAGAAAAGAAGAGAATAGAAGAGAAAAGAGAAAAGAAGGGAAAAGAGAAAAGAAGAGAATAGAGAAATGAGGAAAGAGAAAAGAAGAGAAAAGAGAAAAGAAGAGAAACGGGAAAAGAGAAAAGAAGAGAAAGGGGACAAGAGGAAAGAAGAGAGATGAAGAGAAAAGAAGAGGATAGATAAAAGAGAAAAGAAGAGAAAAGAAGAGAAAAGAGAAAATAGAAATGAAGAGGAAATAGAAAAGAGAAAAGAAGAAAAAGAGAAAAGAGATAAGAAGAGAAAAGAGAAAAGAAGAGAAAATGGAAAAGAGGAAAGAAGAGGATAGAGAAAAGAGAAAAGAAGAGAAAAGAGAAAAAAGAAAAGAGAAAAGAAAAGAGAAAAGAGAAAAGAACAGTGAAAAGAGAAAAGAAGAGAAAAGAAATGAATAGACGAGAAAAGAGAAAAGAAGAGAAAAGAAATTAAAAGAAGAGAAAAGAGAAAAGAAGAGAAAAGAAGAGAAAAGAAGAGAAAAGAGAAAAGAAGAGAAAAGAAGAGAAAAGAGAAAAGAAGAGAGAAGAAGAGAAAAGAAGAGGATAGAGAAAATAGAAAACAAGAGAATAGAAGAGAATAGAGAAAATAGAAAAGAAGAGGATATAGAAAAGAGAAAAGAAGAGTAAAGAGAAAAGAGATAAGAAGAGAAAAGAGAAAAGAAGTGAAAAGAGAAAATAGACAAGAGAAAAGAAGAGAAAATGGAAAAGAGATAAGAAGAGAATAGAGAAAGAGAAAAGAAGAGAAACGAGAAATGAGAAAAGAGAAAAGAAGAGGGAATGGAGAAGAAGAGAAAAGAGAAAAGAAGAGAAAAGATAAAAGAGAATAAAAGAGAAAAGGGAACAGAGGAAAGAAGACAAAAGAGAACAGAAGAGAATAGAGAAAAGAGAAATGTGATAAGAAGAGAAAAGAGAAAAGAGAAAAGAAGAGAAAAGAGAATAGAGAATAGAGAAAAGAAGAGAAAAGGGAAAAGAAGAGAAAAGAGAAAAGAGAAATGTGATAAGAAGAGAAAAGAGAAAAGAGAAAAGAAGAGAAAAGAGAATAGAGAATAGAGAAAAGAAGAGAAAAGGTAAAAGAGAAAAGATGAGAAAAGAGAAAAGAGAAAAAAGAAAAGAGAAAAGAATAGAAAAGACAAAGGAGAAAAGAACAGTGAAAAGAGAAAAGGAGAGAAAATAAATGAAAAGAAGCGAAAAGCGAAAAGAACAGCAAAGAAGAGAAAAGAGAAGAGAAAAAAGTGAAAAGAGTAAAGAAGAGAAAAGAAGAGAAATGAGAAAAGAAGAGAAAAGAGAAAAGAGAAATGTGATAAGAAGCGAAAAGAGAAAAGAGAAAAGAAGAGAAAAGAGAAAAGAGAAATGTGATAAGAAGAGAAAAGAGAAAAGAGAAAAGAGAAAAGAAAAGAAAAGAGAATAGAGAATAGAGAAAAGAAGAGAAAAGGGAAAAGAGAAAAGAAGAGAATAGAGAAAGAGAAAAGAAGAGAAAAGAGAAATGAGAAAAGAGAAAAGAAGAGGGAATGGAGAAGAAGAGAAATGAGAAAAGAAGAGAAAAGATAAAAGAGAATAAAAGAGAAAAGGGAACAGAGGAAAGAAGACAAAAGAGAACAGAAGAGAATAGAGAAAAGAGAAATGTGATAAGAAGAGAAAAGAGAAAAGAGAAAAGAAGAGAAAAGAGAATAGAGAATAGAGAAAAGAAGAGAAAAGGGAAAAGAAGAGAAAAGAGAAAAGAGAAATGTGATAAGAAGAGAAAAGAGAAAAGAGAAAAGAAGAGAAAAGAGAATAGAGAATAGAGAAAAGAAGAGAAAAGGTAAAAGAGAAAAGATGAGAAAAGAGAAAAGAGAAAAAAGAAAAGAGAAAAGAATAGAAAAGACAAAGGAGAAAAGAACAGTGAAAAGAGAAAAGGAGAGAAAATAAATGAAAAGAAGCGAAAAGCGAAAAGAACAGCAAAGAAGAGAAAAGAGAAGAGAAAAAAGTGAAAAGAGTAAAGAAGAGAAAAGAAGAGAAATGAGAAAAGAAGAGAAAAGAGAAAAGAGAAATGTGATAAGAAGCGAAAAGAGAAAAGAGAAAAGAAGAGAAAAGAGAAAAGAGAAATGTGATAAGAAGAGAAAAGAGAAAAGAGAAAAGAAGAGAAAAGAGAATAGAGAATAGAGAAAAGAAGAGAAAAGGGAAAAGAGAAAAGAAGAGAAAAGGGAAAAGAGAAAAGAAGAGATAAGAACAGAAAAATGAAAAGAGAAAGGAAGAGAAAAGTGAAAAGCGAAAAGAGAATATATAGAGAAAAGAAGAGAATAGAAGAGAAAAGAGAAAAGAAGGGAAAAGAGAAAAGAAGAGAATAGAGAAATGAGGAAAGAGAAAAGAAGAGAAAAGAGAAAAGAAGAGAAACGGGAAAAGAGAAAAGAAGAGAAAGGGGACAAGAGGAAAGAAGAGAGAAGAAGAGAAAAGAAGAGGATAGAGAAAAGAGAAAAGAAGAGAAAAGAGAAATTAGAAAAGAAGAGGAAATAGAAAAGAGAAAAGAAGAGTAAAGAGAAAAGAGATAAGAAGAGAAAAGAGAAAAGAAGAGAAAATGGAAAAGAGGAAAGAAGAGGATAGAGAAAAGAGAAAAGAAGAGAAAAGAAGAGAAAAGAGAAAATAGAAAAGAAGAGGAAATAGAAAAGAGAAAAGAGAAAAAAGAAGAGTAAAGAGAAAAGAGAATAGAGAAAAGAAGAGAAAAGGGAAAAGAAGAGAAAAGAGAAAAGAGAAATGTGATAAGAAGAGAAAAGAGAAAAGAGAAAAGAAGAGAAAAGAGAATAGAGAATAGAGAACAGAAGAGAAAAGGGAAAAGAAGAGAAAAGAGAAAAGAGAAATGTGATAAGAAGAGAAAAGAGAAAAGAAGAGAAAAGAGAATAGAGAATAGAGAAAAGAAGAGAAAAGGGAAAAGAGAAAAGAAGAGAAAAGAGAAAAGAGAAAAAAGAAAAGAGAAAAGAATAGAAAAGACAAAGGAGAAAAGAACAGTGAAAAGAGAAAAGGAGAGAAAATAAATGAAAAGAAGCGAAAAGCGAAAAGAACAGCAAAGAAGAGAAAAGAGAAGAGAAAAAAGTGAAAAGAGTAAAGAAGAGAAAAGAAGAGAAATGAGAAAAGAAGAGAAAAGAGAAAAGAGAAATGTGATAAGAAGCGAAAAGAGAAAAGAGAAAAGAAGAGAAAAGAGAAAAGAGAATAGAGAAAAGAAGAGAAAAGGGAAAAGAGAAAAGAAGAGAAAAGGGAAAAGAGAAAAGAAGAGATAAGAACAGAAAAATGAAAAGAGAAAGGAAGAGAAAAGTGAAAAGCGAAAAGAGAATATATAGAGAAAAGAAGAGAATAGAAGAGAAAAGAGAAAAGAAGGGAAAAGAGAAAAGAAGAGAATAGAGAAATGAGGAAAGAGAAAAGAAGAGAAAAGAGAAAAGAAGAGAAACGGGAAAAGAGAAAAGAAGAGAAAGGGGACAAGAGGAAAGAAGAGAGATGAAGAGAAAAGAAGAGGATAGATAAAAGAGAAAAGAAGAGAAAAGAAGAGAAAAGAGAAAATAGAAATGAAGAGGAAATAGAAAAGAGAAAAGAAGAAAAAGAGAAAAGAGATAAGAAGAGAAAAGAGAAAAGAAGAGAAAATGGAAAAGAGGAAAGAAGAGGATAGAGAAAAGAGAAAAGAAGAGAAAAGAGAAAAAAGAAAAGAGAAAAGAAAAGAGAAAAGAGAAAAGAACAGTGAAAAGAGAAAAGAAGAGAAAAGAAATGAATAGACGAGAAAAGAGAAAAGAAGAGAAAAGAAATTAAAAGAAGAGAAAAGAGAAAAGAAGAGAAAAGAAGAGAAAAGAAGAGAAAAGAGAAAAGAAGAGAAAAGAAGAGAAAAGAGAAAAGAAGAGAGAAGAAGAGAAAAGAAGAGGATAGAGAAAATAGAAAACAAGAGAATAGAAGAGAATAGAGAAAATAGAAAAGAAGAGGATATAGAAAAGAGAAAAGAAGAGTAAAGAGAAAAGAGATAAGAAGAGAAAAGAGAAAAGAAGTGAAAAGAGAAAATAGACAAGAGAAAAGAAGAGAAAATGGAAAAGAGATAAGAAGAGAATAGAGAAAGAGAAAAGAAGAGAAACGAGAAATGAGAAAAGAGAAAAGAAGAGGGAATGGAGAAGAAGAGAAAAGAGAAAAGAAGAGAAAAGATAAAAGAGAATAAAAGAGAAAAGGGAACAGAGGAAAGAAGACAAAAGAGAACAGAAGAGAATAGAGAAAAGAGAAATGTGATAAGAAGAGAAAAGAGAAAAGAGAAAAGAAGAGAAAAGAGAATAGAGAATAGAGAAAAGAAGAGAAAAGGGAAAAGAAGAGAAAAGAGAAAAGAGAAATGTGATAAGAAGAGAAAAGAGAAAAGAGAAAAGAAGAGAAAAGAGAATAGAGAATAGAGAAAAGAAGAGAAAAGGTAAAAGAGAAAAGATGAGAAAAGAGAAAAGAGAAAAAAGAAAAGAGAAAAGAATAGAAAAGACAAAGGAGAAAAGAACAGTGAAAAGAGAAAAGGAGAGAAAATAAATGAAAAGAAGCGAAAAGCGAAAAGAACAGCAAAGAAGAGAAAAGAGAAGAGAAAAAAGTGAAAAGAGTAAAGAAGAGAAAAGAAGAGAAATGAGAAAAGAAGAGAAAAGAGAAAAGAGAAATGTGATAAGAAGCGAAAAGAGAAAAGAGAAAAGAAGAGAAAAGAGAAAAGAGAAATGTGATAAGAAGAGAAAAGAGAAAAGAGAAAAGAGAAAAGAAAAGAAAAGAGAATAGAGAATAGAGAAAAGAAGAGAAAAGGGAAAAGAGAAAAGAAGAGAATAGAGAAAGAGAAAAGAAGAGAAAAGAGAAATGAGAAAAGAGAAAAGAAGAGGGAATGGAGAAGAAGAGAAATGAGAAAAGAAGAGAAAAGATAAAAGAGAATAAAAGAGAAAAGGGAACAGAGGAAAGAAGACAAAAGAGAACAGAAGAGAATAGAGAAAAGAGAAATGTGATAAGAAGAGAAAAGAGAAAAGAGAAAAGAAGAGAAAAGAGAATAGAGAATAGAGAAAAGAAGAGAAAAGGGAAAAGAAGAGAAAAGAGAAAAGAGAAATGTGATAAGAAGAGAAAAGAGAAAAGAGAAAAGAAGAGAAAAGAGAATAGAGAATAGAGAAAAGAAGAGAAAAGGTAAAAGAGAAAAGATGAGAAAAGAGAAAAGAGAAAAAAGAAAAGAGAAAAGAATAGAAAAGACAAAGGAGAAAAGAACAGTGAAAAGAGAAAAGGAGAGAAAATAAATGAAAAGAAGCGAAAAGCGAAAAGAACAGCAAAGAAGAGAAAAGAGAAGAGAAAAAAGTGAAAAGAGTAAAGAAGAGAAAAGAAGAGAAATGAGAAAAGAAGAGAAAAGAGAAAAGAGAAATGTGATAAGAAGCGAAAAGAGAAAAGAGAAAAGAAGAGAAAAGAGAAAAGAGAAATGTGATAAGAAGAGAAAAGAGAAAAGAGAAAAGAAGAGAAAAGAGAATAGAGAATAGAGAAAAGAAGAGAAAAGGGAAAAGAGAAAAGAAGAGAAAAGGGAAAAGAGAAAAGAAGAGATAAGAACAGAAAAATGAAAAGAGAAAGGAAGAGAAAAGTGAAAAGCGAAAAGAGAATATATAGAGAAAAGAAGAGAATAGAAGAGAAAAGAGAAAAGAAGGGAAAAGAGAAAAGAAGAGAATAGAGAAATGAGGAAAGAGAAAAGAAGAGAAAAGAGAAAAGAAGAGAAACGGGAAAAGAGAAAAGAAGAGAAAGGGGACAAGAGGAAAGAAGAGAGAAGAAGAGAAAAGAAGAGGATAGAGAAAAGAGAAAAGAAGAGAAAAGAGAAATTAGAAAAGAAGAGGAAATAGAAAAGAGAAAAGAAGAGTAAAGAGAAAAGAGATAAGAAGAGAAAAGAGAAAAGAAGAGAAAATGGAAAAGAGGAAAGAAGAGGATAGAGAAAAGAGAAAAGAAGAGAAAAGAAGAGAAAAGAGAAAATAGAAAAGAAGAGGAAATAGAAAAGAGAAAAGAGAAAAAAGAAGAGTAAAGAGAAAAGAGAATAGAGAAAAGAAGAGAAAAGGGAAAAGAAGAGAAAAGAGAAAAGAGAAATGTGATAAGAAGAGAAAAGAGAAAAGAGAAAAGAAGAGAAAAGAGAATAGAGAATAGAGAACAGAAGAGAAAAGGGAAAAGAAGAGAAAAGAGAAAAGAGAAATGTGATAAGAAGAGAAAAGAGAAAAGAAGAGAAAAGAGAATAGAGAATAGAGAAAAGAAGAGAAAAGGGAAAAGAGAAAAGAAGAGAAAAGAGAAAAGAGAAAAAAGAAAAGAGAAAAGAATAGAAAAGACAAAGGAGAAAAGAACAGTGAAAAGAGAAAAGGAGAGAAAATAAATGAAAAGAAGCGAAAAGCGAAAAGAAGAGAAAAGAAGAGAAAAGAGAAGAGAAAAAAGTGAAAAGAGTAAAGAAGAGAAAAGAAGAGAAATGAGAAAAGAAGAGAAAAGAGAAAAGAGAAATGTGATAAGAAGCGAAAAGAGAAAAGAGAAAAGAAGAGAAAAGAGAATAGAGAATAGAGAAAAGAAGAGAAAAGGGAAAAGAGAAAAGAAGAGAAAAGGGAAAAGAGAAAAGAAGAGATAAGAACAGAAAAATGAAAAGCGAAAGGAAGAGAAAAGTGAAAAGCGAAAAGAGAATATATAGAGAAAAGAAGAGAATAGAAGAGAAAAGAGAAAAGAAGGGAAAAGAGAAAAGGAGAGAATAGAGAAATGAGGAAAGAGAAAAGAAGAGAAAAGAGAAAAGAAGAGAAAAGAAGAGAAAAGAGAAAAGAAGAGAAAAGAAGAGAAAAGGAAAAAGAAGAGAAAAGGGAAAAGAGAAAAGAAGAGAAAAGAGAAAAGAGAAAAAAGAAAAGAGAAAAGAAAAGAGAAAAGAGAAAAGAACAGTGAAAAGAGAAAAGGAGAGAAAAGAAATGAATAGACGAGAAAAGAGAAAAGAAGAGAAAAGAAATTAAAAGAAGAGAAAAGAGAAAAGAAGAGAAAAGAAGAGAAAAGAGAAAAGAGAAAAGAAGAGAGAAGAAGAGAAAAGAAGAGGATAGAGAAAATAGAAAACAAGAGAATAGAAGAGAATAGAGAAAATAGAAAAGAAGAGGATATAGAAAAGAGAAAAGACGAGTAAAGAGAAAAGAGATAAGAAGAGAAAAGAGAAAAGAAGTGAAAAGAGAAAATAGACAAGAGAAAAGAAGAGAAAATGGAAAAGAGATAAGAAGAGAATAGAGAAAGAGAAAAGAAGAGAAAAGAGAAATGAGAAAAGAGAAAAGAAGAGGGAATGGAGAAGAAGAGAAAAGAGAAAAGAAGAGAAAAGATAAAAGAGAATAAAAGAGAAAAGGGAACAGAGGAAAGAAAACAAAAGAGAACAGAAGAGAATAGAGAAAAGAGAAATGTGATAAGAAGAGAAAAGAGAAAAGAGAAAAGAAGAGAAAAGAGAATAGAGAATAGAGAAAAGAAGAGAAAAGGGAAAAGAAGAGAAAAGAGAAAAGAGAAATGTGATAAGAAGAGAAAAGAGAAAAGAGAAAAGAAGAGAAAAGAGAATAGAGAATAGAGAAAAGAAGCGAAAAGGGAAAAGAGAAAAGAAGAGAAAAGAGAAAAGAGAAAAAAGAAAAGAGAAAAGAATAGAATAGAAAAAGGAGAAAAGAACAGTGAAAAGAGAAAAGGAGAGAAAATAAATGAAAAGAAGCGAAAAGCGAAAAGAAGAGAAAAGAAGAGAAAAGAGAAGAGAAAAAAGTGAAAAGAGTAAAGAAGAGAAAAGTAGAGAAATGAGAAAAGAAGAGAAAAGAGAAAAGAGAAAAGAAGAGAAAAGAGAATAGAGAATAGAGAAAAGAAGAGAAAAGAGAATAGAGAATAGAGAAAAGAAGAGAAAAGGGAAAAGAGAAAAGAAGAGAAAAGGGAAAAGAGAAAAGAAGAGATAAGAACAGAAAAATGAAAAGAGAAAGGAAGAGAAAAGTGAAAAGCGAAAAGAGAATATATAGAGAAAAGAAGAGAATAGAAGAGAAAAGAGAAAAGAAGGGAAAAGAGAAAAGAAGAGAATAGAGAAATGAGGAAAGAGAAAAGAAGATAAAAGAGAAAAGAAGAGAAACGGGAAAAGAGAAAAGAAGAGAAAGGGGACAAGAGGAAAGAAGAGAGAAGAAGAGAAAAGAAGAGGATAGAGAAAAGAGAAAAGAAGAGAAAAGAGAAATTAGAAAAGAAGAGGAAATAGAAAAGAGAAAAGAAGAGTAAAGAGAAAAGAGATAAGAAGAGAAAAGAGAAAAGAAGAGAAAATGGAAAAGAGGAAAGAAGAGGATAGAGAAAAGAGAAAAGAAGAGAAAAGAAGAGAAAAGAGAAAATAGAAAAGAAGAGGAAATAGAAAAGAGAAAAGAGAAAAGAAGAGTAAAGAGAAAAGAGTTAAGAAGAGAAAAGAGAAAAGAGAAAAGAAGAGAAAAGAGAATAGAGAATAGAGAAAAGAAGAGAAAAGGGAAAAGAAGAGGAAAGAGAAAAGAGAAATGTGATAAGAAGAGAAAAGAGAAAAGAGAAAAGAAGAGAAAAGAGAATAGAGAATAGAGAACAGAAGAGAAAAGGGAAAAGAAGAGAAAAGAGAAAAGCGAAATGTGATAAGAAGAGAAAAGAGAAAAGAAGAGAAAAGAGAATAGAGAATAGAGAAAAGAAGAGAAAAGGGAAAAGAGAAAAAAAGAGAAAAGAGAAAAGAGAAAAAAGAAAAGAGAAAAGAATAGAAAAGACAAAGGAGAAAAGAACAGTGAAAAGAGAAAAGGAGAGAAAATAAATGAAAAGAAGCGAAAAGCGAAAAGAAGAGAAAAGAAGAGAAAAGAGAAGAGAAAAAAGTGAAAAGAGTAAAGAAGAGAAAAGAAGAGAAATGAGAAAAGAAGAGAAAAGAGAAAAGAGAAATGTGATAAGAAGCGAAAAGAGAAAAGAGAAAAGAAGAGAAAAGAGAAAAGAGAAATGTGATAAGAAGAGAAAAGAGAAAAGAGAAAAGAAGAGAAAAGAGAATAGAGAATAGAGAAAAGAAGAGAAAAGGGAAAAGAGAAAAGAAGAGAAAAGGGAAAAGAGAAAAGAAGAGATAAGAACAGAAAAATGAAAAGAGAAAGGAAGAGAAAAGTGAAAAGCGAAAAGAGAATATATAGAGAAAAGAAGAGAATAGAAGAGAAAAGAGAAAAGAAGGGAAAAGAGAAAAGAAGAGAATAGAGAAATGAGGAAAGAGAAAAGAAGAGAAAAGAGAAAAGAAGAGAAACGGGAAAAGAGAAAAGAAGAGAAAGGGGACAAGAGGAAAGAAGAGAGATGAAGAGAAACGAAGAGGATAGATAAAAGAGAAAAGAAGAGAAAAGAAGAGAAAAGAGAAAATAGAAAAGAAGAGGAAATAGAAAAGAGAAAAGAAGAGTAAAGAGAAAAGAGATAAGAAGAGAAAAGAGAAAAGAAGAGAAAATGGAAAAGAGGAAAGAAGAGGATAGAGAAAAGAGAAAAGAAGAGAAAAGAAGAGAAAAGAGAAAAAAGAAAAGAGAAAAGAAAAGAGAAAAGAGAAAAGAACAGTGAAAAGAGAAAAGAAGAGAAAAGAAATGAATAGACGAGAAAAGAGAAAAGAAGAGAAAAGAAATTAAAAGAAGAGAAAAGAGAAAAGAAGAGAAAAGAAGAGAAAAGAAGAGAAAAGAGAAAAGAAGAGAAAAGAAGAGAAAAGAGAAAAGAAGAGAGAAGAAGAGAAAAGAAGAGGATAGAGAAAATAGAAAACAAGAGAATAGAAGAGAATAGAGAAAATAGAAAAGAAGAGGATATAGAAAAGAGAAAAGAAGAGTAAAGAGAAAAGAGATAAGAAGAGAAAAGAGAAAAGAAGTGAAAAGAGAAAATAGACAAGAGAAAAGAAGAGAAAATGGAAAAGAGATAAGAAGAGAATAGAGAAAGAGAAAAGAAGAGAAACGAGAAATGAGAAAAGAGAAAAGAAGAGGGAATGGAGAAGAAGAGAAAAGAGAAAAGAAGAGAAAAGATAAAAGAGAATAAAAGAGAAAAGGGAACAGAGGAAAGAAGACAAAAGAGAACAGAAGAGAATAGAGAAAAGAGAAATGTGATAAGAAGAGAAAAGAGAAAAGAGAAAAGAAGAGAAAAGAGAATAGAGAATAGAGAAAAGAAGAGAAAAGGGAAAAGAAGAGAAATGTGATAAGAAGAGAAAAGAGAAAAGAGAAAAGAAGAGAAAAGAGAATAGAGAATAGAGAAAAGAAGAGAAAAGGTAAAAGAGAAAAGATGAGAAAAGAGAAAAGAGAAAAAAGAAAAGAGAAAAGAATAGAAAAGACAAAGGAGAAAAGAACAGTGAAAAGAGAAAAGGAGAGAAAATAAATGAAAAGAAGCGAAAAGCGAAAAGAACAGCAAAGAAGAGAAAAGAGAAGAGAAAAAAGTGAAAAGAGTAAAGAAGAGAAAAGAAGAGAAATGAGAAAAGAAGAGAAAAGAGAAAAGAGAAATGTGATAAGAAGCGAAAAGAGAAAAGAGAAAAGAAGAGAAAAGAGAAAAGAGAAATGTGATAAGAAGAGAAAAGAGAAAAGAGAAAAGAAAAGAAAAGAGAATAGAGAATAGAGAAAAGAAGAGAAAAGGGAAAAGAGAAAAGAAGAGAATAGAGAAAGAGAAAAGAAGAGAAAAGAGAAATGAGAAAAGAGAAAAGAAGAGGGAATGGAGAAGAAGAGAAATGAGAAAAGAAGAGAAAAGATAAAAGAGAATAAAAGAGAAAAGGGAACAGAGGAAAGAAGACAAAAGAGAACAGAAGAGAATAGAGAAAAGAGAAATGTGATAAGAAGAGAAAAGAGAAAAGAGAAAAGAAGAGAAAAGAGAATAGAGAATAGAGAAAAGAAGAGAAAAGGGAAAAGAAGAGAAAAGAGAAAAGAGAAATGTGATAAGAAGAGAAAAGAGAAAAGAGAAAAGAAGAGAAAAGAGAATAGAGAATAGAGAAAAGAAGAGAAAAGGTAAAAGAGAAAAGATGAGAAAAGAGAAAAGAGAAAAAAGAAAAGAGAAAAGAATAGAAAAGACAAAGGAGAAAAGAAAAGTGAAAAGAGAAAAGGAGAGAAAATAAATGAAAAGAAGCGAAAAGCGAAAAGAACAGCAAAGAAGAGAAAAGAGAAGAGAAAAAAGTGAAAAGAGTAAAGAAGAGAAAAGAAGAGAAATGAGAAAAGAAGAGAAAAGAGAAAAGAGAAATGTGATAAGAAGCGAAAAGAGAAAAGAGAAAAGAAGAGAAAAGAGAAAAGAGAAATGTGATAAGAAGAGAAAAGAGAAAAGAGAAAAGAAGAGAAAAGAGAATAGAGAATAGAGAAAAGAAGAGAAAAGGGAAAAGAGAAAAGAAGAGAAAAGGGAAAAGAGAAAAGAAGAGATAAGAACAGAAAAATGAAAAGAGAAAGGAAGAGAAAAGTGAAAAGCGAAAAGAGAATATATAGAGAAAAGAAGAGAATAGAAGAGAAAAGAGAAAAGAAGGGAAAATAGAAAAGAAGAGAATAGAGAAATGAGGAAAGAGAAAAGAAGAGAAAAGAGAAAAGAAGAGAAACGGGAAAAGAGAAAAGAAGAGAAAGGGGACAAGAGGAAAGAAGAGAGAAGAAGAGAAAAGAAGAGGATAGAGAAAAGAGAAAAGAAGAGAAAAGAGAAATTAGAAAAGAAGAGGAAATAGAAAAGAGAAAAGAAGAGTAAAGAGAAAAGAGATAAGAAGAGAAAAGAGAAAAGAAGAGAAAATGGAAAAGAGGAAAGAAGAGGATAGAGAAAAGAGAAAAGAAGAGAAAAGAAGAGAAAAGAGAAAATAGAAAAGAAGAGGAAATAGAAAAGAGAAAAGAGAAAAGAAGAGTAAAGAGAAAAGAGTTAAGAAGAGAAAAGAGAAAAGAGAAAAGAAGAGAAAAGAGAAAAGAAGTGAAAAGAGAAAATAGACAAGAGAATAGAAGAGAAAATGGAAAAGAGATAAGAAGAGAATAGAGAAAGAGAAAAGAAGAGAAAAGAGAAATGAGAAAAGAGAAAAGAAAAGGGAATGGAGAAGAAGAGAAAAGAGAAAAGAAGAGAAAATATAAAAGAGAATAAAAGAGAAAAGGGAACAGAGGAAAGAAGACAAAAGAGAACAGAAGAGAATAGAGAAAAGAGAAATGTGATAAGAAGAGAAAAGAGAAAAGAGAAAAGAAGAGAAAAGAGAATAGAGAATAGAGAAAAGAAGAGAAAAGGGAAAAGAAGAGAAAAGAGAAAAGAGAAATGTGATAAGAAGAGAAAAGAGAAAAGAGAAAAGAAGAGAAAAGAGAATAGAGAATAGAGAAAAGAAGAGAAAAGGGAAAAGAGAAAAGAAGAGAAAAGAGAAAAGAGAAAAAAGAAAAGAGAAAAGAATAGAAAAGACAAAGGAGAAAAGAACAGTGAAAAGAGAAAAGGAGAGAAAATAAATGAAAAGAAGCGAAAAGCGAAAAGAAGAGCAAAGAAGAGAAAAGAGAAGAGAAAAAAGTGAAAAGAGTAAAGAAGAGAAAAGTAGAGAAATGAGAAAAGAAGAGAAAAGAGAAAAGAGAAAAGAAGAGAAAAGAGAATAGAGAATAGAGAAAAGAAGAGAAAAGAGAATAGAGAATAGAGAAAAGAAGAGAAAAGGGAAAAGAGAAAAGAAGAGAAAAGGGAAAAGAGAAAAGAAGAGATAAGAATAGAGAAAAGAAGAGAAAAGGGAAAAGAGAAAAGAAGATAAAAGAGAAAAGAGAAAAAAAGAAAAGAGAAAAGAAGAGAAAAGAGAAAAGAGAAAAGAAAAGGGAAGAGAAAAGAAGAGAAAAGACAAAAGAAGAGAAAAGAGAAAAGTAGAGAAAAGGGAAAAGAGAAAAGAAGAGAAAGGGGACAAGAGAAAAGAAGAGAGAACAGAAAAGAAGAGGATAGAGAAAAGAGAAAACAAGAGAAAAGAGAAAATAGAAAAGAAGAGGAAATAGAAAAGAGACAAGAGAAAAGAAGAGTAAAGAGAAAAGAGATAAGAAGAGAAAAGAGAAAAGAAGAGAAAATGTAAAAGAGGAAAGAAGAGAAAAAATAGAGGAGAAAAAAGAGACATGAAGAGAAAGAGAAAAGAAGAGAAAAGAGAAATGAGAAAAGAGAAAAGAAGAGGGAATGGAGAAGAAGAGAAAAGAGAAAAGAAGAGAAAAGATAAAAGAGAATAAAAGAGAAAAGGGAACAGAGGAAAGAAGACAAAAGAGAACAGAAGAGAATAGAGAAAAGAGAAAAGAAGAAAAAAGAAGATAGATAGAAGAGAAAAGAGAACAGAAGAAAATAGAGATAAGAGAAAAGCGAACAGAAGATAAAAGAAGAGAAAAGAATAGAGAAAAGAAGAGAAAAGGGAAAAGAGAAAAGAAGATAAAAGAGAAAAGAGAAAAGAAAAGAGATAAATAGAAAAGAAGAGAAAAGAGAAAAGAGAAAAAAGAAAAGAGAAAAGAATAGAAAAGAGAAAAGAGAAAAGAACAGTCAAAAGAGAAAAGAAGAGAAAATAAATGAAAAGAAGCGAAAAGCGAAAAGAAGAGAAAAGAAGAGAAAAGAAGAGAAAAAAGTGAAAAGAGTAAAGAAGAGAAAAGAAGAGAAATGAGAAAAGAAGAGAAAAGAGAAAAGAGAAATGTGATAAGAAGAGAAAAGAGAAAAGAGAAAAGAAGAGAAAAGAGAATAGAGAATAGAGAAAAGAAGAGAAAAGGGAAAAGAGAAAAGAAGAGAAAAGAGAAAAGAGAAAAAAGAAAAGAGAAAAGAATAGAAAAGAGAAAAGAGAAAAGAACAGTGAAAAGAGAAAAGCAGAGAAAATAAATGAAAAGAAGCGAAAAGCGAAAAGAAGAGAAAAGAAGAGAAAAGAGAAGAGAAAAAAGTGAAAAGAGTAAAGAAGAGAAAAGAAGAGAAATGAGAAAAGAAGAGAAAAGAGAAAAGAGAAATGTGATAAGAAGCGAAAAGAGAAAAGAAGAGAAAAGGGAAAAGAGAAAAGAAGAGAAAAGTTAAAAGAGAAAAGAAGAGATAAGAACAGAAAAATGAAAAGAGAAAGGAAGAGAAAAGTGAAAAGCGAAAAGAGAATATATAGAGAAAAGAAGAGAATAGAAGAGAAAAGAGAAAAGAAGGGAAAAGAGAAAAGAAGAGAATAGAGAAATGAGGAAAGAGAAAAGAAGAGAAAAGAGAAAAGAAGAGAAACGGGAAAAGAGAAAAGAAGAGAAAGGGGACAAGAGGAAAGAAGAGAGAAGAAGAGAAAAGAAGAGGATAGAGAAAAGAGAAAAGAAGAGAAAATTAGAGAAAAGAGAAAATAGAAAAGAAGAGGAAATAGAAAAGAGAAAAGAAGAGTAAAGAGAAAAGAGATAAGAAGAGAAAAGAGAAAAGAAGAGAAAATGGAAAAGAGGAAAGAAGAGGATAGAGAAAAGAGAAAAGAAGAGAAAAGAAGAGAAAAGAGAAAATAGAAAAGAAGAGGAAATAGAAAAGAGAAAAGAGAAAAGAAGTGTAAAGAGAAAAGAGATAAGAAGAGAAAAGAGAAAAGAAGAGAAAATGGAAAAGACGAAAGAAGAGAAAAGAATAGAAGAGAAAAAAGAGACAAGAAGAGAAAGAGAAAAGAAGAGAAAAGAGAAATGAGAAAAGAGAAAAGAAGAGGGAATGGAGAAGAAGAGAAAAGAGAAAAGAAGAGAAAAGATAAAAGAGAATAGAAGAGAAAAGGGAACAGAGGAAAGAAGACAAAAGAGAACAGAAGAGAATAGACTAAAGAGAAAAGAGAAAAGAAGAAAAAAGAAGAGAAAAGAGCAAAGAAGAGAAAAGGGAAAAGAGAAAAGAAGAGAAAGGGGACAAGAGAAAAGAAGAGAGAAGAGAAAAGAAGAGGATAGAGAAAAGAGAAAAGAAGAAAAAAGAAGATAGATAGAAGAGAAAAGAGAACAGAAGAAAATAGAGATAAGAGAAAAGCGAACAGAAGATAAAAGAAGAGAAAAGAATAGAGAAAAGAAGAGAAAAGGGAAAAGAGAAAAGAAGATAAAAGAGAAAAGAGAAAAGAAAAGAGATAAATAGAAAAGAAGAGAAAAGAGAAAAGAGAAAAAAGAAAAGAGAAAAGAATAGAAAAGAGAAAAGAGAAAAGAACAGTCAAAAGAGAAAAGAAGAGAAAATAAATGAAAAGAAGCGAAAAGCGAAAAGAAGAGAAAAGAAGAGAAAAGAAGAGAAAAAAGTGAAAAGAGTAAAGAAGAGAATAGAAGAGAAATGAGAAAAGAAGAGAAAAGAGAAAAGAGAAATGTGATAAGAAGAGAAAAGAGAAAAGAGAAAAGAAGAGAAAAGAGAATAGAGAATAGAGAAAAGAAGAGAAAAGGGAAAAGAGAAAAGAAGAGAAAAGAGAAAAGAGAAAAAAGAAAAGAGAAAAGAATAGAAAAGAGAAAAGAGAAAAGAACAGTGAAAAGAGAAAAGCAGAGAAAATAAATGAAAAGAAGCGAAAAGCGAAAAGAAGAGAAAAGAAGAGAAAAGAGAAGAGAAAAAAGTGAAAAGAGTAAAGAAGAGAAAAGAAGAGAAATGAGAAAATAGAAAAGAAGACGAAATAGAAAAGAGACAAGAGAGAAGAAGAGTAAAGAGAAAAGAGATAAGAAGAGAAAAGAGAAAAGAAGAGAAAATGGAAAAGAGGAAAGAAGAGAAAAAAAGAAAAAGAGAATAGAGAAAAGAAGAGAAAAGAGAAATGAGAAAAGAATAGAAAAGAGAAAAGAGAAATGAGAAATGAAGAAAAAAGCAGAGAAAAGAAGAGAAAAGAGAAAAGAAAAGAGATAAAGAGAAAAGAAGAGAAAAAAGTGAAAAGAGTAAAGAAGAGAAAAGAAGAGAAATGAGAAAAGAAGAGAAAAGAGAAAAGAGAAATGTGATAAGAAGAGAAAAAAGAAAAGAGAAAAGCGAAAAGAGAAATGAGAAACGAAGAGAAAAAAGAGAAAAGAAGAGAATAGAGAAAAGATGAGAAAAGATAAAAGAGAACAGTGAATAGAAGAGAAAAGAATAGAAAAGAGAAAAGAGAAATGAGAAATGAAGAGAAAAGCAGAAAAAAGAAGAGAAAAGAGAAAAGAAAAGAGATAAAGAGAATTGAAGAGAAAAAAAGTGAATAGAGTAAAGAAGAGAAAAGAAGAGAAATGAGAAAAGAAGAGAAAAGAGAAATGAGATAAGAAAAGAGAAATGAGTAAAAAAGTGAAAAGAGAAAAAGAGAATAGAGAAAAGAAGTGAAAAGGGAAAAGAGAAAAGAAGAGAATAGAAGAGAAAAATGAAAAGAGAAAGGAATGGAAAAGTGAAAAGCGAAAAGAGAATATATAGAGAAAAGAAGAGAATAGAAGAGAAAAGAAGAGAAAAGAAGAGAATAGAGAAATGAGGAAAGAGAAAAGAAGAGAAAAGAAGAGAAAAGAGAAAAGAAGAGAAAAGGGAAAAGAGAAAAGAAGAGAAAGGGGACAAGAGAAAAGAAGAGAGAACAGAAAAGAAGAGGATAGAGAAAAGAGAAAAGAAGAGAAAAGAAGAGAAAAGAGAAAATAGAAAAGAAGAGGAAATAGAAAAGAGACAAGAGAAAAGAAGAGTAAAGAGAAAAGAGATAAGAAGAGAAAAGAGAAAAGAAGTGAAAATGGAAAAGAGGAAAGAAGAGAAAAGAATAGAGGAGAAAAAAGAGACAAGAAGAGAAAGAGAAAAGAAGAGAAAAGTGAAATGAGAAATGAGAAAAGAAGAGGGACTGGAGAAGAAGAGAAAAGAGAAAAGAAGAGAAAAGATAAAAGAGAATAAAAGAGAAAAGGGAACAGAGGAAAGAAGACAAAAGAGAACAGAAGAGAATAGAGAAAAGAGACAAGAAGAAAAAAGAAGATAGAAGAAGAGAAAAGAGAACAGAAGAAAATAGAGAAAAGAGAAAAGCGTACAGAAGATATAAGAAGAGAAAAGAATAGAGAAAAGAAGAGAATTGAAAAAAGAGAAATGGGAAAAGAAGAGAAAAGGGAAAAAAGAAAAGAACAGAAAAGAGAAAAGGGTAAAGTGAATAGAAGAGAAAAGAATAGAAAAGAGAAAAGAGAAAAGTCGAGAAAAGAGAAAAGAAAGGAAATGGGAAAAGAGAAAAGAAGAGAAAAGAGAAAAGAAGAGAAAAGGAAAAAGAAGAGAAAAGGGAAAAGAGAAAAGAAGAGAAAAGAGAAAAGAGAAAAAAGAAAAGAGAAAAGAAAAGAGAAAAGAGAAAAGAACAGTGAAAAGAGAAAAGAAGAGAAAAGAAATGAATAGACGAGAAAAGAGAAAAGAAGAGAAAAGAAATTAAAAGAAGAGAAAAGAGAAAAGAAGAGAAAAGAAGAGAAAAGAAGAGAAAAGAGAAAAGAAGAGAAAAGAAGAGAAAAGAGAAAAGAAAAGAGAAGAAGAGAAAAGAAGAGGATAGAGAAAATAGAAAACAAGAGAATAGAAGAGAATAGAGAAAATAGAAAAGAAGAGGATATAGAAAAGAGAAAAGAAGAGTAAAGAGAAAAGAGATAAGAAGAGAAAAGAGAAAAGAAGTGAAAAGAGAAAATAGACAAGAGAAAAGAAGAGAAAATGGAAAAGAGATAAGAAGAGAATAGAGAAAGAGAAAAGAAGAGAAAAGAGAAATGAGAAATGAGAAAAGAAGAGGGAATGGAGAAGAAGAGAAAAGAGCAAAGAAGAGAAAAGATAAAAGAGAATAAAAGAGAAAAGGGAACAGAGGAAAGAAGACAAAAGAGAACAGAAGAGAATAGAGAAAAGAGAAATGTGATAAGAAGAGAAAAGAGAAAAGAGAAAAGAAGAGAAAAGAGAATAGAGAATAGAGAAAAGAAGAGAAAAGGGAAAAGAAGAGAAAAGAGAAAAGAGAAATGTGATAAGAAGAGAAAAGAGAAAAGAGAAAAGAAGAGAAAAGAGAATAGAGAATAGAGAAAAGAAGAGTAAAGAGAAAAGAGATAAGAAGAGAAAAGAGAAAAGAAGAGAAAATGGAAAAGACGAAAGAAGAGAAAAGAATAGAAGAGAAAAAAGAGACAAGAAGAGAAAGAGAAAAGAAGAGAAAAGAGAAATGAGAAAAGAGAAAAGAAGAGGGAATGGAGAAGAAGAGAAAAGAGAAAAGAAGAGAAAAGAAGAGAAATGAGAAAAGAAAAGAGATAAAGAGAATTGAAGAGAAAAAAGTGAATAGAGTAAAGAAGAGAAAAGAAGAGAAATGAGAAAAAAAGCGAAAAGAGAAAAGAGAAATGAGATAAGAAAAGAAAAGAGAAATGAGTAAAGAAGTGAAAAGAGAAAAAGAGAATAGAGAAAAGAAGTGAAAAGGGAAAAGAGAAAAGAAGAGAAAAGAAGAGAAAAATGAAAAGAGAAAGGAATGAAAAAGTGAAAAGCGAAAAGAGAATATATAGAGAAAAGAAGAGAATAGAAGAGAAAAGAAGAGAAAAGAGAAAACAAGAGAATAGAGAAATGAGGAAAGAGAAAAGAAGAGAAATGAGAAATGAGAAAAGAAGAGGGACTGGAGAAGAAGAGAAAAGAGAAAAGAAGAGAAAAGATAAAAGAGAATAAAAGAGAAAAGGGAACAGAGGAAAGAAGACAAAAGAGAACAGAAGAGAATAGAGAAAAGAGACAAGAAGAAAAAAGAAGATAGAAGAAGAGAAAAGAGAACAGAAGAAAATAGAGAAAAGAGAAAAGCGAACAGAAGATAAAAGAAGAGAAAAGAATAGAGAAAAGAAGAGAATTGAAAAAAGAGAAATGGGAAAAGAAGAGAAAAGGGAAAACAGAAAAGAACAGAAAAGAGAAAAGGGTAAAGTGAATAGAAGAGAAAAGAATAGAAAAGAGAAAAGAGAAAAGTCGAGAAAAGAGAAAAGAAAGGAAATGGGAAAAGAGAAAAGAAGAGAAAAGAGAAAAGAAGAGAAAAGGAAAAAGAAGAGAAAAGGGAAAAGAGAAAAGAAGAGAAAAGAGAAAAGAGAAAAAAGAAAAGAGAAAAGAAAAGAGAAAAGAGAAAAGAACAGTGAAAAGAGAAAAGAAGAGAAAAGAAATGAATAGACGAGAAAAGAGAAAAGAAGAGAAAAGAAATTAAAAGAAGAGAAAAGAGAAAAGAAGAGAAAAGAAGAGAAAAGAAGAGAAAAGAGAAAAGAAGAGAAAAGAAGAGAAAAGAGAAAAGAAAAGAGAAGAAGAGAAAAGAGGATAGAGAAAATAGAAAACAAGAGAATAGAAGAGAATAGAGAAAATAGAAAAGAAGAGGATATAGAAAAGAGAAAAGAAGAGTAAAGAGAAAAGAGATAAGAAGAGAAAAGAGAAAAGAAGTGAAAAGAGAAAATAGACAAGAGAAAAGAAGAGAAAATGGAAAAGAGATAAGAAGAGAATAGAGAAAGAGAAAAGAAGAGAAAAGAGAAATGAGAAAAGAGAAAAGAAGAGGGAATGGAGAAGAAGAGAAAAGAGCAAAGAAGAGAAAAGATAAAAGAGAATAAAAGAGAAAAGGGAACAGAGGAAAGAAGACAAAAGAGAACAGAAGAGAATAGAGAAAAGAGAAATGTGATAAGAAGAGAAAAGAGAAAAGAGAAAAGAAGAGAAAAGAGAATAGAGAATAGAGAAAAGAAGAGAAAAGGGAAAAGAAGAGAAAAGAGAAAAGAGAAATGTGATAAGAAGAGAAAAGAGAAAAGAGAAAAGAAGAGAAAAGAGAATAGAGAATAGAGAAAAGAAGAGAAAAGGGAAAAGAGAAAAGAAGAGAAAAGAGAAAAGAGAAAAAAGAAAAGAGAAAAAAATAGAAAAGACAAAGGAGAAAAGAACAGTGAAAAGAGAAAAGGAGAGAAAATAAATGAAAAGAAGCGAAAAGCGAAAAGAAGAGAAAAGAAGAGAAAAGAGAAGAGAAAAAAGTGAAAAGAGTAAAGAAGAGAAAAGAAGAGAAATGAGAAAAGAAGAGAAAAGAGAAAAGAGAAATGTGATAAGAAGCGAAAAGAGAAAAGAGAGAAGAAGAGAAAAGAGAAAAGAGAAAAGAAGAGAAAAGAGAATAGAGAATAGAGAAAAGAAGAGAAAAGGGAAAAGAGAAAAGAAGAGAAAAGAGAAAAGAGAAAAAAGAAAAGAGAAAAGAATAGAAAAGACAAAGGAGAAAAGAACAGTGAAAAGAGAAAAGGAGAGAAAATAAATGAAAAGAAGCGAAAAGCGAAAAGATGAGAAAAGAAGAGAAAAGAGAAGAGAAAAAAGTGAAAAGAGTAAAGAAGAGAAAAGAAGAGAAATGAGAAAAGAAGAGAAAAGAGAAAAGAGAAATGTGATAAGAAGCGAAAAGAGAAAAGAGAAAAGAAGAGAAAAGAGAATAGAGAATAGAGAAAAGAAGAGAAAAGGGAAAAGAGAAAAGAAGAGAAAAGGGAAAAGAGAAAAGAAGAGATAAGAACAGAAAAATGAAAAGAGAAAGGAAGAGAAAAGTGAAAAGCGAAAAGAGAATATATAGAGAAAAGAAGAGAATAGAAGAGAAAAGAGAAAAGAAGGGAAAAGAGAAAAGAAGAGAATAGAGAAATGAGGAAAGAGAAAAGAAGAGAAAAGAGAAAAGAAGAGAAACGGGAAAAGAGAAAAGAAGAGAAAGGGGACAAGAGGAAAGAAGAGAGAAGAAGAGAAAAGAAGAGGATAGATAAAAGAGAAAAGAAGAGAAAAGAGAAAATAGAAAAGAAGAGGAAATAGAAAAGCGAAAAGAAGAGTAAAGAGAAAAGAGATAAGAAGAGAAAAGAGAAAAGAAGAGAAAATGGAAAAGAGGAAAGAAGAGGATAGAGAAAAGAGAAAAGAAGAGAAAAGAAGAGAAAAGAGAAATGTGATAAGAAGAGAAAAGAGAAAAGAGAAAAGAAGAGAAAAGAGAATAGAGAATAGAGAAAAGAAGAGAAAAGGGAAAAGAGAAAAGAGGAGAAAAGAGAAAAGAGAAAAAAGAAAAGAGAAAAGAATAGAAAAGACAAAAGAGAAAAGAACAGTGAAAAGAGAAAAGGAGAGAAAATAAATGAAAAGAAGCGAAAAGCGAAAAGAAGAGAAAAGAAGAGAAAAGAGAAGAGAAAAAAGTGAAAAGAGTAAAGAAGAGAAAAGAAGAGAAATGAGAAAAGAAGAGAAAAGAGAAAAGAGAAAAGAGTAAAGAAGAGAAAAGAGAACAGAAGAGAATAGACAAAAGAGAAAAGAGAACAGAAGGTAAAAGAAGAGAAAAGAAGAGAAAAGAAGAGAAAAGGGAAAAGAGAAAAAAGAAAAGAGAAAAGAAAAGAGAAAAGAACAGTGAAAAGAAGAGAAAAATGAAAAGACGAGAAAAGAGAAAAGAGAAAAGAAATTAAAAGAAGAGAAAAGAGAAAAGAAGAGAAAAGAAGAGAAAAGAGAAAAGAAAAGAGATAAAGAGAATTGAAGAGAAAAAAGTGAATAGAGTAAAGAAGAGAAAAGAAGAGAAATGAGAAAAAAAGCGAAAAGAGAAAAGAGAAATGAGATAAGAAAAGAAAAGAGAAATGAGTAAAGAAGTGAAAAGAGAAAAAGAGAATAGAGAAAAGAAGTGAAAAGGGAAAAGAGAAAAGAAGAGAAAAGAAGAGAAAAATGAAAAGAGAAAGGAATGAAAAAGTGAAAAGCGAAAAGAGAATATATAGAGAAAAGAAGAGAATAGAAGAGAAAAGAAGAGAAAAGAGAAAAGAAGAGAAATGAGGAAAGAGAAAAGAAGAGAAAAGAAGAGAAAAGAGAAAAGTAGAGAAAAGGGAAAAGAGAAAAGAAGAGAAACGGGACAAGAGAAAAGAAGAGAGAACAGAAAAGAAGAGGATAGAGAAATGAGGAAAGAGAAAAGAAGAGAAAAGAAGAGAAAAGAGAAAAGAAAAGAGATAAAGAGAATTGAAGAGAAAAAAAGTGAATAGAGTAAAGAAGAGAAAAGAAGAGAAATGAGAAAAGAAGAGAAAAGAGAAATGAGATAAGAAAAGAGAAATGAGTGAAAAAGTGAAAAGAGAAAAAGAGAATAGAGAAAAGAAGTGAAAAGGGAAAAGAGAAAAGAAGAGAATAGAAGAGAAAAATGAAAAGAGAAAGGAATGGAAAAGTGAAAAGCGAAAAGAGAATATATAGAGAAAAGAAGAGAATAGAAGAGAAAAATGAAAAGAGAAAGGAATGGAAAAGTGAAAAGCGAAAAGAGAATATATCGAGAAAAGAAGAGAATAGAAGAGAAAAGAAGAGAAAAGAAGAGAATAGAGAAATGAGGAAAGAGAAAAGAAGAGAAAAGAAGAGAAAAGAGAAAAGAAGAGAAAAGGGAAAAGAGAAAAGAAGAGAAAGGGGACAAGAGAAAAGAAGAGAGAACAGAAAAGAAGAGGATAGAGAAAAGAGAAAAGAAGAGAAAAGAAGAGAAAAGAGAAAATAGAAAAGAAGAGGAAATAGAAAAGAGACAAGAGAAAAGAAGAGTAAAGAGAAAAGAGATAAGAAGAGAAAAGAGAAAAGAAGTGAAAATGGAAAAGAGGAAAGAAGAGAAAAGAATAGAGGAGAAAAAAGAGACAAGAAGAGAAAGAGAAAAGAAGAGAAAAGTGAAATGAGAAATGAGAAAAGAAGAGGGACTGGAGAAGAAGAGAAAAGAGAAAAGAAGAGAAAAGATAAAAGAGAATAAAAGAGAAAAGGGAACAGAGGAAAGAAGACAAAAGAGAACAGAAGAGAATAGAGAAAAGAAGAGAAAAGAAGAGAAAAGAGAAAAGTAGAGAAAAGGGAAAAGAGAAAAGAAGAGAAACGGGACAAGAGAAAAGAAGAGAGAACAGAAAAGAAGAGAATAGAGAAATGAGGAAAGAGAAAAGAAGAGAAAAGAAGAGAAAAGAGAAAAGAAAAGAGATAAAGAGAATTGAAGAGAAAAAAAGTGAATAGAGTAAAGAAGAGAAAAGAAGAGAAATGAGAAAAGAAGAGAAAAGAGAAATGAGATAAGAAAAGAGAAATGAGTAAAAAAGTGAAAAGAGAAAAAGAGAATAGAGAAAAGAAGTGAAAAGGGAAAAGAGAAAAGAAGAGAAAAGAAGAGAAAAATGAAAAGAGAAAGGAATGGAAAAGTGAAAAGCGAAAAGAGAATATATAGAGAAAAGAAGAGAATAGAAGAGAAAAGAAGAGAAAAGAAGAGAATAGAGAAATGAGGAAAGAGAAAAGAAGAGAAAAGAAGAGAAAAGAGAAAAGAAGAGAAAAGGGAAAAGAGAAAAGAAGAGAAAGGGGACAAGAGAAAAGAAGAGAGAACAGAAAAGAAGAGGATAGAGAAAAGAGAAAAGAAGAGAAAAGAAGAGAAAAGAGAAAATAGAAAAGAAGAGGAAATAGAAAAGAGACAAGAGAAAAGAAGAGTAAAGAGAAAAGAGATAAGAAGAGAAAAGAGAAAAGAAGTGAAAATGGAAAAGAGGAAAGAAGAGAAAAGAATAGACGCGAAAAAAGAGACAAGAAGAGAAAGAGAAAAGAAGAGAAAAGTGAAATGAGAAATGAGAAAAGAAGAGGGACTGGAGAAGAAGAGAAAAGAGAAAAGAAGAGAAAAGATAAAAGAGAATAAAAGAGAAAAGGGAACAGAGGAAAGAAGACAAAAGAGAACAGAAGAGAATAGAGAAAAGAGACAAGAAGATAGAAGAAGAGAAAAGAGAACAGAAGAAAATAGAGAAAAGAGAAAAGCGAACAGAAGATAAAAGAAGAGAAAAGAATAGAGAAAAGAAGAGAATTGAAAAAAGAGAAATGGGAAAAGAAGAGAAAAGGGAAAAGAGAAAAGAACAGAAAAGAGAAAAGGGAAAAGTGAATAGAAGAGAAAAGAATAGAAAAGAGAAAAGAGAAAAGTCGAGAAAAGAGAAAAGAAAGGAAATGGGAAAAGAGAAAAGAAGAGAAAAGAGAAAAGAAGAGAAAAGGAAAAAGAAGAGAAAAGGGAAAAGAGAAAAGAAGAGAAAAGAGAAAAGAGAAAAAAGAAAAGAGAAAAGAAAAGAGAAAAGAGAAAAGAACAGTGAAAAGAGAAAAGAAGAGAAAAGAAATGAATAGACGAGAAAAGAGAAAAGAAGAGAAAAGAAATTAAAAGAAGAGAAAAGAGAAAAGAAGAGAAAAGAAGAGAAAAGAGAAAAGAAGAGAAAAGAAGAGAAAAGAGAAAAGAAGAGAAAAGAAGAGAAAAGAGAAAAGAAAAGAGAAGAAGAGAAAAGAAGAGAAAAGAATAGAGAAAAGAAGAGAATTGAAAAAAGAGAAATGGGAAAAGAAGAGAAAAGGGAAAAGAGAAAAGAACAGAAAAGAGAAAAGGGAAAAGTGAATAGAAGGGAAAAGAATAGAAAAGAGAAAAGAGAAAAGTCGAGAAAAGAGAAAAGAAAGGAAATGGGAAAAGAGAAAAGAAGAGAAAAGAGAAAAGAAGAGAAAAGGAAAAAGAAGAGAAAAGGGAAAAGAGAAAAGAAGAGAAAAGAGAATAGAGAATAGAGAAAAGAAGAGAAAAGGGAAAAGAGAAAAGAAGAGAAAAGAAAAGAGAAAAGAGAAAAGAGAAATGTGATAAGAAGAGAAAAGAGAAAAGAGAAAAGAAGAGAAAAGAGAATAGAGAATAGAGAAAAGAAGAGAAAAGGGAAAAGAGAAAAGAAGAGAAAAGAGAAAAGAGAAAAAAGAAAAGAGAAAAGAATAGAAAAGACAAAGGAGAAAAGAACAGTGAAAAGAGAAAAGGAGAGAAAATAAATGAAAAGAAGCGAAAAGCGAAAAGAAGAGAAAAGAAGAGAAAAGAGAAGAGAAAAAAGTGAAAAGAGAAAGGAGAAAGAAGAGAAATGAGAAAAGAAGAGAAAAGAGAAAAGAGAAATGTGATAAGAAGCGAAAAGAGAAAAGAGAAAAGAAGAGAAAAGAGAATAGAGAATAGAGAAAAGAAGAGAAAAGGGAAAAGAGAAAAGAAGAGAAAAGGGAAAAGAGAAAAGAAGAGATAAGAACAGAAAAATGAAAAGAGAAAGGAAGAGAAAAGTGAAAAGCGAAAAGAGAATATATAGAGAAAAGAAGAGAATAGAAGAGAAAAGAGAAAAGAAGGGAAAAGAGAAAAGAAGAGAATAGAGAAATGAGGAAAGAGAAAAGAAGAGAAAAGAGAAAAGAAGAGAAACGGGAAAAGAGAAAAGAAGAGAAAGGGGACAAGAGGAAAGAAGAGAGAAGAAGAGAAAAGAAGAGGATAGATAAAAGAGAAAAGAAGAGAAAAGAAGAGAAAAGAGAAAATAGAAAAGAAGAGGAAATAGAAAAGAGAAAAGAAGAGTAAAGAGAAAAGAGATAAGAAGAGAAAAGAGAAAAGAAGAGAAAATGGAAAAGAGGAAAGAAGAGGATAGAGAAAAGAGAAAAGAAGAGAAAAGAAGAGAAAAGAGAAAAGAAGAGAAAAGGAAAAACTAGAGAAAAGGGAAAGAGAAAAGAAGAGAAAAGAGAAAAAAGAAAAGAGAAAAGAAAAGAGAAAAGAGAAAAGAACAGTGAAAAGAGAAAAGAAGAGAAAAGAAATGAATAGACGAGAAAAGAGAAAAGAAGAGAAAAGAAATTAAAAGAAGAGAAAAGAGAAAAGAAGAGAAAAGAAGAGAAAAGAAGAGAAAAGAGAAAAGAAGAGAAAAGAAGAGAAAAGAGAAAAGAAGAGAGAAGAAGAGAAAAGAAGAGGATAGAGAAAATAGAAAACAAGAGAATAGAAGAGAATAGAGAAAATAGAAAAGAAGAGGATATAGAAAAGAGAAAAGAAGAGTAAAGAGAAAAGAGATAAGAAGAG
Organism: Chiloscyllium punctatum; assembly: GCF_047496795.1. Taxonomy (NCBI): domain Eukaryota; kingdom Metazoa; phylum Chordata; class Chondrichthyes; order Orectolobiformes; family Hemiscylliidae; genus Chiloscyllium; species Chiloscyllium punctatum. The sequence continues at coordinate 71,927,576 of NC_092758.1, read as the reverse complement.
AAAAGAGAAAAGAAGTGAAAAGAGAAAATAGACAAGAGAAAAGAAGAGAAAATGGAAAAGAGATAAGAAGAGAATAGAGAAAGAGAAAAGAAGAGAAACGAGAAATGAGAAAAGAGAAAAGAAGAGGGAATGGAGAAGAAGAGAAAAGAGAAAAGAAGAGAAAAGATAAAAGAGAATAAAAGAGAAAAGGGAACAGAGGAAAGAAGACAAAAGAGAACAGAAGAGAATAGAGAAAAGAGAAATGTGATAAGAAGAGAAATGAGAAAAGAAGAGAAAAGAGAATAGAGAATAGAGAAAAGAAGAGAAAAGAGAAAAGAAGAGAAAAGAGAAAAGAGAAATGTGATAAGAAGCGAAAAGAGAAAAGAGAAAAGAAGAGAAAAGAGAATAGAGAATAGAGAAAAGAAGAGAAAAAGGAAAAGAGAAAAGAAGAGAAAAGGGAAAAGAGAAAAGAAGAGATAAGAACAGAAAAATGAAAAGAGAAAGGAAGAGAAAAGTGAAAAGCGAAAAGAGAATATATAGAGAAAAGAAGAGAATAGAAGAGAAAAGAGAAAAGAAGGGAAAAGAGAAAAGAAGAGAATAGAGAAATGAGGAAAGAGAAAAGAAGAGAAAAGAGAAAAGAAGAGAAACGGGAAAAGAGAAAAGAAGAGAAAGGGGACAAGAGGAAAGAAGAGAGAAGAAGAGAAAAGAAGAGGATAGAGAAAAGAGAAAGTAAGAGAAAAGAGATATTAGAAAAGAAGAGGAAATAGAAAAGAGAAAAGAAGAGTAAAGAGAAAAGAGATAAGAAGAGAAAAGAGAAAAGAAGAGAAAATGGAAAAGAGGAAAGAAGAGGATAGAGAAAAGAGAAAAGAAGAGAAAAGAGAAAATAGAAAAGAAGAGGAAATAGAAAAGAGAAAAGAGAAAAGAAGTGTAAAGAGAAAAGAGATAAGAAGAGAAAAGAGAAAAGAAGAGAAAATGGAAAAGACGAAAGAAGAGAAAAGAAGAGAAAAATGAAAAGAGAAAGGAATGGAAAAGTGAAAAGCGAAAAGAGAATATATAGAGAAAAGAAGAGAATAGAAGAGAAAAGAAGAGAAAAGAGAAAAGAAGAGAATAGAGAAATGAGGAAAGAGAAAAGAAGAGAAAAGAAGAGAAAAGAGAAAAGAAGAGAAAAGGGAATAGAGAAAAGAAGAGAAAGGGGTCAAGAGAAAAGAAGAGAGAACAGAAAAGAAGAGGATAGAGAAAAGAGAAAACAAGAGAAAAGAAGAGAAAAGAGAAAATAGAAAAGAAGAGGAAATAGAAAAGAGACAAGAGAAAAGAAAGAGTAAAGAGAAAAGAGATAAGAAGAGAAAAGAGAAAAGAAGTGAAAATGGAAAAGAGGAAAGAAGAGAAAAGAATAGAGGAGAAAAAAGAGACAAGAAGAGAAAGAGAAAAGAAGAGAAAAGTGAAATGAGAAATGAGAAAAGAAGAGGGACTGGAGAAGAAGAGAAAAGAGAAAAGAAGAGAAAAGATAAAAGAGAATAAAAGAGAAAAGGGAACAGAGGAAAGAAGACAAAAGAGAACAGAAGAGAATAGAGAAAAGAGACAAGAAGAAAAAAGAAAAAAGAAAAAAGAAAAGAGAAAAGAAGAGAAACGGGAAAAGAGAAAAGAAGAGAAAGGGGACAAGAGGAAAGAAGAGAGAAGAAGAGAAAAGAAGAGGATAGAGAAAAGAGAAAAGAAGAGAAAATTAGAGAAAAGAGAAAATAGAAAAGAAGAGGAAATAGAAAAGAGAAAAGAAGAGTAAAGAGAAAAGAGATAAGAAGAGAAAAGAGAAAAGAAGAGAAAATGGAAAAGAGGAAAGAAGAGGATAGAGAAAAGAGAAAAGAAGAGAAAAGAAGAGAAAAGAGAAAATAGAAAAGAAGAGAAAAGAGAATAGAGAATAGAGAAAAGAAGAGAAAAGGGAAAAGAGAAAAGATGAGAAAAGAGAAAAGAGAAAAAAGAAAAGAGAAAAGAATAGAAAAGACAAAGGAGAAAAGAACAGTGAAAAGAGAAAAGGAGAGAAAATAAATGAAAAGAAGCGAAAAGCGAAAAGAAGAGAAAAGAAGAGAAAAGAGAAGAGAAAAAAGTGAAAAGAGTAAAGAAGAGAAAAGAAGAGAAATGAGAAAAGAAGAGAAAAGAGAAAAGAGAAATGTGATAAGAAGCGAAAAGAGAAAAGAGAAAAGAAGAGAAAAGAGAATAGAGAATAGAGAAAAGAAGAGAAAAGGGAAAAGAGAAAAGAAGAGAAAAGGGAAAAGAGAAAAGAAGAGATAAGAACAGAAAAATGAAAAGAGAAAGGAAAAGTGAAAAGCGAAAAGAGAATATATAGAGAAAAGAAGAGAATAGAAGAGAAAAGAGAAAACAAGGGAAAAGAGAAAAGAAGAGAATAGAGAAATGAGGAAAGAGAAAAGAAGAGAAAAGAGAAAAGAAGAGAAACGGGAAAAGAGAAAAGAAGAGAAAGGGGACAAGAGGAAAGAAGAGAGAAGAAGAGAAAAGAAGAGGATAGATAAAAGAGAAAAGAAGAGAAAAGAAGAGGAAAGAGAAAATAGAAAAGAAGAGGAAATAGAAAAGAGAAAAGAAGAGTAAAGAGAAAAGAGATAAGAAGAGAAAAGAGAAAAGAAGAGAAAATGGAAAAGAGGAAAGAAGAGGATAGAGAAAAGAGAAAAGAAGAGAAAAGAAGAGAAAAGAGAAAAGAACAGTGAAAAGAGAAAAGGAGAGAAAATAAATGAAAAGAAGCGAAAAGCGAAAAGAAGAGAAAAGAGAAAAGAAGAGAAAAGGGAAAAGAAGAGAAAAGAGAAAAGAGAAATGTGATAAGAAGAGAAAAGAGAAAAGAGAAAAGAAGAGAAAAGAGAATAGAGAATAGAGAAAAGAAGAGAAAAGGGAAAATAGAAAAGAAGAGAAAAGAGAAAAGAAGAGAAAATGGAAAAGACGAAAGAAGAGAAAAGAATAGAAGAGAAAAAAGAGACAAGAAGAGAAAGAGAAAAGAAGAGAAAAGAGAAATGAGAAAAGAGAAAAGAAGAGGGAATGGAGAAGAAGAGAAAAGAGAAAAGATGACAGAGAATAGAAGAGAAAAGGGAACAGAGGAAAGAAGACAAAAGAGAACAGAAGAGAATAGAGAAAAGAGAAAAGAGAAAAGAAGAAAAAAGAAGATAGAAGAGAAAAGAGAAAAGAGTAAAGAAGAGAAAAGAGAACAGAAGAGAATAGACAAAAGAGAAAAGAGAACAGAAGGTAAAAGAAGAGAAAACAATAGAGAAAAGAAGAGAAAAGGGAAAAGAGAAAAAAAAGAACAGAGAAATGAGAAAAGAAAAGGGAAGAGAAAAGAAGAGAAAAGAGAAAAGAAGAGAAAAGAAAAAAGAAGAGAAAAGGGAAAAGAGTAAAGAAGAGAAAGGAAGAGAAAAGAGACAAAAGAAAAGAGCAAAGAAGAGAAAAGAGAAAAGAAGAGAAAAAAGAGAAAAGAAGAGAGTAGAGAAAAGAAAAGATAAAAGAGAAAAGTGAATAGAAGAGAAAAGAATAGAAAAGCGAAAAAAGAAATGAGAAATGAAGAGAAAAGAAGAGAAAAGAGAAAAGAAGAGAAAAGGGAAAAGAGAAAAGAAAAGATATAAAGAGAAAAGAAGAGAAATAAGGGAAAAGAATAAAGAAGAGAAAAGAAGAGAAAAGAAGAGAAAAGAGAAAAGAGTAAAGAAGAGAAAAGAGAAAAGAGAAAAGAAGAGAACAAAAGGGAAAAGAGAAAAGAGAATATATAGAGAAAAGAAGAGAATAGAAGAGAAAAGAAGAGAAAAGAGAAAAGAAGAGAATAGAGAAATGAGGAAAGAGAAAAGAAGAGAACAAAAGGGAAAAGAGAAAAGAGGAGCAAAGAAGTGAAAAGAGAAAAGAAGAGAAAAGGGACAAGAGAAAAGAAGAGAGAAGAGAAAAGAAGAGGATAGAGAAAAGAGAAAACAAGAGAAAAGAAGAGAAAAGAGAAAATAGAAAAGAAGAGGAAATAGAAAAGAGACAAGAGAAAAGAAGAGTAAAGAGAAAAGAGATAAGAAGAGAAAAGAGAAAAGAAGAGAAAATGGAAAAGAGGAAAGAAGAGAAAAAAGAAAAAGAGAATAGAGAAAAGAAGAGAAAAGAGAAATGAGAAAAGATGAGAAAAAAGAGAAAAGAAGAGAATAGAGAAGAGATGAAAAAAGTTAAAAGAGAAAAGTGAATAGAAGAGAAAAGAATAGAAAAGAGAAAAGAGAAATGAGAAATGAAGAGAAAAGAAGAGAAAAAAGTAAAGAAGACAAAAGAAAATAGAAAATTGGGAAAAGAAAAGAAAAGGGAAAAGAGAAAAAGAGAATAGAGAAAAGAAGAGAAAAGAGAAATGAGAAAAGAAGAGACAAAAGAGAAAAGAAGAGAATAGAGAAAAGATGAGAAAAGATAAAAGAGAACAGTGAATAGAAGGGAAAAGAACAGAAAAGAGAAAAGAGAAATGAGAAATGAAGAGAAAAGCAGAGAAAAGAAGAGAAAAGAGAAAAGAAGAGAAAAGAAGAGAAAAGAGAAAAGAAGAGAGAAGAAGAGAAAAGAAGAGGATAGAGAAAATAGAAAACAAGAGAATAGAAGAGAAAAGAGAAAATAGAAAAGAAGAGGATATAGAAAAGAGAAAAGAAGAGTAAAGAGAAAAGAGATAAGAAGAGAAAAGAGAAAAGAAGTGAAAAGAGAAAATAGACAAGAGAAAAGAAGAGAAAATGGAAAAGAGATAAGAAGAGAATAGAGAAAGAGAAAAGAAGAAAAAAGAGAAATGAGAAAAGAGAAAAGAAGAGGGAATGGAGAAGAAGAGAAAAGAGAAAAGAAGAGAAAAGATAAAAGAGAATAAAAGAGAAAAGGGAACAGAGGAAAGAAGACAAAAGAGAACAGAAGAGAATAGAGAAAAGAGAAAAGACGAAAAAAGAAGATAGATAGAAGAGAAAAGAGAACAGGAGAAAATAGAGATAAGAGAAAAGCGAACAGAAGATAAAAGAAGAGAAAAGAATAGAGAAAAGAAGAGAAAAGGGAAAAGAGAAAAGAAGATAATAGAGAAAAGAGAAAAAAAGAAAAGAGTAAAGAAGAGAAAAGAGAAAAGAGAAAAGAAAAGGGAAGAGAAAAGAAGAGAAAAGACAAAAGAAGAGAAAAGAGAAAAGGGAAAAGAGTAAAGAAGAGAGAAGAAGAGAGAAGAAGAGGATAGAGAAAAGAGAAAACAAGAGAAAAGAAGAGAAATGAGAAAATAGAAAAGAAGAGGAAATAGAAAAGAGAAAAGAAGAGTTAAGAGAAAAAAGATAAGAAGAGAAAAGAGAAAAGAAGAGAATAGAGAAAAGAAGAGAAAAGATAAAAGTGAAAAGTGAATAGAACAGAAAAGAATAGAAAAGAGAAATGAGAAATGAATAGAAAAGAAGAGAAAAGTGAAAAGAAGAGAAAAGAGAAAAAAGAAAAGAGAAAAGAATAGAAAAGAGAAAAGAGAAAAGAACAGTCAAAAGAGAAAAGAAGAGAAAATAAATGAAAAGAAGCGAAAAGCGAAAAGAAGAGAAAAGAAGAGAAAAGAAGAGAAAAAAGTGAAAAGAGTAAAGAAGAGAAAAGAAGAGAAATGAGAAAAGAAGAGAAAAGAGAAAAGAGAAATGTGATAAGAAGAGAAAAGAGAAAAGAGAAAAGAAGAGAAAAGAGAATAGAGAATAGAGAAAAGAAGAGAAAAGGGAAAAGAGAAAAGAAGAGAAAAGAGAAAAGAGAAAAAAGAAAAGAGAAAAGAATAGAAAAGAGAAAAGAGAAAAGAACAGTGAAAAGAGAAAAGGAGAGAAAATAAATGAAAAGAAGCGAAAAGCGAAAAGAAGAGAAAAGAAGAGAAAAGAGAAGAGAAAAAAGTGAAAAGAGTAAAGAAGAGAAAAGAAGAGAAATGAGAAAAGAAGAGAAAAGAGAAAAGAGAAATGTGATAAGAAGCGAAAAGAGAAAAGAGAAAAGAAGAGAAAAGAGAAAAGAGATAAGAAGAGAAAAGAGAAAAGAAGAGAAAATGGAAAAGACGAAAGAAGAGAAAAGAATAGAAGAGAAAAAAGAGACAAGAAGAGAAAGAGAAAAGAAGAGAAAAGAGAAATGAGAAAAGAGAAAAGAAGAGGGAATGGAGAAGAAGAGAAAAGAGAAAAGAAGAGAAAAGATAAAAGAGAATAGAAGAGAAAACGGAACAGAGGAAAGAAGACAAAAGAGAACAGAAGAGAATAGAGAAAAGAGAAAAGAGAAAAGAAGAAAAAAGAAGAGAAAAGAGAAAAGAAGAGAAAAGGGAAAAGAGAAAAGAAGAGAAAGGGGACAAGAGAAAAGAAGAGAGAAGAGAAAAGAAGAGGATAGAGAAAAGAGAAAACAAGAGAAAAGAAGAGAAAAGAGAAAATAGAAAAGAAGACGAAATAGAAAAGAGACAAGAGAGAAGAAGAGTAAAGAGAAAAGAGATAAGAAGAGAAAAGAGAAAAGAAGAGAAAATGGAAAAGAGGAAAGAAGAGAAAAAAAGCAAAAGAGAATAGAGAAAAGAAGAGAAAAGAGAAATGAGAAAAGATGAGAAAAAAGAGAAAAGAAGAGAATAGAGAAGAGATGAAAAAAGAAAAGAGACAAGAATAGAAAAGAGAAAAGAGAAATGAGAAATGAAGAAAAAAGCAGAGAAAAGAAGAGAAAAGAGAAAAGAAAAGAGATAAAGAGAAAAGAAGAGAAAAAAGTGAAAAGAGTAAAGAAGAGAAAAGAAGAGAAATGAGAAAAGAAAACAAAAGAGAAAAGAGAAATGTGATAAGAAGAGAAAAAAGAAAAGAGAAAAGAAGGGAAAAGAGAAATGAGAAAAGAAGAGAAAAAAGAGAAAAGAAGAGAATAGAGAAAAGATGAGAAAAGATAAAAGAGAACAGTGAATAGAAGAGAAAAGAATAGAAATGAGAAAAGAGAAATGAGAAATGAAGAGAAAAGCAGAAAAAAGAAGAGAAAAGAGAAAAGAAAAGAGATAAAGAGAATTGAAGAGAAAAAAAGTGAATAGAGTAAAGAAGAGAAAAGAAGAGAAATGAGAAAAGAAGAGAAAAGAGAAATGAGATAAGAAAAGAGAAATGAGTAAAGAAGTGAAAAGAGAAAAAGAGAATAGAGAAAAGAAGTGAAAAGGGAAAAGAGAAAAGAAGAGAAAAGAAGAGAAAAATGAAAAGAGAAAGGAATGGAAAAGTGAAAAGCGAAAAGAGAATATATAGAGAAAAGAAGAGAATAGAAGAGAAAAGAAGAGAAAAGAGAAAAGAAGAGAATAGAGAAATGAGGAAAGAGAAAAGAAGAGAAAAGAAGAGAAAAGAGAAAAGAAGAGAAAAGGGAAAAGAGAAAAGAAGAGAAAGGGGACAAGAGAAAAGAAGAGAGAACAGAAAAGAAGAGGATAGAGAAAAGAGAAAACAAGAGAAAAGAAGAGAAAAGAGAAAATAGAAAAGAAGAGGAAATAGAAAAGAGACAAGAGAAAAGAAGAGTAAAGAGAAAAGAGATAAGAGAAAAGAGAAAAGAAGTGAAAATGGAAAAGAGGAAAGAAGAGAAAAGAATAGAGGAGAAAAAAGAGACAAGAAGAGAAAGAGAAAAGAAGAGAAAAGTGAAATGAGAAATGAGAAAAGAAGAGGGACTGGAGAAGAAGAGAAAAGAGAAAAGAAGAGAAAAGATAAAAGAGAATAAAAGAGAAAAGGGAACAGAGGAAAGAAGACAAAAGAGAACAGAAGAGAATAGAGAAAAGAGACAAGAAGAAAAAAGAAGATAGAAGAAGAGAAAAGAGAACAGAAGAAAATAGAGAAAAGAGAAAAGCGAACAGAAGATAAAAGAAGAGAAAAGAATAGAGAAAAGAAGAGAATTGAAAAAAGAGAAATGGGAAAAGAAGAGAAAAGGGAAAAGAGAAAAGAACAGAAAAGAGAAAAGGGAAAAGTAAATAGAAGAGAAAAGAATAGAAAAGAGAAAAGAGAAAAGTCGAGAAAAGAGAAAAGAAAGGAAATGGGAAAAGAGAAAAGAAGAGAAAAGAGAAAAGAAGAGAAAAGGAAAAAGAAGAGAAAAGGGAAAAGAGAAAAGAAGAGAAAAGAGAAAAGAGAAAAAAGAAAAGAGAAAAGAAAAGAGAAAAGAGAAAAGAACAGTGAAAAGAGAAAAGAAGAGAAAAGAAATGAATAGACGAGAAAAGAGAAAAGAAGAGGAAAGAAATTAAAAGAAGAGAAAAGAGAAAAGAAGAGAGAAGAAGAGAAAAGAAGAGGATAGAGAAAATAGAAAACAAGAGAATAGAAGAGAATAGAGAAAATAGAAAAGAAGAGGATATAGAAAAGAGAAAAGAGAAAAGAGATAAGAAGAGAAAAGAGAAAAGAAGTGAAAAGAGAAAATAGACAAGAGAAAAGAAGAGAAAATGGAAAAGAGATAAGAAGAGAATAGAGAAAGAGAAAAGAAGAGAAAAGAGAAATGAGAAAAGAGAAAAGAAGAGGGAATGGAGAAGAAGAGAAAAGAGAAAAGAAGAGAAAAGATAAAAGAGAATAAAAGAGAAAAGGGAACAGAGGAAAGAAGACAAAAGAGAACAGAAGAGAATAGAGAAAAGAGAAATGTGATAAGAAGAGAAAAGAGAAAAGAGAAAAGAAGAGAAAAGAGAATAGAGAATAGAGAAAAGAAGAGACAAGGGAAAAGAAGAGAAAAGAGAAAAGAGAAATGTGATAAGAAGAGAAAAGAGAAAAGAGAAAAGAAGAGAAAAGAGAATAGAGAATAGAGAAAAGAAGAGAAAAGGGAAAAGAGAAAAGAAGAGAAAAGAGAAAAGAGAAAAAGAAAAGAGAAAAGAATAGAAAAGACAAAAGAGAAAAGAACAGTGAAAAGAGAAAAGGAGAGAAAATAAATGAAAAGAGGCGAAAAGCGAAAAGAAGAGAAAGAAGAGAAAACAGAAGAGAAAAAAGTGAAAAGAGTAAAGAAGAGAAAAGAAGAGAAATGAGAAAAGAAGAGAAAAGAGAAAAGAGAAATGTGATAAGAAGCGAAAAGAGAAAAGAGAAAAGAAGAGAAAAGAGAATAGAGAATAGAGAAAAGAAGAGAAAAGGGAAAAGAGAAAAGAAGAGAAAAGGGAAAAGAGAAAAGAAGAGATAAGAACAGAAAAATGAAAAGAGAAAGGAAGAGAAAAGTGAAAAGCGAAAAGAGAATATATAGAGAAAAGAAGAGAATAGAAGAGAAAAGAGAAAAGAAGGGAAAAGAGAAAAGAAGAGAATAGAGAAAAGAGAAAAGAAGAGAAAAGAAGAGAAAAGAGAAAATAGAAAAGAAGAGGAAATAGAAAAGAGAAAAGAGAAAAGAAGAGTAAAGAGTAAAGAGATAAGAAGAGAAAAGAGAAAAGAAGAGAAAATGGAAAAGACGAAAGAAGAGAAAAGAATAGAAGAGAAAAAAGAGACAAGAAGAGAAAGAGAAAAGAAGAGAAAAGAGAAATGAGAAAAGAGAAAAGAAGAGGGAATGGAGAAGAAGAGAAAAGAGAAAAGAAGAGAAAAGATGAAAGAGAATAGAAGAGAAAAGGGAACAGAGGAAAGAAGACAAAAGAGAACAGAAGAGAATAGAGAAAAGAGAAAAGAGAAAAGAAGAAAAAAGAAGATAGAAGAAGAGAAAAGAGAAAAGAGTAAAGAAGAGAAAAGAGAACAGAAGAGAATAGACAAAAGAGAAAAGAGAACAGAAGGTAAAAGAAGAGAAAAGAATCGAGAAAAGAAGAGAAAAGGGAAAAGAGAAAAAAAAGAACAGAGAAATGAGAAAAGAAAAGGGAAGAGAAAAGAAGAGAAAAGAGAAAAGAAGAGTAAAGAAAAAAGAAGAGAAAAGGGAAAAGAGTAAAGAAGAGAAAGGAAGAGAAAAGAGACAAAAGAAAAGAGTGAAGAAGAGAAAAGAGAAAAGAAGAGAAAAAAGAGAAAAGAAGAGAGTAGAGAAAAGAAAAGATAAAAGAGAAAAGTGAATAGAAGAGAAAAGAATAGAAAAGCGAAAAAAGAAATGAGAAATGAAGAGAAAAGAAGAGAAAAGAGAAAAGAAGAGAAAAGGGAAAAGAGAAAAGAAAAGATATAAAGAGAATAGAAGAGAAATAAGGGAAAAGAATAAAGAAGAGAAAAGAAGAGAAAAGAAGAGAAAAGAGAAAAGAGTAAAGAAGAGAAAAGAGAAAAGAGAAAAGAAGAGAACAAAAGGGAAAAGAGAAAAGAGAATATATAGAGAAAAGAAGAGAATAGAAGAGAAAAGAAGAGAAAAGAGAAAAGAAGAGAATAGAGAAATGAGGAAAGAGAAAAGAAGAGAACAAAAGGGAAAAGAGAAAAGAGGAGCAAAGAAGTGAAAAGAGAAAAGAAGAGAAAAGGGACAAGAGAAAAGAAGAGAGAAGAGAAAAGAAGAGGATAGAGAAAAGAGAAAACAAGAGAAAAGAAGAGAAAAGAGAAAATAGAAAAGAAGAGGAAATAGAAAAGAGACAAGAGAAAAGAAGAGTAAAGAGAAAAGAGATAAGAAGAGAAAAGAGAAAAGAAGAGAAAATGGAAAAGAGGAAAGAAGAGAAAAAAGAAAAAGAGAATAGAGAAAAGAAGAGAAAAGAGAAATGAGAAAAGATGAGAAAAAAGAGAAAAGAAGAGAATAGAGAAGAGATGAAAAAAGTTAAAAGAGAAAAGTGAATAGAAGAGAAAAGAATAGAAAAGAGAAAAGAGAAATGAGAAATGAAGAGAAAAGAAGAGAAAAAAGTAAAGAAGACAAAAGAAAATAGAAAATTGGGAAAAGAAAAGAAAAGGGAAAAGAGAAAAAGAGAATAGAGAAAAGAAGAGAAAAGAGAAATGAGAAAAGAAGAGACAAAAGAGAAAAGAAGAGAATAGAGAAAAGATGAGAAAAGATAAAAGAGAACAGTGAATAGAAGGGAAAAGAACAGAAAAGAGAAAAGAGAAATGAGAAATGAAGAGAAAAGCAGAGAAAAGAAGAGAAAAGAGAAAAGAAGAGAAAAGAAGAGAAAAGAGAAAAGAAGAGAGAAGAAGAGAAAAGAAGAGGATAGAGAAAATAGAAAACAAGAGAATAGAAGAGAAAAGAGAAAACAGAAAAGAAGAGGATATAGAAAAGAGAAAAGAAGAGTAAAGAGAAAAGAGATAAGAAGAGAAAAGAGAAAAGAAGTGAAAAGAGAAAATAGACAAGAGAAAAGAAGAGAAAATGGAAAAGAGATAAGAAGAGAATAGAGAAAGAGAAAAGAAGAAAAAAGAGAAATGAGAAAAGAGAAAAGAAGAGGGAATGGAGAAGAAGAGAAAAGAGAAAAGAAGAGAAAAGATAAAAGAGAATAAAAGAGAAAAGGGAACAGAGGAAAGAAGACAAAAGAGAACAGAAGAGAATAGAGAAAAGAGAAAAGACGAAAAAAGAAGATAGATAGAAGAGAAAAGAGAACAGGAGAAAATAGAGATAAGAGAAAAGCGAACAGAAGATAAAAGAAGAGAAAAGAATAGAGAAAAGAAGAGAAAAGGGAAAAGAGAAAAGAAGATAATAGAGAAAAGAGAAAAAAAGAAAAGAGTAAAGAAGAGAAAAGAGAAAAGAGAAAAGAAAAGGGAAGAGAAAAGAAGAGAAAAGACAAAAGAAGAGAAAAGAGAAAAGGGAAAAGAGTAAAGAAGAGAGAAGAAGAGAGAAGAAGAGGATAGAGAAAAGAGAAAACAAGAGAAAAGAAGAGAAATGAGAAAATAGAAAAGAAGAGGAAATAGAAAAGAGAAAAGAAGAGTTAAGAGAAAAAAGATAAGAAGAGAAAAGAGAAAAGAAGAGAATAGAGAAAAGAAGAGAAAAGATAAAAGTGAAAAGTGAATAGAACAGAAAAGAATAGAAAAGAGAAATGAGAAATGAATAGAAAAGAAGAGAAAAGTGAAAAGAAGAGAAAAGAGAAAAAAGAAAAGAGAAAAGAATAGAAAAGAGAAAAGAGAAAAGAACAGTCAAAAGAGAAAAGAAGAGAAAATAAATGAAAAGAAGCGAAAAGCGAAAAGAAGAGAAAAGAAGAGAAAAGAAGAGAAAAAAGTGAAAAGAGTAAAGAAGAGAAAAGAAGAGAAATGAGAAAAGAAGAGAAAAGAGAAAAGAGAAATGTGATAAGAAGAGAAAAGAGAAAAGAGAAAAGAAGAGAAAAGAGAATAGAGAATAGAGAAAAGAAGAGAAAAGGGAAAAGAGAAAAGAAGAGAAAAGAGAAAAGAGAAAAAAGAAAAGAGAAAAGAATAGAAAAGAGAAAAGAGAAAAGAACAGTGAAAAGAGAAAAGGAGAGAAAATAAATGAAAAGAAGCGAAAAGCGAAAAGAAGAGAAAAGAAGAGAAAAGAGAAGAGAAAAAAGTGAAAAGAGTAAAGAAGAGAAAAGAAGAGAAATGAGAAAAGAAGAGAAAAGAGAAAAGAGAAATGTGATAAGAAGCGAAAAGAGAAAAGAGAAAAGAAGAGAAAAGAGAAAAGAGATAAGAAGAGAAAAGAGAAAAGAAGAGAAAATGGAAAAGACGAAAGAAGAGAAAAGAATAGAAGAGAAAAAAGAGACAAGAAGAGAAAGAGAAAAGAAGAGAAAAGAGAAATGAGAAAAGAGAAAAGAAGAGGGAATGGAGAAGAAGAGAAAAGAGAAAAGAAGAGAAAAGATAAAAGAGAATAGAAGAGAAAACGGAACAGAGGAAAGAAGACAAAAGAGAACAGAAGAGAATAGAGAAAAGAGAAAAGAGAAAAGAAGAAAAAAGAAGAGAAAAGAGAAAAGAAGAGAAAAGGGAAAAGAGAAAAGAAGAGAAAGGGGACAAGAGAAAAGAAGAGAGAAGAGAAAAGAAGAGGATAGAGAAAAGAGAAAACAAGAGAAAAGAAGAGAAAAGAGAAAATAGAAAAGAAGACGAAATAGAAAAGAGACAAGAGAGAAGAAGAGTAAAGAGAAAAGAGATAAGAAGAGAAAAGAGAAAAGAAGAGAAAATGGAAAAGAGGAAAGAAGAGAAAAAAAGCAAAAGAGAATAGAGAAAAGAAGAGAAAAGAGAAATGAGAAAAGATGAGAAAAAAGAGAAAAGAAGAGAATAGAGAAGAGATGAAAAAAGAAAAGAGACAAGAATAGAAAAGAGAAAAGAGAAATGAGAAATGAAGAAAAAAGCAGAGAAAAGAAGAGAAAAGAGAAAAGAAAAGAGATAAAGAGAAAAGAAGAGAAAAAAGTGAAAAGAGTAAAGAAGAGAAAAGAAGAGAAATGAGAAAAGAAAACAAAAGAGAAAAGAGAAATGTGATAAGAAGAGAAAAAAGAAAAGAGAAAAGAAGGGAAAAGAGAAATGAGAAAAGAAGAGAAAAAAGAGAAAAGAAGAGAATAGAGAAAAGATGAGAAAAGATAAAAGAGAACAGTGAATAGAAGAGAAAAGAATAGAAATGAGAAAAGAGAAATGAGAAATGAAGAGAAAAGCAGAAAAAAGAAGAGAAAAGAGAAAAGAAAAGAGATAAAGAGAATTGAAGAGAAAAAAAGTGAATAGAGTAAAGAAGAGAAAAGAAGAGAAATGAGAAAAGAAGAGAAAAGAGAAATGAGATAAGAAAAGAGAAATGAGTAAAGAAGTGAAAAGAGAAAAAGAGAATAGAGAAAAGAAGTGAAAAGGGAAAAGAGAAAAGAAGAGAAAAGAAGAGAAAAATGAAAAGAGAAAGGAATGGAAAAGTGAAAAGCGAAAAGAGAATATATAGAGAAAAGAAGAGAATAGAAGAGAAAAGAAGAGAAAAGAGAAAAGAAGAGAATAGAGAAATGAGGAAAGAGAAAAGAAGAGAAAAGAAGAGAAAAGAGAAAAGAAGAGAAAAGGGAAAAGAGAAAAGAAGAGAAAGGGGACAAGAGAAAAGAAGAGAGAACAGAAAAGAAGAGGATAGAGAAAAGAGAAAACAAGAGAAAAGAAGAGAAAAGAGAAAATAGAAAAGAAGAGGAAATAGAAAAGAGACAAGAGAAAAGAAGAGTAAAGAGAAAAGAGATAAGAGAAAAGAGAAAAGAAGTGAAAATGGAAAAGAGGAAAGAAGAGAAAAGAATAGAGGAGAAAAAAGAGACAAGAAGAGAAAGAGAAAAGAAGAGAAAAGTGAAATGAGAAATGAGAAAAGAAGAGGGACTGGAGAAGAAGAGAAAAGAGAAAAGAAGAGAAAAGATAAAAGAGAATAAAAGAGAAAAGGGAACAGAGGAAAGAAGACAAAAGAGAACAGAAGAGAATAGAGAAAAGAGACAAGAAGAAAAAAGAAGATAGAAGAAGAGAAAAGAGAACAGAAGAAAATAGAGAAAAGAGAAAAGCGAACAGAAGATAAAAGAAGAGAAAAGAATAGAGAAAAGAAGAGAATTGAAAAAAGAGAAATGGGAAAAGAAGAGAAAAGGGAAAAGAGAAAAGAACAGAAAAGAGAAAAGGGAAAAGTAAATAGAAGAGAAAAGAATAGAAAAGAGAAAAGAGAAAAGTCGAGAAAAGAGAAAAGAAAGGAAATGGGAAAAGAGAAAAGAAGAGAAAAGAGAAAAGAAGAGAAAAGGAAAAAGAAGAGAAAAGGGAAAAGAGAAAAGAAGAGAAAAGAGAAAAGAGAAAAAAGAAAAGAGAAAAGAAAAGAGAAAAGAGAAAAGAACAGTGAAAAGAGAAAAGAAGAGAAAAGAAATGAATAGACGAGAAAAGAGAAAAGAAGAGGAAAGAAATTAAAAGAAGAGAAAAGAGAAAAGAAGAGAGAAGAAGAGAAAAGAAGAGGATAGAGAAAATAGAAAACAAGAGAATAGAAGAGAATAGAGAAAATAGAAAAGAAGAGGATATAGAAAAGAGAAAAGAGAAAAGAGATAAGAAGAGAAAAGAGAAAAGAAGTGAAAAGAGAAAATAGACAAGAGAAAAGAAGAGAAAATGGAAAAGAGATAAGAAGAGAATAGAGAAAGAGAAAAGAAGAGAAAAGAGAAATGAGAAAAGAGAAAAGAAGAGGGAATGGAGAAGAAGAGAAAAGAGAAAAGAAGAGAAAAGATAAAAGAGAATAAAAGAGAAAAGGGAACAGAGGAAAGAAGACAAAAGAGAACAGAAGAGAATAGAGAAAAGAGAAATGTGATAAGAAGAGAAAAGAGAAAAGAGAAAAGAAGAGAAAAGAGAATAGAGAATAGAGAAAAGAAGAGACAAGGGAAAAGAAGAGAAAAGAGAAAAGAGAAATGTGATAAGAAGAGAAAAGAGAAAAGAGAAAAGAAGAGAAAAGAGAATAGAGAATAGAGAAAAGAAGAGAAAAGGGAAAAGAGAAAAGAAGAGAAAAGAGAAAAGAGAAAAAGAAAAGAGAAAAGAATAGAAAAGACAAAAGAGAAAAGAACAGTGAAAAGAGAAAAGGAGAGAAAATAAATGAAAAGAGGCGAAAAGCGAAAAGAAGAGAAAGAAGAGAAAACAGAAGAGAAAAAAGTGAAAAGAGTAAAGAAGAGAAAAGAAGAGAAATGAGAAAAGAAGAGAAAAGAGAAAAGAGAAATGTGATAAGAAGCGAAAAGAGAAAAGAGAAAAGAAGAGAAAAGAGAATAGAGAATAGAGAAAAGAAGAGAAAAGGGAAAAGAGAAAAGAAGAGAAAAGGGAAAAGAGAAAAGAAGAGATAAGAACAGAAAAATGAAAAGAGAAAGGAAGAGAAAAGTGAAAAGCGAAAAGAGAATATATAGAGAAAAGAAGAGAATAGAAGAGAAAAGAGAAAAGAAGGGAAAAGAGAAAAGAAGAGAATAGAGAAAAGAGAAAAGAAGAGAAAAGAAGAGAAAAGAGAAAATAGAAAAGAAGAGGAAATAGAAAAGAGAAAAGAGAAAAGAAGAGTAAAGAGTAAAGAGATAAGAAGAGAAAAGAGAAAAGAAGAGAAAATGGAAAAGACGAAAGAAGAGAAAAGAATAGAAGAGAAAAAAGAGACAAGAAGAGAAAGAGAAAAGAAGAGAAAAGAGAAATGAGAAAAGAGAAAAGAAGAGGGAATGGAGAAGAAGAGAAAAGAGAAAAGAAGAGAAAAGATGAAAGAGAATAGAAGAGAAAAGGGAACAGAGGAAAGAAGACAAAAGAGAACAGAAGAGAATAGAGAAAAGAGAAAAGAGAAAAGAAGAAAAAAGAAGATAGAAGAAGAGAAAAGAGAAAAGAGTAAAGAAGAGAAAAGAGAACAGAAGAGAATAGACAAAAGAGAAAAGAGAACAGAAGGTAAAAGAAGAGAAAAGAATCGAGAAAAGAAGAGAAAAGGGAAAAGAGAAAAAAAAGAACAGAGAAATGAGAAAAGAAAAGGGAAGAGAAAAGAAGAGAAAAGAGAAAAGAAGAGTAAAGAAAAAAGAAGAGAAAAGGGAAAAGAGTAAAGAAGAGAAAGGAAGAGAAAAGAGACAAAAGAAAAGAGTGAAGAAGAGAAAAGAGAAAAGAAGAGAAAAAAGAGAAAAGAAGAGAGTAGAGAAAAGAAAAGATAAAAGAGAAAAGTGAATAGAAGAGAAAAGAATAGAAAAGCGAAAAAAGAAATGAGAAATGAAGAGAAAAGAAGAGAAAAGAGAAAAGAAGAGAAAAGGGAAAAGAGAAAAGAAAAGATATAAAGAGAATAGAAGAGAAATAAGGGAAAAGAATAAAGAAGAGAAAAGAAGAGAAAAGAAGAGAAAAGAGAAAAGAGTAAAGAAGAGAAAAGAGAAAAGAGAAAAGAAGAGAACAAAAGGGAAAAGAGAAAAGAGAATATATAGAGAAAAGAAGAGAATAGAAGAGAAAAGAAGAGAAAAGAGAAAAGAAGAGGAAATAGAAAAGAGACAAGAGAAAAGAAGAGTAAAGAGAAAAGAGATAAGAAGAGAAAAGAGAAAAGAAGAGAAAATGGAAAAGAGGAAAGAAGAGAAAAAAGAAAAAGAGAATAGAGAAAAGAAGAGAAAAGAGAAATGAGAAAAGATGAGAAAAAAGAGAAAAGAAGAGAATAGAGAAGAGATGAAAAAAGATAAAAGAGAAAAGTGAATAGAAGAGAAAAGAATAGAAAAGAGAAAAGAGAAATGAGAAATGAAGAGAAAAGAAGAGAAAAAAGTAAAGAAGACAAAAGAAAATAGAAAATTGGGCAAAGAAAAGAAAAGGGAAAAGAGATAAAGAGAATAGAGAAAAGAAGAGAAAAGAGAAATGAGAAAAGAAGAGACAAAAGAGAAAAGAAGAGAATAGAGAAAAGATGAGAAAAGATAAAAGAGAACAGTGAATAGAAGGGAAAAGAATAGAAAAGAGAAATGAGAAATGAAGAGAAAAGCAGAGAAAAGAAGAGAAAAGAGAAAAGAAAAGAGATAAAGAGAATTGAAGAGAAAAAAGTGAAAAGAGTAAAGAAGAGAAAAGAAGAGAAATGAGAAAAGAAGCGAAAAGAGAAAAAGAGAATAGAGAAAAGAAGTGAAAAGGGAAAAGAGAAAAGAACAAAAAAGAAGAGAGAAGAAGAGAAAAGAGAACAGAAGAAAATAGAGAAAAGAGAAAAGCGATCAGAAGATAAAAGAAGAGAAAAGAATAGAGAAAAGAAGAGAAAAGGGAAAAGAGAAAAGAAGATAAAAGAGAAAAGAGAAAAAAAGAAAAGAGAAAAGAAGAGAAAAGAGAAAAGAGAAAAGAAAAGGGAAGAGAAAAGAAGAGAAAAGACAAAAGAAGAGAAAAGAGAAAAGGGAAAAGAGTAAAGAAGAGAGAAGAAGAGAGAAGAAAAGGATAGAGAAAAGAGAGAACAAGAGAAAAGAAGAGAAAAGAGAAAATAGAAAAGAAGAGGAAATAGAAAAGAGAAAAGAAGAGTAAAGAGAAAAAAGATAAGAAGAGAAAAGAGAAAAGAAGAGAATAGAGAAAAGAAGAGAAAAGATAAAAGTGAAAAGTGAATAGAACAGAAAAGAATAGAAAAGAGAAATGAGAAATGAATAGAAAAGAAGAGAAAAGAGAAAAGAAGAGAAAAGACAAAAGAGAAAAGAAAAGAGATAAATAGAAAAGAAGAGAAAAGAGAAAAGAGAAAAAAGAAAAGAGAAAAGAATAGAAAAGAGAAAAGAGAAAAGAACAGTCAAAAGAGAAAAGAAGAGAAAATAAATGAAAAGAAGCGAAAAGCGAAAAGAAGAGAAAAGAAGAGAAAAGAAGAGAAAAAAGTGAAAAGAGTAAAGAAGAGAAAAGAAGAGAAATGAGAAAAGAAGAGAAAAGAGAAAAGAGAAATGTGATAAGAAGAGAAAAGAGAAAAGAGAAAAGAAGAGAAAAGAGAATAGAGAATAGAGAAAAGAAGAGAAAAGGGAAAAGAGAAAAGAAGAGAAAAGGGAAAGAGAAAAGAAGAGAAAAGAAGAGAAAAATGAAAAGTGAAAGGAATGGAAAAGTGAAAAGCGAAAAGAGAATATATAGAGAAAAGAAGAGAATAGAAGAGAAAAGAAGAGAAAAGAGAAAAGAAGAGAATAGAGAAATGAGGAAAGAGAAAAGAAGAGAAAAGAAGAGAAAAGAGAAAAGTAGAGAAAAGGGAAAAGAGAAAAGAAGAGAAAGGGGACAAGAGAAAAAAAGAGAGAACAGAAAAGAAGAGGATAGAGAAAAGAGAAAACAAGAGAAAAGAAGAGAAAAGAGAAAATAGAAAAGAAGACGAAATAGAAAAGAGACAAGAGAAAAGAAGAGTAAAGAGAAAAGAGATAAGAAGAGAAAAGAGAAAAGAAGAGAAAATGGAAAAGAGGAAAGAAGAGAAAAAATAGAGGAGAAAAAAGAGACAAGAAGAGAAAGAGAAAAGAAGAGAAAAGAGAAATGAGAAAAGAGAAAAGAAGAGGGAATGGAGAAGAAGAGAAAAGAGAAAAGAAGAGAAAAGATAAAAGAGAATAAAAGAGAAAAGGGAACAAAGGAAAGAAGACAAAAGAGAACAGAAGAGAATAGAGAAAAGAGAAAAGAAGAAAAAAGAAGATAGAAGAAGAGAAAAGAGAACAGAAGAAAATAGAGATAAGAGAAAAGCGAACAGAAGATAAAAGAAGAGAAAAGAATAGAGAAAAGAAGAGAAAAGGGAAAAGAGAAAAGAAGATAAAAGAGAAAAGAGAAAAAAAGAAAAGAGAAAAGAAGAGAAAAGATAAAAGAGAAAAGAAAAGGGAAGAGAAAAGAAGAGAAAAGACAAAAGAAGAGAAAAGAGAAAAGTAGAGAAAAGGGAAAAGAGAAAAGAAGAGAAAGCGGACAAGAGAAAAGAAGAGAGAACAGAAAAGAAGAGGATAGAGAAAAGAGAAAACAAGAGAAAAGAAGAGAAAAGAGAAAATAGAAAAGAAGAGGAAATAGAAAAGAGACAAGAGAAAAGAAGAGTAAAGAGAAAAGAGATAAGAAGAGAAAAGAGAAAAGAAGAGAAAATGTAAAAGAGGAAAGAAGAGAAAAAATAGAGGAGAAAAAAGAGACAAGAAGAGAAAGAGAAAAGAAGAGAAAAGAGAAATGAGAAAAGAGAAAAGAAGAGGGAATGGAGAAGAAGAGAAAAGAGAAAAGAAGAGAAAAGATAAAAGAGAATAAAAGAGAAAAGGGAACAGAGGAAAGAAGACAAAAGAGAACAGAAGAGAATAGAGAAAAGAGAAAAGAAGAAAAAAGAAGATAGATAGAAGAGAAAAGAGAACAGAAGAAAATAGAGATAAGAGAAAAGCGAACAGAAGATAAAAGAAGAGAAAAGAATAGAGAAAAGAAGAGAAAAGGGAAAAGAGAAAAGAAGATAAAAGAGAAAAGAGAAAGGAAAAGAGATAAATAGAAAAGAAGAGAAAAGAGAAAAGAGAAAAAAGAAAAGAGAAAAGAATAGAAAAGAGAAAAGAGAAAAGAACAGTCAAAAGAGAAAAGAAGAGAAAATAAATGAAAAGAAGCGAAAAGCGAAAAGAAGAGAAAAGAAGAGAAAAGAAGAGAAAAAAGTGAAAAGAGTAAAGAAGAGAAAAGAAGAGAAAAGAGAAAAGAGAAATGTGATAAGAAGAGAAAAGAGAAAAGAGAAAAGAAGAGAAAAGAGAATAGAGAATAGAGAAAAGAAGAGAAAAGGGAAAAGAGAAAAGAAGAGAAAAGAGAAAAGAGAAAAAAGAAAAGAGAAAAGAATAGAAAAGAGAAAAGAGAAAAGAACAGTGAAAAGAGAAATGCAGAGAAAATAAATGAAAAGAAGCGAAAAGCGAAAAGAAGAGAAAAGAAGGGAAAAGAGAAGAGAAAAATTTGAAAAGAGTAAAGAAGAGAAAAGAAGAGAAATGAGAAAAGAAGAGAAAAGAGAAAAGAGAAATGTGATAAGAAGCGAAAAGAGAAAAGAAGAGAAAAGGGAAAAGAGAAAAGAAGAGAAAAGTTAAAAGAGAAAAGAAGAGATAAGAACAGAAAAATGAAAAGAGAAAGGAAGAGAAAAGTGAAAAGCGAAAAGAGAATATATAGAGAAAAGAAGAGAATAGAAGAGAAAAGAGAAAAGAAGGGAAAAGAGAAAAGAAGAGAATAGAGAAATGAGGAAAGAGAAAAGAAGAGAAAAGAGAAAAGAAGAGAAACGGGAAAAGAGAAAAGAAGAGAAAGGGGACAAGAGGAAAGAAGAGAGAAGAAGAGAAAAGAAGAGGATAGAGAAAAGAGAAAAGAAGAGAAAATTAGAGAAAAGAGAAAATAGAAAAGAAGAGGAAATAGAAAAGAGAAAAGAAGAGTAAAGAGAAAAGAGATAAGAAGAGAAAAGAGAAAAGAAGAGAAAATGGAAAAGAGGAAAGAAGAGGATAGAGAAAAGAGAAAAGAAGAGAAAAGAAGAGAAAAGAGAAAATAGAAAAGAAGAGGAAATAGAAAAGAGAAAAGAGAAAAGAAGAGTAAAGAGAAAAGAGATAAGAAGAGAAAAGAGAAAAGAAGAGAAAATGGAAAAGACGAAAGAAGAGAAAAGAATAGAAGAGAAAAAAGAGACAAGAAGAGAAAGAGAAAAGAAGAGAAAAGAGAAATGAGAAAAGAGAAAAGAAGAGGGAATGGAGAAGAAGAGAAAAGAGAAAAGAAGAGAAAAGATAAAAGAGAATAGAAGAGAAAAGGGAACAGAGGAAAGAAGACAAAAGAGAACAGAAGAGAATAGAGAAAAGAGAAAAGAGAAAAGAAGAAAAAAGAAGAGAAAAGAGAAAAGAAGAGAAAAGGGAAAAGAGAAAAGAAGAGAAAGGGGACAATAGAAAAGAAGAGAGAAGAGAAAAGAAGAGGATAGAGAAAAGAGAAAACAAGAGAAAAGAAGAGAAAAGAGAAAATAGAAAAGAAGACGAAATAGAAAAGAGACAAGCGAGAAGAAGAGTAAAGAGAAAAGATATAAGAAGAGAAAAGAGAAAAGAAGAGAAAATGGAAAAGAGGAAAGAAGAGAAAAAAAGAAAAAGAGAATAGAGAAAAGAAGAGAAAAGAGAAATGAGAAAAGATGAGAAAAAAGAGAAAAGAAGAGAATAGAGAAGAGATGAAAAAAGAAAAGAGACAAGAATAGAAAAGAGAAAAGAGAAATGAGAAATGAAGAAAAAAGCAGAGAAAAGAAGTGAAAAGAGAAAAGAAAAGAGATAAAGAGAAAAGAAGAGAAAAAAGTGAAAAGAGTAAAGAAGAGAAAAGAAGAGAAATGAGAAAAGAAGAGAAAAGAGAAAAGAGAAATGTGATAAGAAGAGAAAAAAGAAAAGAGAAAAGAAGCGAAAAGAGAAATGAGAAACGAAGAGAAAAAAGAGAAAAGAAGAGAATAGAGAAAAGATGAGAAAAGATAAAAGAGAACAGTGAATAGAAGAGAAAAGAATAGAAAAGAGAAAAGAGAAATGAGAAATGAAGAGAAAAGCAGAAAAAAGAAGAGAAAAGAGAAAAGAAAAGAGATAAAGAGAATTGAAGAGAAAAAAAGTGAATAGAGTAAAGAAGAGAAAAGAAGAGAAATGAGAAAAGAAGAGAAAAGAGAAATGAGATAAGAAAAGAGAAATGAGTAAAAAAGTGAAAAGAGAAAAAGAGAATAGAGAAAAGAAGTGAAAAGGGAAAAGAGAAAAGAAGAGAATAGAAGAGAAAAATGAAAAGAGAAAGGAATGGAAAAGTGAAAAGCGAAAAGAGAATATATAGAGAAAAGAAGAGAATAGAAGAGAAAAGAAGAGAAAAGAAGAGAATAGAGAAATGAGGAAAGAGAAAAGAAGAGAAAAGAAGAGAAAAGAGAAAAGAAGAGAAAAGGGAAAAGAGAAAAGAAGAGAAAGGGGACAAGAGAAAAGAAGAGAGAACAGAAAAGAAGAGGATAGAGAAAAGAGAAAAGAAGAGAAAAGAAGAGAAAAGAGAAAATAGAAAAGAAGAGGAAATAGAAAAGAGACAAGAGAAAAGAAGAGTAAAGAGATAAGAAGAGAAAAGAGAAAAGAAGTGAAAATGGAAAAGAGGAAAGAAGAGAAAAGAATAGAGGAGAAAAAAGAGACAAGAAGAGAAAGAGAAAAGAAGAGAAAAGTGAAATGAGAAATGAGAAAAGAAGAGGGACTGGAGAAGAAGAGAAAAGAGAAAAGAAGAGAAAAGATAAAAGAGAATAAAAGAGAAAAGGGAACAGAGGAAAGAAGACAAAAGAGAACAGAAGAGAATAGAGAAAAGAGACAAGAAGAAAAAAGAAGATAGAAGAAGAGAAAAGAGAACAGAAGAAAATAGAGAAAAGAGAAAAGCGAACAGAAGATAAAAGAAGAGAAAAGAATAGAGAAAAGAAGAGAATTGAAAAAAGAGAAATGGGAAAAGAAGAGAAAAGGGAAAAGAGAAAAGAACAGAAAGAGAAAAGGGTAAAGTGAATAGAAGAGAAAAGAATAGAAAAGAGAAAAGAGAAAAGTCGAGAAAAGAGAAAAGAAAGGAAATGGGAAAAGAGAAAAGAAGAGAAAAGAGAAAAGAAGAGAAAAGGAAAAAGAAGAGAAAAGGGAAAAGAGAAAAGAAGAGAAAAGAGAAAAGAGAAAAAAGAAAAGAGAAAAGAAAAGAGAAAAGAGAAAAGAACAGTGAAAAGAGAAAAGAAGAGAAAAGAAATGAATAGACGAGAAAAGAGAAAAGAAGAGAAAAGAAATTAAAAGAAGAGAAAAGAGAAAAGAAGAGAAAAGAAGAGAAAAGAGAGAAAAGAGAAAAGAAGAGGATAGAGAAAATAGAAAACAAGAGAATAGAAGAGAATAGAGAAAATAGAAAAGAAGAGGATATAGAAAAGAGAAAAGAAGAGTAAAGAGAAAAGAGATAAGAAGAGAAAAGAGAAAAGAAGTGAAAAGAGAAAATAGACAAGAGAAAAGAAGAGAAAATGGAAAAGAGATAAGAAGAGAATAGAGAAAGAGAAAAGAAGAGAAAAGAGAAATGAGAAAAGAGAAAAGAAGAGGGAATGGAGAAGAAGAGAAAAGAGCATAGAAGAGAAAAGATAAAAGAGAATAAAAGAGAAAAGGGAACAGAGGAAAGAAGACAAAAGAGAACAGAAGAGAATAGAGAAAAGAGAAATGTGATAAGAAGAGAAAAGAGAAAAGAGAAAAGAAGAGAAAAGAGAATAGAGAATAGAGAAAAGAAGAGAAAAGGGAAAAGAAGAGAAAAGAGAAAAGAGAAATGTGATAAGAAGAGAAAAGAGAAAAGAGAAAAGAAGAGAAAAGAGAATAGAGAATAGAGAAAAGAAGAGTAAAGAGAAAAGAGATAAGAAGAGAAAAGAGAAAAGAAGAGAAAATGGAAAAGACGAAAGAAGAGAAAAGAATAGAAGAGAAAAAAGAGACAAGAAGAGAAAGAGAAAAGAAGAGAAAAGAGAAATGAGAAAAGAGAAAAGAAGAGGGAATGGAGAAGAAGAGAAAAGAGAAAAGAAGAGAAAAGAAGAGAAAAGAGAAAAGAAAAGAGATAAAGAGAATTGAAGAGAAAAAAGTGAATAGAGTAAAGAAGAGAAAAGAAGAGAAATGAGAAAATAAGCGAAAAGAGAAAAGAGAAATGAGATAAGAAAAGAAAAGAGAAATGAGTAAAGAAGTGAAAAGAGAAAAAGAGAATAGAGAAAAGAAGTGAAAAGGGAAAAGAGAAAAGAAGAGAAAAGAAGAGAAAAATTAAAAGAGAAAGGAATGAAAAAGTGAAAAGCGAAAAGAGAATATATAGAGAAAAGAAGAGAATAGAAGAGAAAAGAAGAGAAAAGAGAAAACAAGAGAATAGAGAAATGAGGAAAGAGAAAAGAAGAGAAATGAGAAATGAGAAAAGAAGAGGGACTGGAGAAGAAGAGAAAAGAGAAAAGAAGAGAAAAGATAAAAGAGAATTAAAGAGAAAAGGGAACAGAGGAAAGAAGACAAAAGAGAACAGAAGAGAATAGAGAAAAGAGACAAGAAGAAAAAAGAAGATAGAAGAAGAGAAAAGAGAACAGAAGAAAATAGAGAAAAGAGAAAAGCGAACAGAAGATAAAAGAAGAGAAAAGAATAGAGAAAAGAAGAGAATTGAAAAAAGAGAAATGGGAAAAGAAGAGAAAAGGGAAAAGAGAAAAGAACAGAAAAGAGAAAAGGGTAAAGTGAATAGAAGAGAAAAGAATAGAAAAGAGAAAAGAGAAAAGTCGAGAAAAGAGAAAAGAAAGGAAATGGGAAAAGAGAAAAGAAGAGAAAAGAGAAAAGAAGAGAAAAGGAAAAAGAAGAGAAAAGGGAAAAGAGAAAAGAAGAGAAAAGAGAAAAGAGAAAAAAGAAAAGAGAAAAGAAAAGAGAAAAGAGAAAAGAACAGTGAAAAGAGAAAAGAAGAGAAAAGAAATGAATAGACGAGAAAAGAGAAAAGAAGAGAAAAGAAATTAAAAGAAGAGAAAAGAGAAAAGAAGAGAAAAGAAGAGAAAAGAAGGGAAAAGAGAAAAGAAGAGAAAAGAAGAGAAAAGAGAAAAGAAAAGAGAAGAAGAGAAAAGAAGAGGATAGAGAAAATAGAAAACAAGAGAATAGAAGAGAATAGAGAAAATAGAAAAGAAGAGGATATAGAAAAGAGAAAAGAAGAGTAAAGAGAAAAGAGATAAGAAGAGAAAAGAGAAAAGAAGTGAAAAGAGAAAATAGACAAGAGAAAAGAAGAGAAAATGGAAAAGAGATAAGAAGAGAATAGAGAAAGAGAAAAGAAGAGAAAAGAGAAATGAGAAAAGAGAAAAGAAGAGGGAATGGAGAAGAAGAGAAAAGAGAAAAGAAGAGAAAAGATAAAAGAGAATAAAAGAGAAAAGGGAACAGAGGAAAGAAGACAAAAGAGAACAGAAGAGAATAGAGAAAAGAGAAATGTGATAAGAAGAGAAAAGAGAAAAGAGAGAAGAAGAGAAAAGAGAATAGAGAATAGAGAAAAGAAGAGAAAAGGGAAAAGAAGAGAAAAGAGAAAAGAGAAATGTGATAAGAAGAGAAAAGAGAAAAGAGAAAAGAAGAGAAAAGAGAATAGAGAATAGAGAAAAGAAGAGAAAAGGGAAAAGAGAAAAGAAGAGAAAAGAGAAAAGAGAAAAAAGAAAAGAGAAAAGAATAGAAAAGACAAAGGAGAAAAGAACAGTGAAAAGAGAAAAGGAGAGAAAATAAATGAAAAGAAGCGAAAAGCGAAAAGAAGAGAAAAGAAGAGAAAAGAGAAGAGAAAAAAGTGAAAAGAGTAAAGAAGAGAAAAGAAGATAAATGAGAAAAGAAGAGAAAAGAGAAAAGAGAAATGTGATAAGAAGCGAAAAGAGAAAAGAGAGAAGAAGAGAAAAGAGAATAGAGAATAGAGAAAAGAAGAGAAAAGGGAAATGAGAAAAGAAGAGAAAAGGGAAAAGAGAAAAGAAGAGATAAGAACAGAAAAATGAAAAGAGAAAGGAAGAGAAAAGTGAAAAGCGAAAAGAGAATATATAGAGAAAAGAAGAGAATAGAAGAGAAAAGAGAAAAGAAGGGAAAAGAGAAAAGAAGAGAATAGAGAAATGAGGAAAGAGAAAAGAAGAGAAAAGAGAAAAGAAGAGAAACGGGAAAAGAGAAAAGAAGAGAAAGGGGACAAGAGGAAAGAAGAGAGAAGAAGAGAAAAGAAGAGGATAGATAAAAGAGAAAATTAGAGAAAAGAGAAAAGAAGAGAAAAGATAAAAGAGAATAGAAGAGAAAAGGGAACAGAGGAAAGAAGACAAAAGAGAACAGAAGAGAATAGAGAAAAGAGAAAAGAGAAAAGAAGAAAAAAGAAGAGAAAAGAGAAAAGAAGAGAAAAGGGAAAAGAGAAAAGAAGAGAAAGGGGACAAGAGAAAAGAAGAGAGAAGAGAAAAGAAGAGGATAGAGAAAAGAGAAAACAAGAGAAAAGAAGAGAAAAGAGAAAATAGAAAAGAAGACGAAATAGAAAAGAGACAAGAGAGAAGAAGAGTAAAGAGAAAAGAGATAAGAAGAGAAAAGAGAAAAGAAGAGAAAATGGAAAAGAGGAAAGAAGAGAAAAAAAGAAAAAGAGAATAGAGAAAAGAAGAGAAAAGAGAAATGAGAAAAGATGAGAAAAAAGAGAAAAGAAGAGAATAGAGAAGAGATGAAAAAAGAAAAGAGACAAGAATAGAAAAGAGAAAAGAGAAATGAGAAATGAAGAAAAAAGCAGAGAAAAGAAGAGAAAAGAGAAAAGAAAAGAGATAAAGAGAAAAGAAGAGAAAAAAGTGAAAAGAGTAAAGAAGAGAAAAGAAGAGAAATGAGAAAATAAGCGAAAAGAGAAAAGAGAAATGAGATAAGAAAAGAAAAGAGAAATGAGTAAAGAAGTGAAAAGAGAAAAAGAGAATAGAGAAAAGAAGTGAAAAGGGAAAAGAGAAAAGAAGAGAAAAGAAGAGAAAAATTAAAAGAGAAAGGAATGAAAAAGTGAAAAGCGAAAAGAGAATATATAGAGAAAAGAAGAGAATAGAAGAGAAAAGAAGAGAAAAGAGAAAACAAGAGAATAGAGAAATGAGGAAAGAGAAAAGAAGAGAAATGAGAAATGAGAAAAGAAGAGGGACTGGAGAAGAAGAGAAAAGAGAAAAGAAGAGAAAAGATAAAAGAGAATTAAAGAGAAAAGGGAACAGAGGAAAGAAGACAAAAGAGAACAGAAGAGAATAGAGAAAAGAGACAAGAAGAAAAAAGAAGATAGAAGAAGAGAAAAGAGAACAGAAGAAAATAGAGAAAAGAGAAAAGCGAACAGAAGATAAAAGAAGAGAAAAGAATAGAGAAAAGAAGAGAATTGAAAAAAGAGAAATGGGAAAAGAAGAGAAAAGGGAAAAGAGAAAAGAACAGAAAAGAGAAAAGGGTAAAGTGAATAGAAGAGAAAAGAATAGAAAAGAGAAAAGAGAAAAGTCGAGAAAAGAGAAAAGAAAGGAAATGGGAAAAGAGAAAAGAAGAGAAAAGAGAAAAGAAGAGAAAAGGAAAAAGAAGAGAAAAGGGAAAAGAGAAAAGAAGAGAAAAGAGAAAAGAGAAAAAAGAAAAGAGAAAAGAAAAGAGAAAAGAGAAAAGAACAGTGAAAAGAGAAAAGAAGAGAAAAGAAATGAATAGACGAGAAAAGAGAAAAGAAGAGAAAAGAAATTAAAAGAAGAGAAAAGAGAAAAGAAGAGAAAAGAAGAGAAAAGAAGGGAAAAGAGAAAAGAAGAGAAAAGAAGAGAAAAGAGAAAAGAAAAGAGAAGAAGAGAAAAGAAGAGGATAGAGAAAATAGAAAACAAGAGAATAGAAGAGAATAGAGAAAATAGAAAAGAAGAGGATATAGAAAAGAGAAAAGAAGAGTAAAGAGAAAAGAGATAAGAAGAGAAAAGAGAAAAGAAGTGAAAAGAGAAAATAGACAAGAGAAAAGAAGAGAAAATGGAAAAGAGATAAGAAGAGAATAGAGAAAGAGAAAAGAAGAGAAAAGAGAAATGAGAAAAGAGAAAAGAAGAGGGAATGGAGAAGAAGAGAAAAGAGAAAAGAAGAGAAAAGATAAAAGAGAATAAAAGAGAAAAGGGAACAGAGGAAAGAAGACAAAAGAGAACAGAAGAGAATAGAGAAAAGAGAAATGTGATAAGAAGAGAAAAGAGAAAAGAGAGAAGAAGAGAAAAGAGAATAGAGAATAGAGAAAAGAAGAGAAAAGGGAAAAGAAGAGAAAAGAGAAAAGAGAAATGTGATAAGAAGAGAAAAGAGAAAAGAGAAAAGAAGAGAAAAGAGAATAGAGAATAGAGAAAAGAAGAGAAAAGGGAAAAGAGAAAAGAAGAGAAAAGAGAAAAGAGAAAAAAGAAAAGAGAAAAGAATAGAAAAGACAAAGGAGAAAAGAACAGTGAAAAGAGAAAAGGAGAGAAAATAAATGAAAAGAAGCGAAAAGCGAAAAGAAGAGAAAAGAAGAGAAAAGAGAAGAGAAAAAAGTGAAAAGAGTAAAGAAGAGAAAAGAAGATAAATGAGAAAAGAAGAGAAAAGAGAAAAGAGAAATGTGATAAGAAGCGAAAAGAGAAAAGAGAGAAGAAGAGAAAAGAGAATAGAGAATAGAGAAAAGAAGAGAAAAGGGAAATGAGAAAAGAAGAGAAAAGGGAAAAGAGAAAAGAAGAGATAAGAACAGAAAAATGAAAAGAGAAAGGAAGAGAAAAGTGAAAAGCGAAAAGAGAATATATAGAGAAAAGAAGAGAATAGAAGAGAAAAGAGAAAAGAAGGGAAAAGAGAAAAGAAGAGAATAGAGAAATGAGGAAAGAGAAAAGAAGAGAAAAGAGAAAAGAAGAGAAACGGGAAAAGAGAAAAGAAGAGAAAGGGGACAAGAGGAAAGAAGAGAGAAGAAGAGAAAAGAAGAGGATAGATAAAAGAGAAAATTAGAGAAAAGAGAAAAGAAGAGAAAAGATAAAAGAGAATAGAAGAGAAAAGGGAACAGAGGAAAGAAGACAAAAGAGAACAGAAGAGAATACAGAAAAGAGAAAAGAGAAAAGAAGAAAAAAGAAGAGAAAAGAGAAAAGAAGAGAAAAGGGAAAAGAGAAAAGAAGAGAAAGGGGACAAGAGAAAAGAAGAGAGAAGAGAAAAGAAGAGGATAGAGAAAAGAGAAAACAAGAGAAAAGAAGAGAAAAGAGAAAATAGAAAAGAAGACGAAATAGAAAAGA